>NC_080064.1:61362929-61678243 GCF_949987535.1 Balaenoptera acutorostrata
GATAAATAAGATTAAAGTCCCTGTCACCAAGATACTCATAGTACCCCCATTTAAGCAACGTTTTATATTTCAGCATGAACGATGGTTTAAGTATTCTAGTGGAAGGGTTAAGAGCTTTGCCATTTATTAGTACTAAATCTTGCTAATCCTGTTTTTCCCTCTGTAAAATAAGAATTATAATAGTACTTACCTCATAGGATGCTCTCAGGCAGCGTTTTCCAAACTTGGCTGATTATAAGAATCACATGAAGCACTTTAAAAAAATATAGATCCCTGCACACCTTCCCTGAACCCTCTGATTCAGAGGTGATCGGAGGTGGGGCTTGGGAATCTTTATTTTTAATAAGTACTGTAGGTGATTTTTATAATCAGTTTTGGAAATATTGTAAGGCAGTGTTTCTCAAAGTGATTTCTTGGATTCCACTCTAACCAACTAAATCAGAAACTCTGAGCCTAGCAATTTTATTTTAAAAAAATCTTCCAAGTGATTTGGATACTCACTAAATTTGGAGAACTGCGATGTCTTAGATAATTTGTTTGTTTTAAATTAGATAAGCTTAATTAGTACCTATCCAAATTAACTCTAATGATTATTAATAACATAGAGAAGGATCAAGTCAGCATCTTACCTTCCAAACTATGAGTGAATTGGTATTCTAGTTTCTAGGCATCTGTGCAATTCTTGTCAGTGTTTCTTTACATGCAAACTTGGAAAAACTGGCTAAAATAGCTTCACAGCATAGGTTCTAGATTTTTTTTAAAATAAATTTATTTATTTATTTATTTTTGGCTGCTTTGGGTCTTTTTTGCTGTGCGTGGGCTTTCTCTAGTTGCGGCGAGTGGGGACTACTCTTTCATTGTGGTGCGCAGGCTTCTCATTGCTGTGGCTTCTCTTGTTGCGGAGCACGGGCTGTAGGCATGCGGGCTTCAGTAGTTGTGGCACACGGGCTCAGTAGTTGTGGCTCACGGGCTCAGTAGTTGTGGCACACGGGATTAGTTGCTCTGTGGCATGTGGGATCTTCCCGGACCAGGGCTTGAACCCGTGTCCCCTGCATTGGCAGGCGGATTCTTAACCACTGCACCACCAGGGAAGCCCCTAGATTCTAGATTTTGATAAGAGAATTCCTTATAGACAAGGCTTATGACAGATGACATGCAGCCTTATTGATCCTTTGCTGGTTAATTGAACACATAGTTACTGGGCACCAAGATGTGCATAAAAACATTTGAACTAGTTCCTTCCATCAAAAAATATACAATCAAGTTGATGAGGCAAGAAACATGCCTGTGATGTTTGACCTTAGCAACTTATTTAACTTTTCCTGTTTTTCTTACCCTATAACATATTCAAATAATCAAATTCTGTTGATTCTACCTCTGTAACATTTCCTGCCCTTAAGGTTTTTCCTTCCTTTCATAACTGGTTTGATGTTTATAATAAAAAGATATCATCCAGATGTCTTCACACTGCACTCAGAGCGATCTTCCTAAAAGGTAAATCTTATCACATTACTTCCCTTTTTAAAACTCTCAAAGCCTTCTTATTATGATAAAGTATAAACTGTGTTACTTTTCCTTAAGGGTCTGTATAACCTCAATACTTTTGGTCACAATCTCTTGTCAGGCTGGGGGCTTGGCCTCACGTGTGCTTGCGGGCAAGTTAAATAGGTAGTATCCAAAGGTTATGATGATGAAATCGCAGGGCATCTATAGCAAGGGAGGTCCAATTTGGAGGATGGAATATGACAAAGAGAATTTAGAAACCAAGGAAAGTTTGAATAGGTATTGCTGGATATCTATTCTGATCATAAGTGATCAGTACATTTTTGACATAATCCTTACCTCTGCCAGAGGGGTGGTGATAGGAAGCAGGAATAACTTGATCCCTTTTGGTGGACAATACTGGCAGGAGATCATGAGAGATGTAAACCAAGGAGGCTGGGTTCAGGGAAAGATGCTGGTATCTGGACACCTGGGTTTACATGCAAAGAAACTGAGGCCTAAACCAGAAGGAAACCTGCTTAGTGGAGAAGCAAGCTGTATGGATGGAGCTCATCCATTTATACAACGTACAGAGCACAGAATGACTCCAGACCACAGTGGGTGTTGGATTGCAGCATTTACTTATTCTACTTTGGTCAGGATTAGGGCAAGCCATCAGACCCTGTAGGACAAGGTCTCCTCCTGGGAGAACATGGGAAACCTAGGGAGTGACTTGTAAAACAGGATCTAATTAAATCCTCAAATAATACAGATAATGTCTTACAGCAAGGACAGATTGCTTAGACTACATTACAGGGGTGAGGATTTCATTGTGAAAGCTGAACAAGAATGTAGGAATCTTGAAAAATGGATAGGATTTTAATTATATAACATATTATATAATATATATTACAGCTAAAATATATTAACTGGTTATTATGTGCAGAACGCTAATGAAACATGATCTTTCTTAATTTTCACAACGGCACCTATTTTACTGGTGAGGAAACTGAGGGCCAAGGATGCTAAATAATTTGTTAAAGAGCACAGACCTCTTGAGTAGAGGGCTAGGATTCAGACTATTATTAGAGCGATAACAGAACTGGCTTTGGTTAATGTAGCAAATTGCACTTTTTCATGAATCAGACACAATCCCACAGTGGAGAAAAGAATGAAGGGAAAACAAAATGGCAGTTTTCAATCCCTTTCTATTACAGGGAATGACTTTGAGCTGCACACTAGGGGCTGGAGGTTATCCTGGTTGGATGCCTGTTCTCTTCATCATTCCTAGGAATTGAGAGGATGTCCAGAATGGTTATTAAAGGACTATGTATTAACTCTTTGGAAAACGGCATGTGGAAAATTGCTTTTCTGGGTTCTTTGAAAACCAGGAATGAAAAAAAATCTGTCACCCAAAATTAAATAACATTTTCTTGCTTTGCACTTGAAGTGCTTTTCTACCACCAATGTTAGTATGTCTAGCCTACACATTACGAAATAATTAACTTGCTTAATATCTTCAGTATATCATATAATTTAATCATAAGAACCATTTTAAAGTTTAGGGGAGAGTGAAGATTTATTTCTAACTCAAGCACAGATATTTCTTTTTTTCCAGAATCCTGTAACCTTTTTGGCACTCTATAATTGTACTGAATTCTTAAAAATTATATTCATCTGTATGGTAAAAAATGAAAATATTCTAGGGTAGAACAGAATATTTAAGCAAAATCTGAAAATAGTAGGTTGATTTTTTTATTGTAGGTTGATTTTTCTCTTCTGGCCCCCCATATTCTCCTTCTGTGACGATCATGCTGGGAATTATCTTTAGTAGTTGTAATTAGATGCTTGAAAATACACAGCTTACCTAAATGCATTAAATAAAGTTCTTAGAGACTCAGCATTATTGTTAAAATAACCCATAATTTTTGTGTTCCCAGGGGTTTGGAATATAAAAGTTAGTTTTCTGAACAGCTCATTTTCTAGAAGAAGAAATCTAGTAAGTAGTCTGTGCTAAAAATAAAACTTAAGATTACACTGAGAATCACAGAGAAATGGAGGCTTACTGATTTTGAAAGAGACTTATGATTTCCTTGACTAGTCTTTCTGCAAAATGGAAATAGGTTCATAATTTTATTTCTGACAAAATTCAATATACAATCTTTGGAAAAATTCAGATCACACAAAAAACTAGAGATAAAAATAATCTGGTTACAGATGCCACCACTGTTACAGTTTGGTGAATGTGTGACTGGTTTGCCCATTCTGCCCTCTGCGTTTTTCCTTTCTTCATGCCTAGAACACAGGCCGAGGTCATGGGGTGCCCAGGCATCTTTATCCTGAGGTGACAAGGATGAGGACAATAGCCTGCTGAGTAATGCTGGTGGCATGAAAAGAGAAACAGCCTGGGTCTTTAATGACACCACTGAGCTGTCGTCAGTCCTGAACTGCTATCCCCAGAGTTCTTTTTGGCAAGCTAGAATTTATTTAAGCAGCTGTAAGTTGGGGCTTCTGCTATGGGCAGATGAAGTCATTCCTAAATGATACCAAATCATGTTAATATTTTCCAAAAGATTAGTTAATTGTCCCCAAGCAATTTATTGGGAATTTAAAATACATATTTATCCTCCTTTAATTTTAAATATGTGTGTATCACACGCTAATTCCTAATTTTACTTCCCCTCTAGTTTTAAATACATATGTATCGTGTATTAATTCCTATATGCACTTGTATCTGGTCCAGGTGCATCATTCTTTTCTCTTCATCTGTCCTTTAGTCCTACCACACTACCACACTGTTTCAGTTGCTGACACTGACACTTCTTCCCACTTCATTCTCCTACCCCATGCTTTGGTTGGATTTTTATGTTTTATTGCCAAATGACTACTTTTACTTCATGCAGCCTTTCTTTCAAGAATTACGACTCTGCAGTCTCTTTTGGAACCACAGTTACTACAGTTGTTTGGTTTGCAGTCTATGCTCAACACTTCACATCTGTCCTCCCCTATGACTTATCCATTTGCATGTTATTTTGGATGATATTTTGTGGGGAGATGGTTCAGCAGTATTATTTTTTAAAGAAGATTTTTCAGGAAGGGTATAGGGTGCATTAAATAAAGTCCAGATCAGTTTGGGGCCCCAAATTGATCTGGACTCTTTCTCTTGCTGTGCTTTTTGCTGTGACCTAGGGTAGAACCCTGTTCTGGATTATGCTGACCTATAGGACACCCCTCATAGCTCACATTCTCCAGGCCTCCCCATTCCTGTGAGCAGCAGTTAGGAACTCTATGCATTTTACTCTAAAATCCAGCACTTAATTTTTATGTTTCTAATAATGGCCTTGTTCTCCCAGGAACCAATATTCAAAATTTTGGACTTCTAATTTTCCTTTTCCCCTCCTTCTAATCTGTTAGAAGCCCCATGATTTATCACTGTCATGCTTCTCACAGGCAACACAAAATTTTTTTTGGTTTATAAATATTTAATAAAATTGTAAGTTCTTTGGTCTTCTATCCCATGAGCATCCATCCAGCTGTCTGTCAACTGTTAAGATGCATGACTGCTGTCATAAATGCCCTTGAAATCTTCAGGATAACAGAACATCTGCCTTTGCTTAAAACTCCTGGGTCATTGCCTTGTAGCCAACACCTCTCTTCACAACTTTATATAAAATGTCTCCAGAATTTGCACCTCAAGCAAGCCATCCATGGATAAAAACGTATACCTGGGATCTCTTCAACTTCCAGCTAATTCTGCTTAGCGCCTGCTTGCCCATGGATACAGAGTTAAGTTTGGGCTTTAGGACCCCAGCAGCAGTTCTCATCCCTTTGTTACACAACTGTCCACCAGAAGCCATCAAAAGCCACATTGCTTTCATGCCTGGCACCATTCCAAGAGCCGACTTGTACCCTCAAAAGCTCTCACAGGCAAATTTTTACTTCTTTTTCCACTGTCATGGCCCTATTTCTGACCTTTACAGTCTTCTCTACTGTATTCTTAGTTTCTTCATCTATACGTCTTTTGATTCTCTCTATACCTGTTGGATCAATTTTTCTAGGAGGTATCTCTCTTTTGCTCAAAAGCCTTGTGTTTTATATTTTCCTTTTGCCCCTCCAAATCTATTCCATTCCTTTCTCTGTGCTGTTCTGTGCCCTGGGAAGAAGGCCTATATGGACAGTATCAATGGTCTCCTTTGCCTTCTGGCTTACAACTGAGTTTAGCCAACAGGGGGCACTTGCAGGGGGCTGGAAGGAGCAAGCAGAGAGTTAGTTTGGGTACTTATTCCCCTGGTTCTCCTTGCTCAGCTGTAGGTTGCCTGTCCTCTTCCACAAAAGGTCTTGCCTCATGTCAGGAGATGCGCTCTTACAATTTGTAGCTTCTCTCTGCAGGTTCCAATAAAATCTCCTTCTACTTCCACTTTTAGGACTGGTGGTGGCAACCCTTCCCACTGTTGCTGGCAGGATGTGGTCCACCATCTCTTACTGGTGCCCCTTACACAGCCCACACCTTTTGTAAATCGTGTCTTCATCAAACTCCACCCACTGATCCTATTTGAATGTGCTATTTGCTTCAGACACTGACAGGTACAAACCTTAAAAGCCTTTCCATTACCTATTAAAATAAGTATAGCACCTCCACTCCACGCTGAGCATAAACTTTCAGGCTGCTCTTGTACTTTATTTTTACATTGACCCGTTGCTCCAGTAAAACTGGGTTAGTGGTAGCTCCTTGAGAAGACCTAAAAAAGTACACCGTGTTTACTTTGCTTGGGATACCCTATTTCTCTAATGTCATCTGTCAAAGACTTGTTACTTTTTTTCCACAGTTTATCTCAAATGTTACCTCTTCCTTGACACCCTGGTTCACAACTGTATATTCCCCTGTCTTCCAATGCTTATGATGCTTGCGTTTTCCCTTGTCTTATAACTATCAATGTACGTGCTGTCCCTTTTATTTTATAAGCTCTCCGGGGCCAGTGGCTGACTGTTATAGACCTGCGGTATTTTCTGCATGTTCGGTGTTCAATAAAAATATAGTGGAGCTGGGTAAATTGTACTCATGATTTAAATTTAAAGATTCAGATTATTTTAAGGTGGGGTTAATGGTTAAAATCAGATAGAACATTTTAAAATTCAGGTATTATATTATGGTAACAGGGGAAAACACAACTTTGTTTTACATGGAGGTAGATAATAAAGTCAGGAATATCTTCTTTATCTTTCATTTAAAAAAAGGTGCAAACTTCTGAGTTCTTGGGTCCTGAATTGCTGTTTCAGGCTTGATCTGAATCCTCCCAAATGTCGTATAAATTTCACCACCACTTTTTGACTGATTGATATAAAAATTAATGATCCACTTCAGAGAAAGTTAATTTTGTGATATTCTGTGGCTGATTATCTCTAATCCAGTAGTTTTATAGAATGATAAACTTTACTATTTTTTTCTGATTATACAAAATGCAAATAACAAAAATCATTATATATTTCAGATGAATTCCTATCTCTAAGATTCTTCATTTTTCTACAAGAATTTTGCAAATTCAGAACACAAGATACATTGCTGTGCACTTGAAGAAAACCAGATCCCAAAGGTGAGATTGCATTTCCACTCCCTAAAACAAAACCGATCAACAAAACAGAAAACCAGTCGGAAAAGATTCTTTAAACATTTTTCCTTTGAAAATAGTGATATAAGTTTAGTACTTGCTTTCTTTTATTCCTTTTATCTCCCTGAAGGATGTCGCTGAGACATCTGTGCTCTGATTCACTTGAGTCTTTGGGAGTGAGGCAAATGGTTAACTCTGGTAGACAAAGAAGAAATAGTTTACATTAACTTCAAACATTCAGTGCCACAAACATTACTTGGCTGTTTGAAACCTTGCAATTTTTTTCTTCATTTCAGTTAAGTAACGGTACCAATGTCTGCCTGCCTCTGCTGGAATCTTTTTCGTGAGAGTTCTTCTGTGTTTGTGTTAGAAGTTTTGTGTTTGCTTAACTTGAGAAGTAATTCCCAAATAAGGTTTAATATATGATATATTTGATAAACAAAATAAAGCAGTAGAACTTTCTACCTTAATTGAATCAAAATGGTTCGGTTATATTTTAAATGCTTAGTTCTTTAACAAAATTTGACAATTCGAGTTTTCACAGTGTTTGTTTGAATATCAAATTACCATTATGAGATGTGACTTAGTTGTATAAGAATAGGGAGCTTTAATTTTTGTTATACTGTGAGTTTTTTTGTTTAGGACATGCAAATTAATTATTTTCCCTCACAACTTTTAAAAAAAATTTTTATTTTATTTATTTTTTTATATATCAGGTTCTTATTAGTTATCCATTTAATGCATATTAGTGTATATTTGTCTATATATGTGTATATATTTATTATGAGGAATTGGCATACATAATTATGAAGGCTGAAAAATCCCACAATATGTTGTTTGCAAGCTGGATGGAGGAAAGCTGGTGATACAATCCTAGTCTGAGTCTAAAGGCCAGAGAACCAAGGTAGCTGATGGTGTAAGCTCCAGTCCAAGGGCAGAGAAAGACTAACGTCCTAGCTCTGATGGGCAGGAAGCAAAAAGGAGCAAATTCCTCCTTCCTTCACCTTTTTGTCCTATATTGTTCTTTTTTTTAAAAAATTATTTATTTAATTTATTTTTTTTTGGCTACGTTGGGTCTTCGTTGCTGCGCTCGGGCTTTCTCTAGTTGCGGCGAGCAGGGGCTACTCTTCATGGCGGTGCGCTGGCTTCTCATTGAGGTGGCTTCTCGTTGCGGAGCACGGGCTCTAGGCACGCGGGCTTCAGTAGTTGTGGCTTGTGGGCTCAGCAGCCGTGGCTCGTGGGCTCCAGAATGCAGGCTCAGTAGTTGTGGCACACGGGCCTAGTCGCTCCGCGGCACGCGGGATCCTCCCGGACAAGGGCTCGAACCCTTGTGCCCCGCACTGGCAGGCGGATTCCCAACCACTGAGCCATCAGGGAAGCCCTATATTGTTCTTTTTGAAGGCTGTGAAAGATTGGATGAGTCCCATTCACATTGGGGAGGGCAATCTATCTTACTGAGTCCACTGATTCAAAATGATAATCTCATCTGGAAACACGCCCACAGACTCACCCCCAAATGTTTAATCTGGGTGCTCCTTGGCCTAGTCAAGTTGACACATAAATTTAACCATCACACAAGGATTAGCAGATTGTTTCTGTAAAGGGCCAGATAGTAAATATTTTAGACTTCGTGTGCCACACATAGTCTCCCCCACCCTTCTTCTTTTTAACTATTTAAAAAGGTGAAAACAATTCTTTGCTCCCAGGCTGTACAAAATAGACTGCAAGGCCAGATTTGGCCCATGGATCGTAGTTTGTCAACCCTTCTAGCCCACAGGTAAGTGAAGTAGCTAATATAACCCCCAGTTTACAGATAACTGGAATCTCAGAAAGGTTTAATAACCTGCCTGAGGTCCAGTGTACTACCTTGGATTTTTAAAAGTTCTTGTAAGATTCTAAACACTTTAACCTTTAACACTGTACTAGTTCCTTCTAAGACCTTATCTTTTATGTGGACAACTTTATTTTATTATCACAAATGAGGAATGATATTAAATAACAATGTAACTTGTTGACCAATTACTGTTAGAAAGACTATCTAACTATTAATTCCACCAAAACTGAAATCATTGCATTTGACCAACATTTTCCAATATAGTACTAATTAATTTAACAAATATTTATTAAACATCTACCATGTACAAAGCACTGTGCTAGGATCTGGAGATATGGTGACAAAGATTCTTTCTTTGACCAAATTCTAAGCAGGCTCTTCTGAGCTCTTTTTCAACTAGGCCTTGACTTTGAACTTCTGTGTTGGTCTCTGTATTATCACATTTTAGCAAAAACACTGCTAAATCAGTTTAACCAGAATACACCATCTTCAACATCTGATTGTTCTCAATACCCGATTGGGTCCCTCATACTCCATCATCCTCCAGGTGATGTCTGATCACTCTGGTCTGCCTTCAGCAAGAATCCTGTTAGATCAGTTTAGCCAGAATCCTCCTTACCCCTGATATTTCCTTTTAGTAATTTTTCATTTACTGACTCTCTTGCCCCCATGCACCCCACTCCTTTGCTATAAATTCCCACTTTTTCCTTGTCGTATTCAGAGTTGTGTTCAATCTCTCTCCTCCCCTACGATACCCCATTGCTGTGGTCCCTAGCCCTATCATGATAGTTCTCCTGAATAAATTCTACCTTACTGTTCTTTAATGAGTGTCATGAATAATTTTATCTTTAAAATGCCAGGGTATAAGACAAATTTTTCTTGTACTCACAGAAATTACTATCCAGAAACAAACTTTAAACAAATAATTGAAAAATGAAAGGAATGGCAAAGAAGTCAGGTTGCTGTAAAGTTACTCATAAATGGCTTTTATCAATCAGTCAACACTTAGTTGGGGTGGGGAAGAGAGCTGTAGTATATGGAGTTGAGAAGGAGCTGGATCAAGGGAGATAGAGTTTGGCCATGTGATTTGCTGAAGGTTACCTTACCACTACCTATACTATACAAAAGGTCTCAGATGTTTTTTAAAAATTAATTAATTAATTAATTAATTTTGGCTGCGTTGGGTCTTTGTTGCTGAGTGGGGGCTTTCTCTAGTTGCGGTGAGCAGGGGCTACTCTTCGTTGTGGTGCGTGGGCTTCTCATTGCTGTGGCTTCTCTTGCTGCTGAGCACTGGCTCTAGGCACGCAGGCTTCAGTAGTTGTGGCTTGTGGGCTCTAGAGCGCAGGCTCAGTAGTTTTGGCGCACGGGCTTAGTTGCTCCGCGGCATGTGGGATCTTCCCGGACCAGGGCTCGAACGCGTGTCCCCCGCATTGGCAGGCGGATTCTTAACCACTGTGCCACCAGGAAAGCTCTCAGCTGTTTTAATTAAACAAAGCTCTTTTAATAAAAGGTGAAGTTGGAAAGGGTAGTTTTAAAAGTATGGTTTATCAATTCCATTTTTGTATAAAACACATGGGAGAAACCTAGCCAAGGAACACACAACTGTTGCCACATGAAAAGGTACTTTGTTTTAAAAAGATTTTTTGGATGTGGACCATTTTTAAAATCTTTATTGAATTTGTTATAATATTGCTTCTGTTTTATGTCTTTTTTTTTTTGGCCACAAGGCGTGTGGGATCTTAGCTCCCCCAACAGGGATGGAACCTGCACCCCCCTGCCTTGGAAGGCAAGGTCTTAACCACTGGACCACCAGGGAAGTCCCCAAAAGCTACTTTTATCAAACGTCGAGTCTAAGAACCTACAAATGCTTCTTTTAGCAAGTCTGAAAGCAACTGTCTATGCTTTTCCACTTAACTGTATTTAAAAATTCCACATAGCCCCATTATTTTTCTTCTGACCCAGTTACAGTACAATGACGGGGCAGGAAGAATGTCAGTTAAAATAACTCTGTAAGCAGTTCTCTGCTGTCCCTTAATCGGAGAGTTGCGGATGTGAGGGATCACACCATCGCCAGCTATGGTAGCCTTGCTAAGCGAGTCCAACCTCTCGTCACCGCGGACCGCACGCTGCACGTGGCGCGGAGTGATCCGCGTAACTTTGAGATCGTCGGAAGCGCCCCCTGCTGGCTCCAGCTCCTGGAGAAGTGCGGCCCGGGCACTGCGGCAGTGGCACCCGCTCTTCCGTGTGGCTCGTGGTGCGAGCCTTCAAATGTCTGTGGATGCAGCCCACGGGAAACTGTAGCCCAGCTCTCTGTAAGCAGACGCTGCCTTAGCCGTGGCCTTTCCGCTTTCCTGCCCAGCTTCGTCGCCGCCGCTCCCGTCCTCGGTCCCAACGCCACCGCCCCGCCCCACACCCCGCCCTGCCGCCGCTGCACCGACCGCGGCCGCCACCGGGGCCCCTGGAAAGGGTGATTTAGGTATAAGAGTTGTACCCTTTAGCTCAGGGATTCTCTAATTCGGTGTGAGGTTTATTAATACGCAGAGCGTATTAAATATGCCAGTTCCAAGGCCTCCTTGTAGAGATGCTGGTAGGGTCTGGGGGAAAGCATTGCTGTTACACACTCCAGATGATTCTGAGGTGGGCAGTCCGTGAGCCACACTCTTGACGAACACTGCTTAAGACAGAGGCAAAGGTGTTAGATTGGGCTTTCTTCACTCGGCCTCCCAGGAAGGAATGCAACAGCTCTCTCCAAGACCCTGTTTTGAAAAGGAAGTGGAACCCACCTCAGACCTTTGTTAAGGAATTTTGGTCTTATTCGTCTCCAGTTTTTATGCACCCCAGCCCTCCTCCTTCCTATCCTTAGTTTCTAAGGTATGCTTGGATTTTCTTGTCATTACTTTCTTGCCTTGACTTGTGTTGTTTTTTCTTTTCTAGTCATGATTTTTGTTGAATGCTGGCTACCCTAGAATACCACCCAAACAACTCATTGAGAAGACAAAGCCGCATTTATTCTTACCACAGTAAGGAGGAACACTGAATTGACAGTGTCTTAGCATCTTAGAGGGAGGAGGACAAAGTTGGGGTATTTCTGAGAGTCTTGGAGTCCTGTTTAAGCCTGGACTTCCAATGCAGGGGCTTGATTAGAATTGGGTAAGATTCATAGTCTAATAATTTAAAGTTTGTGGATTTTGAGGTGATGGGTCCAAAGTCTGGGGGTGTAAACTGTCATTTCTGTTTTTTATTGAAGAGTTTATGAATCTTTTGTAAAATTCTGGGAATGAACAAAAACGTTATTTTTATCTTCCTGGGCAAGAGTTTCCTGGAATAGTAAAGTTGTATTGATGAGGACAGTGGAATAATAAAGTCGTGTGGACATAGACAGTAAGCTGTGTGGGTGAAGATGGTTTCAGCTCTCACTGTATTAAAATAAAAATAATTCGAATTCTACATTCATTTCTTTATTGGTTTAATTTTATTGGCACAATTTAAAGCATACATTTTTTTCCCAGAGAAGTCTCAAGTTTGTTATATTCCCTGGGTTCTTTCATGCTTGAGAATGTTTGTTGCTATTTAAATGTGAAAAACATTTTGGTGGAATGTAATGTTCTTAGGGCAAATTTTCTTTTTCTCAGAAATATAAAAAAAGTTTTCTAGTATTTTCCAATGTACACTTCCATATAGACATTAGAGAGAAATAATTTTTTAATAATAAGATTACATCTATTTTTATATTAAACATTTTACATTTAAGTTGACATTAAATTCACATAATTTTAAAGGAAGAAAAAGAAACGGGTGAAATTGAAAGAATTGCTAAATTTAAGTGACTGTTTATCCATGAAAAGAGATATTACTTTGTAAAGTATCCTTTTAAGGTTAACAACAAAAGGTTATGAAAAAAGTGAAGTCTTTGGAGCCATTTTTTTCATGATGTATTTTTTTAATATTATCTATTATTTTGCTATTATGATAAATGAAAATAGTTTGTGCTTTTATGTTTACTCCCATCCCTTCTTCCTCCTGCTTATTTTTTAGGTAAGTAAGTTGTCATTTTCATGTTTTCAAGTTTATGACATTTCAGTGCTGTTCTGTAACCACAAGTCTTGCTATCACTTGTTTCACCACAGCTTCTCTATTTAAGAAAATCTTTATGTTGATTCATCTCTTGATTGGATTTCACTGTCAAGTAGATTTTTCTGTCCGAAAAAGGCTTATAGATATGTGTTCCTGAGATCTTGCATATGTGAAGATATTTATTACTTTTACGTTTGAAGTACAATTTGGTAGTGTATGAACTTCTTGGGTTACCTTCGTCAAGATTCTGTAGACACTGGGTTTCTTTCCTTCAGAAACTTGCTCTATTATTTTTTAGCACTGAATATTGTGGAGCTGTCTGAGGTTAGCTTGATTTTTTTTCCTTGTAGGTGACTTGTATTAGCCAGGGATCTCCAGAGAAACAACCAATAGGAGATATATATATATATATATATATCATGCTTATGGAGGCTGAGAGGTCCCAAGGTCTGCAGTTGGCAAACTGGCAACCCAAGAGAGCGGGTAGTGTAGTTTCAGTCTGAGTCCAAAAGCCTGAAAACCAGGAGAGCCAGTTGGTGCAAGTTCTAGTCTGAGGGTGAAAGATTGATGTCCCAGCTCAATCAGTTAGGCAGGTAAGGTTCCCTTTTACTCAGTTTTTTGTCTGTTCAAGTCTTCAGTTGATTAGATGAGGCCCAGCGACGTTAGAGAGGACAGTCTGCTTTACTCAGTCTACCAATTCAAATGTTAATCTCACCCAGAAATACTCTCACAGCCACACCCAGAATAATATTTGACCAAATGTCTGGGTACCTTGTAGCCCAGTCAGTATGACATATAAAATTAACTATCACACATGTTTTCTCCTTGAGTGGCTGAAGTATTATTTCTTTGTCCTTGAAATTCAATAACTTAACTAGGTTATATATATATTTAAATTTATTTTTTATTGAAGTATAGTTGATTTACAATGTTGTGTTACTTTCTGGTGTACAACAAAATGACATATGTGTATATATATGTATATATTCTTTTTCATATTCTTTTCCATTGTGGTTTGTTACAGGATATTGAATATAGTTCCCTGTGCTATACAGTAGGACCTTGTTGTTTATCCCTTCTCTATATAATAGTTTGCATCTGCTAATCCCAAACTCCCAGTCTATCCCTCCCCCAACCCCCTTCCCCCTTGGCAGCCACAAGTCTGTTCTTTATGTCTGTGAGTCTTTAATTAGGCTATCTTAACTATTCTATGTCCATTTTCACTTAAACAATTTCATTACTAGTCCTCAGAAGCTGTTACTACTTCTGCTTCCCCCATCCCCACATTATGATAGTCATCAAAAAGAAAAAATATATACGAAACTCTTTTCCCACCATGAAACAGATATTAATATCTGTTGAAATAAGAGATATGCAGAATGTGATCAGCATTTCATAATTCTGTCATTTATTTAACACATTGTGTCTGCTATGCATCTAGATTCTTTTCAGGTCTTTCTGAATTCAGCAGTTAAAGTCCCTGCTCTCCACGATCCAGGGTTAGTTGGTCACATTTCCACATCATGACTATTAGGTATGTGTAGTATCCATCTGTCTTATTCATGGGTGCCATTTTCTTTTCATATACGAGAGAAACTTCCATGTTATTTCCCAGCCCCCTAATGGAGGAGTCAGGATGGAGATCAGTGGACATCCTTACAGCTACCACAGGCATGTGACATAGGCTTCAGCAATTATATGTACCAGTGTGAGACTTTGAAATGAAAGAGGTGGAGTAGCCTCAAAACAGCAACCATTTAAATATTTCTCATGATGGAGAGGGCAGAATGGGGATGGTTTGTTTCAGCTCCATGATGTCCCTCAGCTGCGATGCCTAGACTGGCTGGGGACTGGAAGATTGAGAAGGGCTTCTTCACTCACATCTCTGGCACTTGTGCTTCTTCATGTGGCCTGTGTTCCACATTGCATTGCATCCTTCAGGGCCACTCCACAGGTCCTCTCTCTCTAGTTACTTAACTTCTTACATACCAGCTTAGGGTCCAAAGAGCATAAAGCGGAAGCTGCCAGACCTTCTTAAAACCTAGGCTAAAGAGTCCTGGGTCATCGTTTGCTCTATATTCTACAAGTCAAAATAGTTTTTCTTCTAATGAATTTAATTTGTAAATGGTTTGGAGTTTGAAAATGCAACTTAAAAGAATCATGAGGCCATGTGGTGATTCTCCTCCACTCTTGCTAAATTTTAGGCAATGAATAGAAGAGTAACATTATAGTAGTTTTCCAGAAAGTTTGTGCTTATTTTCCATTGTTGATGTTAGACTCTCTAAAATGTTCATAGTTTGGAAATTCTTACAGATGTAAGTGTAAATCTTTTTCTGAAACCAAGGTCATTTAAAAATCATTGTGAAAGGTACCTTAAGAAGAGGACAGTGTGGTGGTTAAGAGTGTAATTTTTGGAACTTGTTAAGTTCAAATCTAGCTCCATCTCTTACTGGCTGTGTGACCTGGAGCAAGTTACTTAGCTTCTCAGTGCCTCAAGTTCCTCAAATGCAAGATGGGGATCTTAAGAGTCTTTCTCTTATAGAGTTGTTGTGAAGGTTTAATGAATTTGTACATGTAAAGCCCTTATAATATATACCCTATACTAAACGCTAAATTTTATTTATTATTATTATCATCATCATCATTATTGTTATTATATGTAAAACAATCCAACAGAATGCAGCAAAAGAGAAAAAAATGAAAACAAAAAAGAAAATGTTAGAAATATGACCAGTGTGATAGTACATATGAAGATTCAATAAATGTGTATTGATTAATCTTCACTACTGAGGACATAATTAGATTGGATAAACATTACAAAATCCATTTATTAATATATAATGTATCCAAGAGCCAAATCCGAAACAAAATCACATAGAAAGATAGAAAATAAAGGGATAATTAAAATATATATCAGGAAAATTATAATTTAAAAAAGTTGGCAAAGCAAAATCATACAAAGTAGAAACTAAGGCAAAAAGCATAAGCAGAGATAAAGATTATTACATAATAATAAAGGAAGAATTAAGTAAGAAGATATAAAAATTATGAACTTCTGTGTACCCAGCATTGTCTCAAAATATAAAACTGACACAATTATAAGGTAAATTTGATAAATTCACAAAGGTACTAGGAGATTTTTAGCAAACCATTATCAGAAATTGATCAAGTAGATAAAAATGTAATGATCTTGAACAAAAATAATACCTTGATCTGTACCCTAAAGTAGAAAATATACATTCTTTTTAAGGATACATAAAACAGGTATAAACAGTGGCATTAGGTACAGATAGTAGTTCTCAAAAGAAGTCTCAGTGAAGGTCAGAGCAAGTCCTCTGAACACAGTACATTAAATTAGAAGTCAAGAATAAACAATTATTATTTTTTGAATTTTATTTAATTTTTTATACAGCAGGTCCTTATTCGTTATCTATTTTATACATACTAGTATATATATTCAATCCCAGTCTCCCAATTCATCCCACCACCACCCACACCCCCGCCACTTGCCCCCCTCGGTGTTCATACGTTTGTTCTCTACATCTGTGAAGAACAGACAATTATTTAGGAAGGCTCCATAGATTTGTAAACTAAAAAAGGACTACTACATGAGACAAAGGGGAAATCACAATGAAAATTACAATAAATTTTTAGAATTGAGTGGCATTGAAAGTTCTGCTCATTGAAGTTGCTAAAAAAAAAAGTACATGGAGCTTCTTTTATAGCTCAGTTTGAAAATAGTTCAAATTATTGAAGTATCAGCTCAAAAAGTTGAAAAAAATTGATGAAAGGAAGCAAAAACAGAAATGAATGAAATAGGAAACAGAAACAGAGATCAACAGAAGCAAAAGCTGTTTCTTTATTAAGATTTAGGCAGTATTTATAACATTTGGTGTACGTGAAATATTGTCTCATGATTGCTCTGTCATAGAGACAAGGAAAGGAGAGATGTGCATAGAGACAAGGAAGGGAGAGAGGAGGATTTCAGAATTTTGCAGTGAACTTTTGGTCTCTGTTATCATGTTATCTAATCACACAGATGTCTGCCTGCCTTTTTTTTTTTTTAATAAATTTATTTATTTATTTATTTTTGATGCTTTGGGTCTTCATTGCTGCGCGCAGGCTTTCTCTAGTTGTGGAGAGCAGGGGCTACTCTTCATTGTGGTGTGAGGGCTTCTGATTGCGGTGGCTTCTCTTGTTGCAGAGCACGGGCTCTAGGTGCGCAGGCTTCAGTAGTTGTGGCAAGTGGGCTCAGTTGTTGTGGCTCGCGGGCTCTAGAGCTCAGGCTCAGCAGTTGTGGCACACGGGCTTAGTTGCTCCGTGGCATGTGGGATCTTCCCGGACCAGGGCTTGAACCCGTGTCACCTGCATTTGTCAGGCAGATTCTTAACCACTGTACCACCAGGGAAGCCCCCCTTTCTTTACTTTCTAATGTTACTTTAACTTCTGAGAAATAAGAAAATACTTTCCCTTTGGAATTCACATGGTTTAGGAAGTGAATAAATTTCCTAATGCATTTTCTCAAATGTGTTAGTCCCACTACAAATTCAAAGCAAAATATTTAAGACAATTTGAATACAAATTTAAATTTACATATTTAAGACAAATATAGTTACACAGTCCTCACAGAGAAGTGAAGTAGAAAGTATATGTGGCAAAAACTAAATTCCTACTCAGTGTGAGTTGAAGCATATATGGAATGTTTCAGACATATATACAAGAATTGGTGAGATGTACTTAATAAATTAACAAAATGTTTTTCCTAAAATTTCAGGGTTCAGGTTTTGTTTAGTTGTACTTTAATATTTTGTAGTCACATCTGTTCTTTTTAGAGTCAAGCCTTTTACATTATCCAGAATGATGCCATCTGTTTTATTATTAGAGAGCTTACTAATGGGAACTGTCTGTATATAGACTTATTTCATCTAGTTGATCTGCTAATAAATTCTCGGGGAAAAATGGTATTTTATTGAATTAGTTACATTTATGTAACTGGAATTGCTGTGATTTCTCCTCTATGAAACCTTAATTCCCTTGTTCAAATTGCTCAAACTAGGTCACCACTGAATACTGTAATAGGTAACCCGATGAGTTTTGCAGTCACAGAATATCCTGATGTCCTTATTTAATGCAATCATTTTGGACTTTAAACCAGATAGGCTCATTATCTTCTCTCTTCAACATGTCTCATAGTTAAGGAAAAATTAGTGTTAATCTAGAATAAGAATGTTTTATTCTTTCTCAACTCAAAACACATACGCTGCCTCTTTTATTAAAATTAGCTCTGCTCTCATGGTTTGTGGATTTCCAGTCTTATGAATTCATTACATTGTCATTTTATTTTCAGGAACAACCTATATATCCTTTGGCTTTGCTAGTTGTTGTCAAAAGGAAATGGAAAAGATTAGAAATTAAGTTTGGTTTAGTAGATATTTATTGAACATCTGTTATATGCTCATTGTTGTGGGGAAAAAGAACCATAAGAAATGACTTTGCTTATTTCACTCAAAACTAATATGAGTAATTAATTGTTCAAACGAATGGTGCAAACTTTTAAGTGCTGTTTTGAGCATTTCAACTTTTGTCTACCAGGGGAACTATCAACATAAAAAGATGGGACTCTGCTTCATTCAGTCAACAAATGCTTGGTGAGCACTTACTGTATAAGATAGAATATAATAATTGCATACAACACAGAGGTAGTCCCTGCCTGCATGATGCTGGGAAAAATGTAGAAGATAGTTTTATAGGGAACAGAGTCTACTACTGAAAGGCAATTTCTGAGATTTCAAAAACTGATGACAAACGTGGTACTCTTTTCTCCCATGCTCAAAAGAACCCTAAGGGGAGACCTGTGATCACAGGCATGTTCTGTCTTGTTCTTATTGCTCCATGAGAGAAACATGGTCGATTGATTTCCAAGCTTCAGTGGGTATTTGACACCACATTTGTCAAATGTAGCCACTCAAATTCTCACCTTTTCCTTGAAAGAAAAACACCCCTGATTTGCTAAATCCATGCAAAAATGAGATTGTGGTTAAAACACAGTGAAACTTAAGCTGTTCTTTAGGGCACATGTTTTTCTTTTTAAGTTAAAAAAATGCTGATGTAACCAGGGAAAACTTAATATTAAACTAATACCCTGCGGTTAACCTAAGTGTTACAGAATGAGTATAGTATAAATATTTCAAATCTTCAAGGAAAAGTAATTTGAACTGGTAAAACTGGCGGAATTGCCTTGCATGTAGTGGCTTTCTTGAATATTGTATATTTAAATATACATAAAAAGATATTCATATCCTCAGAGAATCTATGTATCAGGTATTGAAGATTTTAATATGTGCCAGGTACTTTGCTAAGTGCTTTACATATATAGTCTAAGCATTACAGTAATCCTTACAATAGGAACTATCATTAGCGAGATTTTGCAGATGAGAAAATTGATGCTTAAAGAAGTAAATTAAAAAAAAATTAAATCTTATTAAATTTCATGGAACTATTAAGTGGCAAGTCCTGGCTTTTAAACCAGATCTGCTTAATTCCAAAGACTGTCTTTTAAACCATCCTGCTATTTGGTTTAAAACTTTATTTATCCAACTTGTAGTTTTCTTTTTTTATCCCTCCAAAGATTTTTGCTCCTATTTAATATATAGCCTTGGAGACTTTTGTAGATCAAAAGTTAAGACCTAGTACCTTGTCTGCCAAACAGTTATTGACCCTCATTAGCATTTACTGGTAACAACCACTCTATCCAGTCCTGTTTTTATTGAAGTGCATTGGTTACTATCATTGTTTGAAAAGTATTTAAAACGGGTCCGAAGTCTATACAAAGAGTCTTTGCAAAATATAATTAAAGCACCTATTACACCTTTATGACATCAAGGCATATCATGCATGATCTCTATTTTCCTTCTCCCTCAAATCTGGCCTACTGGTTTTATTTTCTCTCTGCACCAGGTCCAAAATCTGATGGTCTTGTACTGCTTTCCAGTGACCTGGCATTTTGCAAAATTTCTGGGATTTTCTCTAGAGCAGAAGCATCCAATTCATAGATCATAATCCAAATCTGATACGTCTATTTCGTACATTGTTCTTAAGGTTTTTTTTTTTTGAGGTAACAGTTAAAACTCAGGAAATTTCATATAAAATATCTGGATCCTAAACATAATCTGGCAACACTGGATCTGAGTTTCTGCGTGGTAATAAAAGCCTAGCTCTGGGTAGTAGGAGCCCCTTTACATAGGGTGGTTCTCTCCTATATACCACAGACACAAGCACTCACAGTTGGCTTTCCAATTCTAGTTGCCAATGCCAGTAGCATCGGCATTATCAATTTATCAATTGTGCTTGCACTATTAGTTTTCTCACAGTAGAGAACTATTTCTCTATACCATGTCTTAAAAGTGGGAAAATGAAAAATATATCCAAAGGTTAGTGTACTTCAAGAAAAATGGAAAAAAGCATCTATCTCTCTAGATTTGAAGAATATTCAGTAATCTTTAATATGTAATCAAAATATTTTTACCAATTTTTTTTACTAATTTATGTTATCTCTCAAGTGACAGGGTTTATGACTTTGGATTTAGAACAAGATACTGTTTATCTGGTAAATAGTCACAGACACTGAAGAATTAACAAAAAGGAACAAGGACTAGAGTTACCAAAATTCTCTTTGATTCAGTCTAATTCCTTTAGAGTCACCCACATTTCTTTGAAGTTTAACTGTATAAGTCATATATTTAATTGAATCACTGAGCAAATTCATTTGTGAAGAACTATGTGTAAAAGTAGGTCCTTCCATTGTTACTTTATTTGTAAACTGTTTATATATAATTTTCTTCTTTCAAATTCAATGAAAGAAATTTTACCTGTATTACATAGCATTCAGTTATAAATTAGTTAGTTAGCTAATCAATATCCCTCCCTCCCTTCTCCTTTACTAACAGAAGCCTTATTCTTTTTTTTTTATTTATGGATTTTTTTGGGTTTTTTTTGGCTGTGTCGGGTCTTTGTTGCTGCACGTGGGCTTTTTCTAGTGGTGGCTCGCAGGGGCTACTCTTCGTTGCAGTGGGCAGGCTTCTCATCGCGGTGGCTTCTCTTGTTGCAGAGCCCGGCCTCTAGGCACGTGGGCTTCAGTAGTTTCAGCACACAAGCTCAGCAGTTGCAGCTCTAGAGTGCAACCTCAGTAGTTGTGTCACATGGGCTTAGGTGCTCTGTGGCATGTGGGATCTTCCCAGACCAGGGATCGAACCTAGAACATTCCAACCAACAGCAGAATACACATTCTTTTCCAGCACACACACAACTTATTCCAGGATAGATCACATGTTGGGTCACAAAACAAGTCTTAACAAATTCAAGAAGATTGAAATTTTACCAAGTATCTTTTCTGACTACAATGGAATGAAAATAAAAACTAAGAATGAAAATTGGAAAATTCACAAAAAGGTGGAAATTAAATAACACACTCTTGAATATCCATTGGATCAAAGAAGAAATCAAAAAGGAAATTAGATATTGGAAAATAGCTTAAGACAAATGAAAATGAAAACAAAATATACCAAAACTTATGGGATGCAGCAAAAGCAGTACTGAGGGAGGTTTATAGTGATAAATTCTTACATTAATGAGAAGAAATATCTCAAATAAACAATACAACCTTACACCTCAAAGAAGTAGAAAAGTAATAAACTAAGCCTAAAGTTAGCAGAAGGAAGGAATAGAGATTAGAGTAGAAATAAATGAAGTAGAGAATGGAAAAATAGAAAATTGATGAAACTAGGAGTTGATTTTTGGAAAAGATAAACAAAATTGGCAAACCCTTAGCCATACTAATTAAGGAAAAAAAGAGAAGATTCAAATAAGTAAAGTCAGAAATGAAAGAGGAGATATTACAATTGATGTCACAGATATAAAAAGGATCATAAGAGGCTATTGTGCACAATTATATACCAACAAATTGAATAACCTAGAAGAAATGAGTAAATTCCTAGAAGCAGACAACCAACCTAGAAGTTGTCAACCTAGGTAGACGACCTACCAAGACTGAATTGTGACGAGATAGAAAACCTGAACAGAGTTATAACAAATAAGGAGGTTTATATAAATCAGTAATCAAAAACATCCTACAAAGAAAAGTCCAGGGCCAGATGTCTTAACTGTTGAATTACACTAAACATTTAAAGAATAAACACCACTTCTTCTTACTCTTCCAAAAAAATGGAAGAAAAGGGTACACTTCCAAACTCATTTTATGAGGCCATCATTATCCTGATACCAAGCCAGATAAGGACACCACAAGAAAAGAAAACTACGGGCCAATATCCCTGATGAACATAGATGCAAAAATTCACAACAAAACACTAGAAAAATGAATTCAGCAACACATTAAAAGGATCATATGCCATGCTCAAGTGGGATTTATTCCTGGGATAAAAGAATGGTTCAACATAGGAAAATGAGGAACTTCCCGGGTGGTCCAGTGGCTAAGACTCCACACTTCCAATGCAGGGGGCCTGGGTTTGATCCCTGGTCAGGGAACTAAATCTCACATGCTTCAATTAAGAGTTTGCATGCCCCAACAAATATTCCACATGCCACAACTAAAGATCCCGCGTGCTGCAACAAAGATCCCACATAAGCAGAAACTAACACACCATTGTAAAGCAATTATACTCCAATAAAGATGTTTAAAAAATAAATAAATAAATAAAATGAAAAATAGTGCATGTGAATTAATCATAAATAAATAAGACCAAAAAAAAAAAAATCCCAAATGTAGCAACGAAGATCCTGCATGCCACAACTAAGACCTGGTGCAGCCAAATAAATAAATAAATATTTTTTTAAAAAATAGGAAAATGAATTAATTTCATACACCATATTAACAGAATGAAGGACAAATATCTCATGGTCATCTCAGTAGATGCAGAAAAATCATTTGACATAATTCAACACCCTTTCATTATAAAAACTCTCAAAAATCTTGTCGTGGAAGGATTTTACTTCAATTTAGTAAAGCTCATATATGGAAAGCCCACATCATATGCAACAGTGAAGAACTGAAAGCTTTTCCTCTAAAATCAGAAAGAGACAAGGATGTCCACTCTCACCTCTTCTATTCAATATAGTACTGGAAGTACTAGCCAGAGCTATTAGACAAGAAAAAGATATGAAAATCACCCAAATCAGAAGGGAAGAAGTAAAATTATCTCTGTTTGCAGATAACATGATCTTATATGTAGAAAACCCTGAAGACTCCACAATAAAAGATATTAACAAATAAATGAATTCAGTAAAGTTGTGGGGTAAAAAATCAACATAACAAAACGTTTTGTTTCTAAAATAGATAAACAACAAGGATTTACTGTATAGCACAGGGAACTATATTCAGTATCTTATAATGAACTATATAATGGAAAAGAAAAAAAAGAATAGAGATATATACATATATATGTATAACTGAATCACTTTGCTGTACACCTGAAACTAACACAATATTGTAAATCAACTATATACTTCAATTTAAAAGAAGTTTCATTTTATACACCAGCAACAAACTATCAACAAGGAAAATTAAGGAAACAATCCATTTATAATAACATCAAAAAGAATAAAATACTTAGAAATTAACTTAACCAAGGAGGTGAAAAACTTGTACACTGAAAACTACAAAACACTGCTGAGTAAAATTAAAGACAAATAAATGGAAAGGCATTCCGTGTTCACAAATTGAAAGGCTTAATATTGTTAAAATGTCTGTACTACCCAAAGTGATCTACAGATTCAGTGTAATTCCTGTCATAATGCCAATGGTATTTTTTATAGAAATAGAAAAAACAATCCTAAAACTCATATGGAATCACAAATAACTTCAAATAGCCAAAGCAATCTTAAGAAGATCAAAGCTGGAGACATCACAGTCCTCGTTTCAAAATATATCATAAAGCTACAGTAACTAAAATAGTATGGTACTGGCATAAAGACAACATATAGACCAAAGGAACAGAATAGAGAACCCAGAAATAAATCCATGCATTTATGGTCAACTGACCTTCGACAAGAGTGTCAAGAATATACAATGATAGTATCATCAACAAATGGTGCTGAGAGAACTGTATATCCACATCTAAATAAAGTTGGACCCTTCTCTTACACTATACACAAAAATCAACTCAGAATCGATTAAAGATTTAAATGTAAGACCTGAAATTATAAAGTTCTTAGAAGAAAACATATGAGACAAGTTTGGAACATTGGTTTTGGCAAAGATTTCTTGGATATGACATCAAAACCACAGGAAACAAAAGCAAAAATAAAGTGGGACTACATCAAACTAAAATGCTTCTTCATAGCAAAGGGAACAATCAACAAAGTAAAAAGGCAAACTATGGAAGGGGAGAAAGTATCTGATAAGAAGTTAATACCCGAATATACAAGGAACTCCTACAACTCAATAGCAAACAAAACAAAACAAAACAAAACAAAACCAAAAACAAAACCCCCACAAATAACCTGATTAAAAAATGGGCAAGGGAATTGAATAGACATTTTTCCAAAGAAGATATAGAACTGGACAACAGTTATATGAAATGATGCTCAACATCACTAATCATGAGGGAAATGCAAAACAAAACCACACTGGAATGTCTCCTCACACCTGCCTGAAGGGCTGCTATATAAAAAAAACCAAAAAAACAAAGATAAGTGCTGGCAAGGACTTGAAGAAATTGGAATGCTTGTACACAATTGATGTGAATGTAAGTTGGTGCAGCCAGTATGGAAAACAGTATGAAGGTTCTTTAAAGAACTAAAAATAGAATTATCATATGATCCAACCATCCTACCTCTGGGTATAAATTCAAAAGAATCGATCCAACCGTACTGTCTACAAGAAACCCACTTTAAATATTATGGCACAGAAAGATTAAAAGTAAAGGGATGGGTAAAGATATATTATCCTAATATGAATCCAAACTGTTGTCTGGAAGTAGAGCAGCCATCTTGTGTCCATAAGGATTAAGCCATTTGCTAAAGTGGGTAGATCCACAAGGAGCCTGGGTCTTGGATGCTTTTCTTAAGCACTGCACCAGGCTTGGACTTTATGTGTCCAGTCTTCTTGTTATGTGATAAAAATAAACCCCTACTTGGGTAAACCATGATAATTGTTACATATGACTGCAAGAAATCTCTAACTGATACTAAAGGAGACTAGCATTCATTGATGATTCTGTATTAGGAGCTTCACATATACTATTTTAATTTAATCCTTCTAGCAGCATTTTAAAGATGAAGACACTGAGACTCAGAATTTAAGTAACTAGTTGAGGGTTACACAGCTAGTGTATAGAGGAGCTTGGATATGAAACTTGGTCTTTGACATCCTGTGTAATCATCACCATCATTATAGGGTTAGCATTTTTTTGTTTCATTAACATGTTTGCACTAAAAGTGTTTTCCCAAGATGAGAATAATTTTTAACATAATTTTCAGTGAATATAAATAGTTGTTTTTATTGTAATTGTTATTTTTAAAAAATGTTAGGGAACAAATACATTTTCTTACCTGAAAGCTGGAGTCAGAATAAAGTTAGGTATATTGATTTAACCTTCATGCATAGTTTTTTGTGCAGAACTCCTGTTGAAATAAAATTACAAAGCAAGAAAAAAATCTCTGGCTTTTAAAAAACTTTTATTTTCTCTGTAATACTGCTTACGAAGATGTCATGATGCTAAGTACAAGAAGTGTACAATTGGGAAAAAAGTTGGAGAGATTAGATTAGAAGGGAGGGATGTGTATTTACTGAAGGAGGAACATATCTTGAAGCCTAATAAAGAAGAAAGATATTACAGGCTACATTTATGTATTGTTTGTCAGGGATGGATGGATGAATCTAAATGATTTTGTGCTATCAAGTTATCTGGTACAAGTTTCTGAAAAGTATTATACTCAGGGTGATGCTTTTTTTCTTTTTTCTCCAATCACCTTTGTCTTAAATTTTTAAAATCATGTCTGATTTGAGGGAAATATCGTCCATTCGTTTCTGGTTCATTTCTCCTTTACTCATTTATTTGTAACATAAATCTCTGAAACAGAGGGCTTTGGGAAGAGCTAAATTTAGTTTTCCATTATCTCTCATAATGAAAAACATCTAGATCAGAGTACAAAAGCCCTAAACAGAAAGTTGTAATTGGTATCTATGGATATTTCTTCAAGTTAGCTACTACATAAAGTTCCCATAGTCAACAACTTAAACTAGGGTCATTCTTCTGGTACATTCCTCTCTGTGGAATATTGCAAGATACTTTCCTGGCAGAGTCAAGGAAGCTTTTTCAGAGTTGCTTCAAATTGACAAATGGTTTATTGAGTACCAGCAGGGGTCTAGGCTCTTTTGGGAATAAGAAATTTATATTAGTCACATTTCCAACCCTCAAATAACATCAAGGTCCATTGGATAGGTCAGACATAAGTAACAGATTGGAAGATCAAAAAGGTGTTTCTGGTCTGGCAATGAGAGCTATAGAGGTCTTTTGGGTTTATCAATGGGGAGATATAAATTAAGGCTTAAGTGTGCATGTGTGTGTGTGTATGAGAGAGAGAGAGAAAAAGAGAGAGAGAGAGAGAGAGAGGGAGAGAGGGAGAGAGGGAGGGAGGGAGAGATTTGGGTTAGACCTTAAGAGGTTTTTAAGACTTATATGTGCATGAAAAGAAGGCCAGGGTTGGGGGTGTCACAAGTTAGGGCACATTTCATAGAGAGTTATAACATCAATATGATGCAGGAATATCATAGATACTGGGGCAAGAAGTTCATGTACAAGGCAGGTTTTTGGAAGATTTATTTTGGGGAGGTACAATTTTATTCTCTATTTTTGTCTCTCAAACATAACCTCTACCTGGGATTGGTGACTGCTTTCTATCAAGTGCCCTTGTTAAATCATATAACTTTTCTCTCCTTTGCTCTTGTCACCTTGAGTTCCTTTATGGACATAGGTAAATAGGTAACCCCTTTAGCATGTCTTGGCTTGGTAGAAACTTTGAAAATAATTTAACCTTTGGAATTGCTGCTTTATTGTTATAAAAACTGATTAAAATTTTCTAGAATAAAAACTTCACAGAAGATTGCAAATTTATCTAGTTTTCCAATTTCATTTAACATTCCTGCTTTCAAAATATATTGAGATAAAAATGGACCCTTTAAGGTATAATTTTGAAAGAATGCAGAGAGATTCAGAAAATAGATGATCTTAAGGTTCTCCAGGCTCTGAGTAATACTATATAGGTATAAATTTTACATGTGGAATTGAGACTCTTGTAAATAAAATTTCATTTACCTTCTTACTTATACGGAGGAAATGTGTATTGAGTTGAAATTGCCAATTCTCTGTGTCTGCAAAGCAGTAATAGAGGAGGGTAGGTTGAGGTTGGGAATAATTTCCATTATTTATATGACTCCTAGTTGTTTAGCTAGAGGAAGATTTTTAAAATCCCTTTACTGTAGAAATAATGTCAGGTGGACTGCATCATGGTTTCAGTCTCACTGCAGTTCTGGGAATCCACAAATAACAAGAGCTGGACAATTCAGGAGACTCTGGCCAAGAACATAAAAGAAGACATAGTTTTCCTTTTTTTAAAAAAAGATGAACACAGTAAATGTGTTTTTAAAATGGATTGTTTTAGGAATACAGGTCTAGCAAGTGCAGATTTTAGGCCACAAACAATGTACAAAACAAACACACAAATAAAAAACACTCATTTTTTTCCTAGCAGTTTTTCTTTTAAACCCTTATTCTGCCTGCTGTTAAAGATTACATATTAGTCAGTTCAATCACTTCAGGGGTAGCTGTCCTCCTACACATTTCCCCCATATTGTATGTAAGTTCCAGAGGACTTATGGGAGCTCTGGGAGAATTTCTTCTCATTCTTGGTTGTTGTCATCTATCCGCTATGACACCAGCTGAGATGTATGTTATTTTTTCCACTTTCAGTAATTGATCTATGTGTGTTACTGCTGTATTCTGCTGTCGCAATCACATGGCCTCCGTACCCCAGTTTGTGTATAAAACACTTTTGGCTCTGCTCCTGGACCCCAATGGTGAAGGGGAAATCTATCCATTTAGACAAGCCCCAGAGGCATTCTATCTACTATTTCTCCTACTGTGCTGCAGCTGTCAAGTTCCTCTCTGTTTTATGTGCAAATGAAGGACACAGGTCCTCACTCCTCTCAGATTCCAGGGTTTCTCTGCCTCCCAATCCCCAGCCTCTAAGGGTGCTTTCTTAGGGAACCAACAGCATATAGCCTTCTTGTTTTCCTTGTCCCTGCTCTTTTTCCTCCCCTTGCCACACATCCCCACTGTAAAAGGGAGGCTTCGTCTAGCCTGCAGGTGATGCGATGTGACTTCCTTCATTCTTTCCAATCTATTATTTAAAGCATACATTTTATGTTTTTAAGGGCTCAAATTTTGGGACCTCAGAAACTCAAAACCCTGGAAATGAAGCGTCAGGTTTTTTTTTGGTTTTCTTTTTTAACATTTTTTTTTAAGTCTCGGTTTAAATTCTTTTTTTTTTTTTAAATCCTTAAGCCAACAATTTTTTTTTTAATTAATTATTTTTGGCTGCTTTGGGTCTTCGTTGCTGCGCGCGGGCCCTCTCCAGTTGCGGCGAGCGGGGACTACTCTTCGTTGCAGTCTAGGCGCGCGCGGGCTTCAGTAGTTGTGGCGCACGGGCTTAGCCGCTCTGTGGCATGTGAGATCTTCCCAGACCAGGGCTCGAACCCGTGTCCCCTGCATTGGCAGGCGGATTCTCAACCACTGCGCCACGAGGGAAGCCCGAAACGTCAGGTTTTGAAACTCAAAAGGTGTAACTGCCTTTCTGCTAATCTATCACCCTCCCTAAGACAAGGCATCATTATACTCATGCTGTCTTAGTAAGAAAGAATCACAGGGTAATAGAGTTACTATATTAAGCCATATACCGCCACATTTGTGTTTTTAGCCATACTTTATGGAGATGTACAAAGAATATTTCCTTTTATTCTTGAACATCTCATTTTCAGGAACTGCAAAGAGTCTGGTTTTACCCTACTTACAGCTAACAAGTTAGCCTGCTACACAGTCTCATGGGTGATGGTAGAAGACATGAGACTCATGAGTCAGAGACAAAGGACAATTTATTACTAATATAAATAGCAGTAGCCAGAGTACCAATCAACAGTTTTGGAGCCCCAATTCCCACATGATGATGACAAGAGTGACAGATGCCACCTGTGTATGCAGCGGGTTATGTTACAGGAGAGGAACTTTCAGCTTAGGGAATTTGAGCATTTTATAATAGTAAGCATACCTGCCTTTTGCTTCAGAGAGAGACATTATCTGTATAGCTGTTTGCAGATATTTTTGGAAAGATAGTATGTAGCTAAAGTCTGTTAGTGCCTTACTTGCAAGATATACAGGAATGCAAGAGAATCATGAATGTGTCTCCTTATTCCCATTAGCATTCAGAGAAATTTGCTTTAATAACAAAAACCCTTGGATCACCAAGCAAAAGTTTGAAGTCTATTAGTTGTCCATTGCCCCTTTAGATTATGATTTTAACTTTATCACAAAGTGATAAGGCAAAGACCCAGTACCCTGACACACGTGACAATAGCAATAGTGTTGAGTAGTAATGTTTATTTAGTGAGATATTCCACCTCCCTCTCGGGTCCCAGGTCCTTAACACTGCCCCATGCTTGTTCATTCTAATGGATATTGGCTATTGGGCACCCTTGTTTATTCATTTATTTTTTAGTCAACTTAAAAAATCAGTTTTAAGGATTTTTACTAGGATTAATGTGATCTGTTTTGAAATACATTTAAAACACCCTACTGAGACCTACTAAGAATAGGAAGGTGTCAGAGGGAAGATATGTTAACTCTTCCTTAAACTAAAATGAATTTTTTGTTTAAATCCAGTTTTTATGTATACAGAGGACAGCTTCTAGAGTAAATGCATGAGCCAAATAAATGGATACCAGTGAAAAAAAATGTAGTCAATTTTATATGTAAAAGCAACTGAATTTTCCTCTTTCCCTAGGGATGTTTAGCCTTATGCAGATAAATCCAGGATAATAAACCTGGGGACAATTCTGCTTTCTGGAAGGAAATTCTTTTGATTCCTCTTTGATTTTTATCAAAAAAATTAGTTTCTGGTATCTGTACTATTTAGTTACTGGTGATGATGGAGCAAATTAAAGTGTGCTAGTTATATTTACTATAGTTAAACAACCACAAAGGAGAATCTATATGAAATATTTATGGACGCTGGTAATATTGTTTTACATTCATAATATTTTTAATAATAAAAGTGATAGCCATTCCATTTAAACTGCTTACCATTAGCGTGATAAAGATTATGTTTTTCAACTAATTAAATTAGGTCTCAGTGTATGGCATCTGGAGTGAACTCAGCTAACTGATATGCCTGGTAGCTTTCTTCCTAATCAGCAGGACACGAAGTCTGTGTTCCCTGACACCTGCTAAATCGTAGATCGTACTTGATGCAGCGGCACTAAAAATGAGGACCTCAGACAAGCCATCCTAGCCACTGTGGCACGCATGCTTGGTGGTGTATCCCTTTGCATACCAGGGCAGCTTATAAAGGATGAGTGATCTTTCCTGTGTGGAGATAGTACAGTGTTTTTGCCGAGTGTACTTATTATCTCTAGAAAATTGACCTAAGATGTAATGTGGCTGCTGTGGGAGGATTTATGTAGTCATTAGGAAAATTTTGTCTTTATTGCAAAAGTGCTGGATATTTTGTCCTCAACTGAGCAGTATTGTGGTAATTAGTACTGAGGCATCTTGGAAAAGTAGTCTGGACCCTCATTGTAAAATCCCTCCAAGGTACCAGCCTGAATGCTTTCCGCTACTTACATTTCATCCTCTATAACTCATGCCTCTGAGGAGACCCTTGAGGATCCTTGGCAAAGGACCAGTCGTTTATTTAGTTTCATCACAATAACAGCATCCAGACAGGAATGTTTGCACAATGCCTCCAGGGAAATGGAATCACAATCCAGCTTTACCTAAGATTCTCGTGCTTACAATGAGGTACAGAGGCAACAAAGAACTGATAGATTTCAAGAGCTTGGACTCTGAGGAAGGCAGTGGCCATCATGATGGTTAAGGACTAGAGGCCCTGTTCCTGCTTTCAGGGCACAAAATAAGCCTCCTGAATACTAGTGTGACACTGGAAGAGAGGGAGAGCCCTGGTTATGACCAGGGATAATATTCTTGAAGTCCAATAGCTAGGAAGTTCAGAACTGAGATTAATTTGGAGAAAATAAAGTGCTTATGATTGTGAACAAAAGATTTATGTTTGCTAAAATTACTTATTTGTCGATGATAAAATTTTACCCTGGTGATTCCTGTGATTGTCAATTAGCATGTATTTCTGTTTATTCATTCATTCAACAAATATTTATTGAGCTTCTATTATGTGACAAATCTTGTGCTAGGAGCTAGGAATATAACAGTGGGCAGTACAGTCATGATCCCAGTTCTCTGTAAGCTTACTGTCACTAAAGAATACAGATACTAAAACAGATAAATAATTGTAAGTGTGAGGTGTTTAAAATTTACAGGCACAAGTAAAGAATTCATAAATGTGATTTTACTTTTTTATAACTGAAAGCAATTTTGCTCTGGAATCCCCATTTTTACAAACAGTGGGAAATTCCCAATCTTGCCACTTGCAGGTAACTCAGTCACTCCCAGTCTAGAACATAGAGTATTTTAAATAAATATTTAGTTAATTTAAAGATTTATACTCAGTTCAAAATTCACATTTATATCAAGACTGTTTTCACCTTTCAAGGACTTTTCCTTTTATTTCCTAGGGATGTCATCTGGTTATAGCTTATGCAAATGACATCACAGCACTAGGGGAGAAGTGCCTGGTCCACATGCTGTCCTATTTCCTGGCTGACCTTCACTGAGATGTCTTGTTCTCCTTGGTCCTTGAGTATCACCTTCTGATCCCATTGCAACTTTTGTTGATGTGCTCTGTTCCAGTTACTATTGCTGCATAACTTGCCACCCCCAACTTAGTGGAATAAAATGACAAACATTTTATTACACTCACAAATTCCATGAATCAAAATTTGGAAAGGACATGGATTATCTCTGCTCCATGATGTCAGAGATCTATGGGAAGACTCTGTTTGGGAGTAACTTGAAAACTGGGGTCTGGGATCATAAGAAGGCTTTCTCATTCACTTTCATGCCTGGAATAAAATAGTTCTTGCTGGGACCTCAGTTGGGGCTGTCAGGACAACACTTCTAAATATCCTCTTGTGTGGCTGCTTGGGCTTCCTCATAGCATGGTGGCTGGTGGTATACTTTCTGTTTTTCACATAATTGCAGGTGACAATGTCACTAAGTTTTCTGATTCTCCATAATAGGGATTCTCCTTCCAGTTTTTGCACTTCATTTTGAGCTCTCTCATTGGCAGCATTCTCAAAATACAGATTTGTATTAACAGCCTGTTCAAGGCAACTTAGACTTTCTCAGTAATCCTCCTCAAAATCCTTTCAGCCCAGTTCCAAAGCAACTACTACATTTCTAGGTATTTGTATGGTAACCTTATTTTTACAGGTACAAAATTTGCATTAGTTTTCTACTGTTTGCAGCAACTTACCCCCAAACTTGATAGCTTAAGACAACAAAGTTTATTATTTCACAGTGTCTGTGAGTCAGCAGTCTGGGCACAGGTTAGCATAGGAACTCTCACATGATTACAGTCAAGATGTTAGTTGAGGTTGCAGTCTTATCTGAAACTTAACTGGGGAATGATCTGTGTCCAAGCTTATGCAATGGTTATTGGTAGGATTAAGTTCTTCATAGGTTGGACTGAGGCTGTCTTCAGTTCCTTGGCACATGGGCCTTTCCACATGGCAGCCTGGTTCATCAGAGTGAGCCAGCAAAGAAAACAAAAGAGCACCAGAAAGAGAGAGCATGTCAGAGCCAGAAGGCACAGTCTTTCATAATCTAATCTTGGAAGTAACATCCCATCACTTTAACTGCATTTTATTCACTAGAAGGAAGTCACTGGGTTCCGGCCCACACACATGAGGAGAGGATTACACAAGGGAGTCATTCTCAGGAGCCAGGAGATCACTGGGGACCATTTTAGAAGCAGCCTATTACATATACATTTATAGATTTGCTTATAAAAATATAACAATAAAGGAAAGTTTGCAAAGTATTTTAATATATTGAAAGAACCTTTGACTGTCAAACTAGAGACTTGGGTTCTCATTTGACCTCTGCTATTAATTGAGGAGTCTACTTAAATTCCATGGGTCTTAGTTACCTTAGCTCTAAAATGAGGATACTGATAAAGATATTTTGAAAGGTTTCTTCTTATTCTTTTACTGAAAATATTTTATTTTATTTTATTTTTTTATTGGAGTCTAGTAGCTTTACAATGTTGTGTTAGTTTCTGCTGTACAGCAAAGTGAATCAGTTATACATATACATATATCCACTCGTTTTTATATTTCCTTCCCATATAGGTTACCACAGAGCATTGAGTAGAGTTCCCTGTGGTATACAGTAGTTTCTCATTAGTAATCTGTTTTATATATATGAATGTATGTATGTCAATCTCAACCTCCCAATTCTTCCCATCCCCCTTTCCCCCCTTGGTAACCATAAGTTTGTTTTCTACATCTGTGACTCTTATTTCTGCTTTGCAAATAAGTTCATCTGTACCATTTTTCTAGATTCCATGTACAAATGATATTATATGATATTTGTCTTTCTCTTTCTGACTTACTTCAGTGTGTATGACAATCTCTAGGTCCATCCATGTCACAGCAAATGGCATTATTTCGTTCCTTTTTATGGCTGAGTAATATTCCATTGTATATGTACCACATCTTCTTTATCCATTCCTCTGTCGATGGACATTTAGGTTGCTTCCATGTCCTGGCTATTGTAAATAGTGCTGCAGTGAACATCGGGGTGCATGCATCCTTTCGAATTAAGGTTTTCTCCGGATATATGCCCAGGAGTGGGATTGCTGGGTCATATGGTGGCTCTATTTTTAGTTTTCTAAGGAGCCTCCATACTGTTCTCCATAGTGATTGTGTCAATTTACATTCCCACCAACAGTGCAGGAGGGTTCCCTTTTCCCCACACCGGTTTCTTCTTTTTTTTTTAAAAAAAGATTACTAAAATCAGTATCTCAAATATATCTAGGAAATAATATAATGGAATGATGAAATGAAGAAGTAATAATATCTTTACACAGGTATACACATTTGGTATCCATTTTTATAACATATGAGTTTTAAAATTTGATTTATTTTTAAAATTTTCAATATCTAGCTTTTAGAATTGAATATTACTATTTAGATCACTTTATGAGATCTTTGGAGAAACACTAAAAAAGCTAGAAAGTTCCACTCTTGGCAAAGCCTTTAAAATGAAACTAGGTGTATTATGACTTCTGTGGGAGTATTCATTGAGGCCCTAATCCTTTCTGACTAGTATTCTGGCATTATCCACTCAATAGAATTTTTATTAGGAGATTTTATTGACTACTCTCTGTGGTAAAGGTTGTAGGCCTTCTTAGGCCTGCATCATTCTTTAAGGTGAGAAAGTTTCCTTTATTTGAAAAGGGAGAAAGGAATATCAAGTGAAAAAAATTAAGCTGAGAGTATTGACTATCTCAATAGTTTTTTTCTACTTTAGAAGATAACCAAAAGGAAAACTATTGATAAGATATACTATTTTCACATAGACAAGGGTCTGCCACAGTTAAGGTTGTCTTTCTGTCCTCAGTGATACAATATCCAATGAGGGAAATGCAACAAATTCGGGTCATAAGGTGTTTTTTTTTTTTTTAATAATAAAGATAATAAATAACTCTTGTAAAACACTTACAAATATGTCAAATATAGAGAATAAATATCACTTACTATTACACAACCCCCAAATAATCATTGATAGCATTTTAATATGTTTGGAATAATTTCTAATATTTTTAGACCCTAAGGTTACAAAAATGAATAAAACATGGTGTCTGCTTTCAAGATGTTTGTAATCTAATGGAGACAATAGATATATAAATATATGATGAAAAATCAGTGTGGTAAGTTTATTAAAGAAGGTATGCACCAAGTGTTATAGAAGCATGAAGGAAGAACACTTAATTCAGTCTCGTGGTGGAGTTGGGTGTCAGAGAATACCTCTTAGAAGTGGTAGAGGAGGTGAACTTTAAATTATGAATCTTAAATGAGTAATTTTGAATTACTTGAGAATGAGGCAGGGGGTTGATGGGTCTAGGACTTATATGGATACCAAGATTTTTTTCTTTTTCTTTTCTTATTTCCTTTCTTCCTTCTGTCTCTCTTTGGCATGAGTCTCACCCCTAAGACTCTGCCAGTTGAGGGTCACAAGGGTCACCAAGGCTGTAGGTGACCCTGCCCCAAGGGCTCCAGGCACATTACCTCCATGGCTCTGAGAGGTTGCTGTCTGGCCTGGTGAAACTGAGGCAATTCATCCCCTTCCCCCACCACCCCTGCCCACACCCCCACCCATACCAACCTCCTTCCTTTGAAACCAAGGAGGCAGCCTTGATGATCTCTGAATTGCCTTCAGGGTCATTTTTCCTTGTGGTTTTGAAGTATACCACGGTGGCAGCTGGATAACTCTATGATCTGGTCTTGTAGGATTGAAGAAGCCTGACAGCCTTCCTTCATTTCATCCTGTCTCTGTCTTCTTCAGTTCAGACTGGCAATGTTTCTGCTGGGGTGCCTGATTAAGGCAGTGACTCATACTCATACTAATCTCTTTATCAAATGGCTGTTTGGCCACACCCTTAGTGGCTCTTTTCTGTATACATTTTCTCATTTTTTGCAATATGGGCAGGCTGAGGATTTTCCAGATCCTTAAGTTCTGTTTCTTTCTTGCTTAACATTTTCTTTTTCAATTCATTTTCTCTCCTTTCACATTTTACTATAAGCAGTCAGGAGGAACCAAGCCACTCCTTCAATACCTTGCTTTGAAATCTCCTCAACTAGATATCCAGTTTCATTACTTGCAAGTTCTCCTTCCACAAAACGCTAGAATAAGAACACAATTCAGCCAAGTTCTTTGCCACTTTACAACAAGGTTTGCCTCTCCTCCAGTTTCCAATAACACGTTACTTATTTTTATCTGAGACCTTGCCAGAATGGCCCTTACTGTCCATATTTCTGCTCATGATTCTTTATGTATTCTCTAAGTAGATAAAAGTGTAAGCAAATAGGTTAGGGTGTCCCTGGAGAAAAGAGAACCAGGAATGGCTTTCTTGACATAAGAGAAGCCATTTTGGCCTAAGCCATTTTGTGATCTAAGCCTGGCCACAATGCTTGCCCTTGAACAGGTCTCAGTAATCAATGATCTTAAGGGAAGTAAGGGAATGCAGGAACAAAGGAAAAGCAGTCAGGAAACAATAGTTTAGCAATAAAACAGAGTCCTAGTTCCTCCTCAAGGGATATACATAACAATCTGATACAGTCTTTGAGTTCTGCAGGAACTAAGGCCCCCACCCAGGTGGAGGATGGTGACTACAGGCTGACTCCAGACTGGTTGGAATGAGAAAGTTGATGATTAAACCTTACACATTTATGGGAGGAGCTTAGGGAGTTTGGAAGGAATAGGAGGATCAGAGAAAATGTCCCTAATCAGCCCCATGGCACTGGTTCTAACCAGTGCAGCAAGGCAAGAAAAGGAAATCAAAGGCAAATAGATTGGAAAAGAAGAAATAAAACTGTCCCTGCTTGCAGATGGCATGATTGTCTTCCTAGAATAGCTCCCCAAATCAACAAGAAGTCTTCAAGAACTAAAAAGTGGGGTCAGCAAGGTAGCAGGATACAAGATGAACATATATAAAATTTAATTGTATTCCTTTATACTAAGAATGGACACCAAAATTAAAAATACAATACCATTTATAATCACTCAAAAATTAAATATTTAGAGATAAATATAACAAAGCATGTACAGAAACTATATGCTGAAAATTATACAATTCTGATGAAAGAAATCAAACATGATCTACTTAAATGGAGTGGTACACGATGTTCATGGATAGGAAGAATCAATATATTAAAGATATCAATTCTTCTTTAATTGATATATAGGTTTAACACAGTTATTATTAAAATCTCAGCAAGATTTTTTGTAGCTATAGATAAAGCTACTTTAAAATTTATTTGAAAGGTAAAAGAACTAGAATAGCTAAAACAATTTTTATTAAAAAAATATAATGATAGGAGTCAATCCACCCATTTCAACTTACTGTATAGGTACAGTAATCAAGACTGCATGGCAGCAGAATAGGTATAGATAAATGTAATGAACAGAAAACCTAGAAATAAACGTACAAATATGCCTACATGATTTTTGACAAAGGGTATGGCTATAGAAGGGCATTGTGATGGGTCCTTGTTGTGATGAAAATGTTCTGTATGTTGACTATACCAGTGCCCATATCTTAGTTATGATATTGAGTTATAGTTTTGTAAGATATTACCATTGGGGGAAATTGGGTATAGGGTACATAGGATCTCTCTGTATTATTTCTTACAACTGCATGTGAATGTATCTTTATCTCAAAATAGAAATTTTAATTTAAAAATAAATTATAGGTTCTATTTCCCTGGAACCACACCCAGTACCAATAATCATATCAGTCAGAGTACAATAAAGGAAGCAGAGCCACTGTGAATGTCATGGGATAAGGGATTTATTATAGGAATAAGACTTTATACAATTTTGGGAGGCCTTAGGGAAGTAAAATTCCAGAATGAGAAGTTGGTGGATCAGAAAACAAACCACTAATCAGGCTTCTTGAAGTAGTGGTGTAGATGGAGAAGACAGAGCTTGCAGGGGAATCTGAAATATACAGCGTGCACAGCTGCTGACGTGGGACTGTGAGGATGGAGTGAATAGAGAGGTTTAGGAGAAGCTCTTACCTCTTTGTAGCTTTCACCTCTGTGTGTCAGCGGCCAAGTGTCTGGTCTTAGCTCTGGGGCCTTTGATGGTCGTCAGGTCCATCAGTTGTGAAGAAGAGCTGGATGGACATGGAACAGAGGAAAGGATGAACTGGTACCTACTTGGCTTTTGTGTCTTTCCATCTGATTTTGAAAAGACTCTTAAGCATAATAGTCACTGTTCATTTCCACCTGCCAAATCTCACGTAAGTTCCTTTTTTGGCCAATTCCAACTATAGGGAAGGGCATTTTGGAAAACATAATTCCCAACAAATCCCTGTATTAATAATAGCAGCTAAAATTTGTTTATGGAATGCTAACTTTGTGCTACTTTAGGCACTGTTTCATGTGTGTTACATGCATTATTATATTTTACATAACGTATTATGTGGTTGGTCCTAAAGGCACAGGGATTATGTAGAAGAGTCAGGTGCAAAACTCAAGCAGTCTAGACCCAGAGTTTGCACTTAGAAAGTCATCCTGATATTGCCTCCCCAACTGGTCCTGGAGCCCAACAGGATCTCTGCCCATTTTTGCTGAAGTTATTCAAAATATATTTCAATTGAATGGGACAACCCAGAATTCTTCCAAAAAACTGCACCTTTTTACCAATCTTACTTGAGTTGGGTTTCTGTCAATTGAAATATAGAAAGAACTGACAGGAGAGATCTTTCAATCAGTTTCAATCAGTTGAGAGAGGTTATATTCTTTTCGTTTTTTTTGGCTGTGTCGGGTCTTAGTTGCAGCACGCAGGCTTCGTTGAGGCATGTGGGATCTTTCGATGCAGTGCTCTGGCTCTTCGTTGTTTTATGTGGGCTTCTCTCTAGTTGTGGTGCACAGGCTCCAGAGCACGTGGGCTCTGTAGTTTGCAACATGCGGGCTCTCTAGTTGAGGCACGTGGGCTTAGTTGCCCCGCCATGTGGGATCTTAGTTCCCCGACCACGGATTGAACCCACGTCCCCTGCATTGGAAGGCGGATTCTTTACCACTGGACGACCAGGGGCGACCTGAGAGAGGTTATATTCTAAGGAATCTTAGGATATCTCTACCATGGCAACTAGGATTCCGTGCATACATGGCCTTCTGTATCCAATCCTGCTCATCACATTTTATGAAAAACACATTCTATAATACCCCAAACATCTTGTTGGGAGAAGAGGTTTCCAGGACAATAGTCTCAGAATAGATGCAGAAAGACTTGATAGAGAGGGAGAAAGCTGACTATGACTCACAGCTATCAGGTTTCTGAATTCCTAGTTTTCTGGTTAGAACAGAATCTGTGTTTCTGAGTTGGTGGGAAGCTGGTGGAAGTGGGAAAGAGCAGAGCTGATTTTGTACCTACTTCCTGGGTGGTAGAGTTCTGTTTCAGAGGTTAAAGAGTACATGGTCTAATGGATTAACTTCTTAATCCAATGTTATCCAAAATGAAATTTCTCCCAGACTTTGTAATATTTTTGCCCATTATTTTTGTCTTTAGAGCTCTTTTAACTTTTGTTAATTGTGGGACTTAAAAATAATTTTAAAAAATTGAAGTATAATTTATATACAGAAAATTACAAATAAGTGAATCATAAATAATCAGTGAATTTTCACGAATCAAACACATCCATATAATTAGCATTCAGTTCAAGAAACAGAATTCTACAGATATCTGAAAAGTCTCTGTTGTACTTTCTCCTAGTCATTACCTTAGAAGTCTATGTTGACTTTTATCAGCATATTTCCCCATTTTTGTACTGTATCTAAAAGCAACATTATAGTATGTTCTTTTTGTGTACGAATTCTCTTGCTCAATATTGTTTGTGAGTTTCATCTATATTGTGTGTGGGTGCAGATTTTATTCTCTTGCTGTGTTCCTTTGTGTGAATATACCATAATTTACTCACTATCTGTTCTTGATGGGCATTTGGATAGTTTCCAGTGTTTGACTATTATGAAGTGTTGCTATGAGCATTCTAGAATATGTCTTTTTGCAAATATAAATATGCACATATTTTTGCTGTATATCCATGTGTGTAATTATCGAGTCATTGGACTGTCATATATTCAGCTTTGTAAATACTGCCAAATCATTTCACAAAGTGTACTGGTTTACAAGACTACTAACAGTGTCTGAGAACTCCAGTTGCTCCATATCCTTTCCAACACCTGGCTTTTTTGCTCAGGAGATTTTTAAAAAATTTTTTACTTTTTAATAAAAATTGTGTAATTTAAAGTACTCAAATGGATTTTAAAGGAAAGTTGGGAAATAGACTATGAGAAAATATTATCCAGTAGATATATAAACTAGAGATTAAAAAAATAATAAATTTATTTATTTATTTTTGGCTGCGTTGGGTTTTCCTTGCTGTGTGTGGGCTTTCTCTAGTTGCGGTAAGCAGGGGCTACTCTTCCTTGTGGTGAGCGGGCTTCTTATTGGGGTGGCTTCTCTTGTTGCGGAGCATGGGCTCTAGGCGCATGGGCTTCAGTAGCTGTGGCACGAGGGCTCAGTAGTTGTGGCTCGCTGGCTCTAGTGCGCAGGCTCAGTAGTTGTGGTGCATGGGCTTAGTTACTCCGTGGCATGTGGGATCTTCCCGGACCAGGGCTCAAACACATGTCTGCTGCACTGGTAGGTGGATTCTTAACCACTGCACCATCAGGGAAGTCCCGAGAGGTGTGTTCTTAAAACAGTTGGGAAGGGGAGGAATACTGGATATCGGTGTCACTAGTAATGCCTATTGTACCTTGCATTTTCTTCTGGACATTTCTAAGTTGAAGTAAGAGTAATAATTAAATGTTTTAACCACTGTTACCACTTTTCCAGAGCAGCCCTGTGAGGTAAATACTATTTTATCCATTCAACAGGGGATATCACTAATCCAAAGAAAAAGTGGAAGGGTTGAAGGGGGCTCCAGTTCTATCAGAGTCCCGGGGTATTAGGCAGCTTACCAGAAGAGGAACTCAGATATCAGATGGAGAAAGGAAGCAGCGTTTACTGAGCATCTGCTATGAGCTAGTCTCTGTGTAGGAATTTCACAAATATTATCTGACTGAATATTCATAATTGACATATGAAGTTTTCTTAGACTTATTCTACAGGTTGGGAAATGAAGGCTCAGAGATGCTAAGTAGCTTTATTGGATCACACAGTTGGTAAAGGTATATCTGGAATTTAATCTCAGTGTGATTGACCTTGACTCTATAGTTCACATATTCACATATGAATTAATTCATTAATTTATTCAATCATGTTTATTGAACACATTCTCTGTGGCTGGAATTATTCAATGAACTATATATACAGCAATAAATGAGAGATATAAATTCTTACTTTTGTGGAGATTATCTTCTGGTGAAGGGAACTAGACAATAAACAGTAAAGAAATAAACAAGCAAGAAAATTATAGATTGCCATAATTGCTGTGAAGACAAAGTCCGGGGTAATGGGATGGAGAGTGACTGGTGAATGAGAGCCATTTTATAAAGGGTGTTCAGGGAAGGCTTGTCTCAGCAGGTGATAGCTGATCTAAAAGTTGGGGAATGAGAAAGAACCAGGTCCCTGAAGATCCCAGGGAGGATATTAGTCGAAAGGAACAGAAGGTACCCAGGTCCTGCTGTGGGAAAGAGATGGGTGAGTGTGAGGAACTTAAAAGGACCTAATTTGCTTGAGGGCCATGAGTAAGGCAGACAGTGAGTGAGGAGAAGATGGGGAAGTAGGCAGGTTGGAGGAGGTCGTTGAGGGGTGTGACCACCGGTTGACCTACAAGCTGGACCTGGCAATCAGAGGCTCCTTATCCCCTCCCTTGTCCTTGGAATGTATATCCTGTCCACTCTTCCTATTGTGGGAGACGTTTTCAAGGACAAAGACTTGAGAGAGCAATGTACTGTTGAGTTCATCTGGATGGCACATATGGCTGAATCCAGTTAAGGCATCTCTGTAAACTTTGCAGATTCTGGTACATGGATGCAGAGATCTATTCATATTGTGGCCATCCAAGAGAAGTATTGTATGTAAGTTCCCTTGCTTATTAAATTGGCCATCTACCAATCTGGAGTACAGTAGTTCTTTCTTCTGTCTCTCTTGCCCTCCATGTGTGCAGGGACCAGTTTCAGATTTCACCTGGGGAACTCCCCAGTTTGCGAACCAACACAGATCATGTATGGCTTTGGATATCAGATAAAGGAACTAAAAAAGCATTTTATACGTGGATGTGACATAATCTTGATGATGATTTAGGAAGGTTGATCTTGTTGTTACCCAGAAGGGGAAGAGGCCAGAATCAGGAAGACCTTTTAGGAGGCTACTGTAATAGCTGAGTTCAGCAGTTATAGTGGAAAGGAAAGGACAGTAATGAGGGAGTCCGTGAAGGGAGGATTGGAGGATATGGAGACTTACTGAATATTCTGTGGGTAGGGTAAAGAGGAGGGAAAAGTCAATGGCAGCTTCTAGATTTAGGACTTGGGGGACTAGAAAGTGTAACAAACTGGAAATCTTGAGGAGGAGTCGAGGAAAGAGAAAGGTATTATTATGAAATATGACACATAAGAAGTCACAATAAAATAACAATGTTGAATGTAATGGTAGCTTTCTCTTTTCTCATTGCTTTAAAATTTTTTATTTGATGACCATATATTAAAATAAAAGTAAAGAGAGACCAAAAAAAAGAGAGTTTGAATGTTCATTCCTGAGACTGATAGAATTTGCAGTTTCTGTTACTTTTCTACAACTGAGTTGGTAGTAGAAAATGAAGTTGATGGAAAGCACAATGCAAACAACATAATTCAGCCAGCTTGGAAGGTAAATTGAGGTAAACATTTTGTTTATTGCTAAGACGAATGAGAGGATAATTGGAAAGAGAGTCCAAGAGCAAAATATTATAAATATCTTTTTTTTAAAAACATCTTTATTGAAGTATAATTGCTTTACAATGGTGTGTTAGTTTCTGCTTTATAACAAAGTGAATCAGTTATACATATACATATCTTCCCATATCTCTTCCCTCTTGCATCTCCCTCCCTCCCACCCTCCCCATCCCACCCCTCTAGGTGGTCACAAAGCACCGAGCTGATCTCCCTGTGCTATGTGGCTGCTTCCCACTAGCTATTTATTTTACATTTGGTAGTGTATATATGTCCATGACACTCTCTCACCCTGTCACATCTCACCCCTCCCCCTCCCCATATCCTCAAGTCCATTCTCTAGTAGGTCTGTGTCTTTATTCCCATCTTACCACTAGGTTCTTCATGGCCTTTTTTTTTTTTTTTCCTTAGATTCCATATATATGTGTTAGCATACTGTATTTGTTTTTCTCTTTCTGACTTACTTCACTCTGTATGACAGACTCTAACTCCATCCACCTCATTACAAATACCTCCATTTCATTTCTTTTTATGGCTGAGTAATATTCCATTGTATATATGTGCCACATCTTCTTTATCCATTCATCCGATGATGGACACTTAGGTTGCTTCCATGTCCTGGCTGTTGTAAATAGAGCTGCAATGAACATTGTGGTACATGACTCTTTTTGAACTATGGTTTTCTCAGGGTATATGCCCAGTAGTGGGATTGCTTGGTCGTATGGTAGTTCTATTTGTAGTTTTTTAGGGAACCTCCATACTGTTCTCCATAGTGGCTGTATCAATTTACATTCCCACCAACAGTGCAAGAGTGTTCCCTTTCCTCCACACCCTCTCCAGCATTTATTGTTTCTAGATTTTTTGATGATGGCCATTCTGACTGGTGTGAGATGATATCTCATTGTAGTTTTGATTTGCATTTCTCTAATGATTAATGATGTTGAGCATTCTTTTCATGTGTCTGTTGGCAATCTGTATATCTTCTTTGGAGAAATGTCTATTTAGGTCTTCTGCCCATTTTTGGATTGGGTTGTTCGTTTATTTGTTATTGAGCTGCATGAGCTGCTTGTAAATCTTGGAGATTAATCCTTTGTCAGTTGCTTCATTTGCAAATATTTTCTCCCATTCTGAGGGTTGTCTTTTGGTCTTGTTTATGGTTTCCTTTGCTGTGCAAAAGCTTTTAAGTTTCATTAGGTCCCATTTGTTTATTTGTGTTTTTATTTTCATTTCTCTAGGAGGTGGGTCAAAAAGAATCTTGCTGTGATTTATGTCATAGAGTGTTCTGCCTATGTTTTCCTCTAAGAGTTTGATAGTGTCTGGCCTTACACTTAGGTCTTTAATCCATTTTGAGTTTATTTTTGTGTATGGTGTCAGGGAGTGTTCTAATTTCATACTTTTACATGTATCTGTCCAATTTTCCCAGCACCACTTATTGAAGAGGCTGTCTTTTCTCCACTGTATATGCTTGCCTCCTTTATCAAAGATAAGGTGACCATATGTGCGTGGGTTTATCTCTGGGCTTTCTATCCTGTTCCATTGATCTATATTTCTGTTTTTGTGCCAGTACCAAACTGTCTTGATCACTGTAGCTTTGTAATATAGTCTGAAGTCAGGGAGCCTGATTCCCCCAGCTCCATTTTTCGTTCTCAAGATTGCTTTGGCTATTCGGGGTCTTTTGTGTTTCCATACAAATTGTGAAATTTTTTGTTCTAGTTCTGTGAAAAATGCCAGTGGTAGTTTGATAGGGATTGCATTGAATCTGTAGATTGCTTTGGGTAGTAGAGTCATTTTCACAATGTTGATTCTTTCCATCCAAGAACATGGTACATCTCTCCACCTATTTGTATCATCTTTAATTTCTTTCATCAGTGTCTTATAATTTTCTGCATATAGGTCTTTTGTCTCCTTAGGTAGGTTTATTCCTAGATATTTTATTCTTTTTGTTGCAATGGTAAACGGGAGTGTTTTCTTAATTTCACTTTCAGATTTTTCATCATTAGTGTATAGAAATGCAAGAGATTTCTGTGCATTAATTTTCTATCCTGCTACTTTACCAAATTCATTGATTAGCTCTAGTAGTTTTCTGGTAGCTTCTTTAGGATTCTCTATGTATAGTATCATGTCATCTGCAAACAGTGACAGCTTTACTTCTTCTTTTCCGATTTGGATTCCTTTTATTTCTTTGTCTTCTCTGATTGCTGTGGCTAACACTTCCAAAACTATGTTGAATAATAGTGGTGAGAGTGGCCAACCTTGTCTTGTTCCTGATCTTAGTGGAAATGGTTTCAGTTTTTCACCATTGAGCACAATGTTGGCTGTGGGTTTGTCATATATGGCCTTTATTATGTTGAGGAAAGTTCCCTCTATGCCTACTTTCTGCAGGGCTTTTATCATAAATGGGTGTTGAATTTTGTCGAAAACTTTCTCTGCATCTATTGAGATGATCATATGGTTTTTCTCCTTCAATTTGTTAGTATGGTGTATCACATTGATTGATTTGCGTATATTGAAGAATCCTTGCATTCCTGGGATAAACCCCACTTGATCATGGTGTATGATCCGTTTAATATGCTGTTGGATTCTGTTTGCTAGTATTTTGTTGAGGATTTTTGCATCTATGTTCATCAGTGATATTGGCCTGTAGTTTTCTTTCTTTGTGACATCTTTGTCTGGTTTTGGTATCAGGGTGATGGTGGCCTCGTAGAATGAGTTTGGGAGTGTTCCTCCCTCTGCAATATTTTGGAAGAGTTTGAGAAGGATAGGTGTTAGCTCTTCTCTAAATGTTTGATAGAATTCGTCTGTGAAGCCATCTGGTCCTGGGCTTTTGTTTGTTAGAAGATTTTTAATCACAGTTTCAATTTCATTACTTGTGATTGGTCTGTTCATATTTTCTATTTCTTCCTGGTTCAGTCTCGGCAGGTTGTGCATTTCTAAGAATCTGTCCATTTCTTCCAGGTTGTCCATTTTATTGGCATAGAGTTGCTTGTAGTAATCTCTCATGATCATTTGTATTTCTGCAGTGTCAGTGGTTACTTCTCCTTTTTCATTTCTAATTCTATTGATTTGAGTTTTCTCCCTTTTTCTCTTGATGAGTCTGGCTAATGGTTTATCAATTTTGTTTATCTTCTCAAAGAACCAGCTTTTAGTTTCATTGATTTCTGCTATTGTTTCCTTCATTTCTTTTTCATTTATTTCTGATCTGATCTTTATGATTTCTTTCCTTCTGCTAGCTTTGGGGTTTTTTTGTTCTTCTTTCTCTAATTGCTTCAGCTGTAAGGTTAGGTTGTTTATTCGAGATGTTTCCTGTGTCTTGAGGTAGGCTTGTATTGCTATAAACTTCCCTCTTAGCACTGCTTTTGCTCTGTCCCATAGGTTTTGGGTCGTTGTGTCTCCATTGTCATTTGTTTCTAGGTATTTTTTGATTTCCCCTTTGATTTCTTCAGTGATCACTTCGTTATTAAGTAGTGTATTGTGTAGCCTCCATGTGTTTGTATTTTTTACAGATCTTTTCCTTTAATTGATATCTAGTCTCATAGCGTTGTGGTCGGAAAAGATACTTGATACGATTTCAATTTTCTTAAATTTACCAAGGCTTGATTTGTGACCCAAGATATGATCTATCCTGGAGAATGTTCCATGAGTACTTGAGAAAAATGTGTATTCTGTTGTTTTTGGGTGGAATGTCCTATAAATATCAATTAAGTCCGTCTTGTTTAATGTATCATTTAAAGCTTGTGTTTCCTTATTTATTTTCATTTTGGATGATCTGTCCATTGGTGAAAGTGGGGTGTTAAAGTCCCCTACTATGATTGTGTTGCTGTCGATTTCCCCTTTTACGGCTGTTAGTATTTGCCTTATGTATTGACGTGCTCGTATGTTGGGTGCATAAATATTTACAATTGTTATACCTTCCTCTTGGATCGATCCCTTGATCATTATATAGTGTCCTTCTTTGTCTCTTGTAATAGTCTTTATTTTAAAGTCTATTTTGTCTGATATGAGAACTGCTACTCCAGCTTTCTTTTGATCCCCATTTGCATGGAATATCTTTTTCCATCCCCTCACTTTCAGTCTGTATGTGTCTCTAGATCTGAAGTGGGTCTCTTGTAGACAGCATATATATGGGTCTTGATTTTGTATCCATTCAGCCAGTCTGTGTCTTTTGGTGGGAGCATTTAATCCATTTACATTTAAGGTAATTATCGATATGTATGTTCCTGTTCCCATTTTCTTAAATGTTTTGGGTTTGTTATTGTAGGTGTTTTCCTTCTCTTGTGTTTCTTGCCTAGAGAAGTTCCTTTAGCATTTGTTGTAAAGCTGGTTTGGTGGTGCTGAACTCTCTCAGCTTTTGCTTGTCTGTAAAGGTTTTAATTTCTCCATCAAATCTGAATGAGATCCTTGCTGGGTAGATTAATCTTGGTTGTAGGTTTTTCTCCTTCATCACTTTAAGTATATCCTGCCACTCCCTTCTGGCTTGCAGAGTTTCTGCTGAAAGATCAGCTGTTAACCTTATGGGGATTCCCTTGTGGGTTATTTGTGGTTTTTCCCTTGCTGCTTTTAATATGTTTTCTTTATATTTAATTTTTGACAGTTTGATTAATATGTGTCTTGGCGTGTTTCTCCTTGGATTTATCCTGTATGGGACTCTCTGTGCTTCCAGGACTTGATTAATTATTTCCTTTCCCATATTAGGGAAGTTTTCAACTGTAATCTTTTCAAATATTTTCTCAGTCCCTTCCTTTTTCTCTTCTTTTTCTGGGACCCCTATAATTCGAATGTTGGTGCGTTTAATTTTGTCCCAGAGGTCTCTGAGACTGTCCTCAGTTCTTTTCATTCTTTTTTCTTTATCCTGCTCTGCAGTAGTTATTTCCACCATTTTATCTTCTAGGTCACTTATCCGTTCTTCTGCCTCAGTTATTCTGCTATTGATCCCATCTAGAGTATTTTTTTTTAAAATTTTTTATTTATTATTTATTTATTATTTTTATTTTTGGCTGTGTTGGGTCTTTGTTTCTGTGTGAGGGCTTTCTCCCGTTGCGGCGAGTGGGGGCCGCCATTCATCGCGGTGTGCGGGCCTCTCACTATCGCGGCCTCTCTTGTTGTGGAGCAGAGGCTCCAGACACTCAGGCTCAGCAGTTGTGGCTCACGGGCCCAGTTGCTCCGTGGCATGTGGGATCTTCCCAGACCAGGGCTCGAACCCATGTCCCCTCCATCGGCAGGCAGACTCTCAACCACTGCGCCACCAGGGAAGCCCCCATCTAGAGTATTTTAAATTTCATTTATTGTGTTTTTCATCGTTGCTTGGTTCCTCTTTAGTTCTTCTACGTCCTTGTTAAATGTTTCTTACATTTTGTCTATTTTATTTCCAAGATTTTGGATCATACTTACTATCATTATTCTGAATTCTTTTTCAGGTAGGCTACCTATTTCCTCTTCATTTGTTAGGTCTGGTGTGTTTTGACCCTGCTCCTTCATCTGCTGTGTGTTTTTCTGTCGTCTCATTTTGCTTATCTTACTGTGTTTGGGGTCTCCTTTTCACAGGCTGCAGGTTCGTAGTTCCCGTTGTTTTTGGTATCTGTCCCCAGTGGCTAAGGTTGGTTCAGTGGGTTGTTTAGGCTTCCTGGTGGAGGGAACTAGTGCCTGAGTTCTGGTGGATGAGGCTAGATCTTGTCTTTCTGGTGGGCACGTCCACGTCTAGTGGTGTATTTTGGGGTGTCTGTGGCCTTATTATGATTTTAGGCAGCCTCTCTGCTAATGGATGGGGCTGTGTTCCTGTCTTGCTAGTTGTTTGGCATAGGGTGTCCAGCACTGTAGCTTGCTGGTCGTTGAGTGAAGCTGGGTCTTGATGTTGAGATGGAGATCTCTGAGAGATTTTTGCCGTTTGGTATTACGTGGAGCTGGGAGGTCTCTTGTGGACCAGTGTCCTGAAGTTGGCTCTCCCACCTCAGAGGCACAGCCCTGATGCCTGGCTGGAGCACCAAGAGCCTTTCATCCACACGGCTCAGAGTAAAAGGGAGAAAAAATAGAAAGAAAGAGGATAAAATATAGTGAAGTAAAATAAAGCTATTATAAAGCAAAGCTATACAGACAAAATCTCACCCAGAAGCATATACATATACACTCACAAAAAAAAGGAAAAGGGGAAAAATTAATATCTCCTGCTCCCAGAGTCCACCTCCTGAATTTGGGATGATTCGTTGTCTATTCAGGTATTCAGCAGATGCAGGCACATCACGTTGTTTGTGGAGCTTTAATCCGCTGCTTCTGAGGCTGCTGGGAGAGATTTCCCCTTCTCTTCCCTGTTCGCACAGCTCCTGGGGTTCAGCTTTGGATTTGGACCCGCCTCTGCGTGTAGGTCGCCTGAGGGCGTCTGTTCCCCGCCCAGACAGGACGGGGTTAAAGGAGCAGCTGCTTCGGGGGCTCTGGCTCACTCAGGCTGGGGGGAGGGAGGGGTAAGGAGGAGGCGGGGCGAGCCTGCGGCGGCAGAGGCCGGCGTGACGTTGCAGCAGCCTGAGGTGCGCCGTGTGTTCTTCCGGGGAAGTTGTCACCGGATCACAGGAGCCTGGCTGTGGCGGGCTGCACTGGCTCCCGGGAGGGGCGGTATGGAGAGTGACCTGTGCTCGCACACAGGCTTTTTGGTGGCGGCAGCAGCAGCCTTAGCGTCTCCTGTCTCTGGGGCCCGCGCTGATCGCCACGGCTCACGCCCGTCTCTGGAGTTCGTTTAGGTGGCGCTCTGAATCCCCTCTCCTTGCGCGCCGTGAAACAAAGAGGCAAGAAAAAGTCTCTTGCCTCTTCGGCAGCTGCAGACTTTTTCCCGGACTCCCTCCCAGCCAGCTGTGGTGTGCTAACCCCTTCAGGCTGTGTTCACGACGCCAACCCCAGTCCTCTCCCTGTGATCCGACCGAAGCCCGAGCCTCAGCTCCCAGCCCCTGCCCGCCCCGGCGGGTGAGCAGACAAGCCTCTCGGGCTGGTGAGTGCTGCTCGGCGCCGAGCCTCTGTGCGGGAATCTCTCCGCTTTGCCCTTCGCACTCCTGTGGCTGCGCTCTCCTCCATGGCTCCGAAGCTTTCCCCCTCTGCCACCCGCAGTCTCCACCCACAAAGGGGCTTCCTAGTGCGTGGAAACCTTTCCTCCTTCACGGCTCCGTCCCGCTGGTGCAGGTCCCGTCCCTATTCTTTTGTCTCTGTTATTTCTTTTTTCTTTTGCCCTACCCAAGGACGTGGGGAGTTTCTTGCCTTTTGGGAGGTCTGACGTTTTCTGCCAGCATTCAGTGGGTGTTCTGTAGGAGCAGTTCCACGTGTAGATGTATTTCTAATGTATCTGTGGGAAGGAAGGTGATCTCCACGTCCTACTCTTCCGCCATCTTCTAGTCTCTATAAATATCTTTAAGATACATGTTAGGAGATCCTAGAACATCTCTGGGTATTGACTGGGGAATACCAGTGTCATATGAGTTTGGTTATTTTAATAAACGCATTTATTTTATTTAATTTTTTGGAGATATAATTGACATATATCATTGCATAAGCTTAAGTATACAACATGTTGATTACATACATTTATATACTGCAATATGGTTATATCTGTAGCTTTCAATAACACCTCTAGCATTTGTGTGTGTGTGTGTATGTGTGGCAGGAACAATTGACATCTAGTTTCTTAGCAGCTTGGAAAGTTATAATACAGTACGTCATCTAAAATCACTATGCAGTTTGTTAGATCTCCAGGACTTAAGTATCTAGTGGTTGTAAGTTTGTATCCTTAAACAACATCTTCCCAATTCACCCAACCCCCATTCCTAATTCCCCCATCCACCGTGCTACTCTCTGTTTTTACAGGTTCTGTTTTCGCAAGCTCTAGAGTGCAGGCTCAGTAGTTATGGAGCATGGGCTTAGTTGCTCTGCGGCACGTGGGATCTTCCCGGACCAGGGATCGAACCTGTGTCCCCTGCATTGGCAGGCAGATTCTTTTTTTTTTTTTAATTTTACTTATTTATTTATTTATTTAGTTTTGGCTGTGTTGGGTCTTCGTTTCTGTGCGAGGGCTTTCTCTAGTTGCGGCGAACAGGGGCCACTCTTTTTTTTTTTTTTTTTTTTTTTTAATAATTTTTTTTTCTTTTTTTTAAAATTTATTTATTTATTTATTTTTGGCTGTGTTGGGTCTTCGTTTCTGTGCGAGGGCTTTCTCTAGTTGCGGCAAGCGGGGGCCACTCTTCATCGCGGTGCGCGGGCCTCTCACTATCGCGGCCTCTCGTTGCGGAGCACAGGCTCCAGACGCGCAGGCTCAGTAGGTGTGGCTCACGGGCCTAGCTGCTCCGCGGCATGTGGGATCTTCCCAGACCAGGGCTCGAACCCGTGTCCCCTGCATTGGCAGGCAGACTCTCAACCACTGCGCCACCAGGGAAGCCCAAGGGGCCACTCTTCATCGCGGTACGCGGGCCTCTCACTGTCGCGGCCTCTCCCGTTGCGGAGCACAGGCTCCAGACGTGCAGGCTCAGTAGTTGTGGCTCACGGGCCCAGTTGCTCCGCGGCATGTGGGATCTTCCGAGACCAGGGCTCGAACCTGTGTCCTCTGCATTGGCAGGCAGATTCTCAACCACTGTGCCACCAGGGAAGCCCAGGCAGATTCTTTTATTTATTTATTTTCTTACTAGTCATCCATTTTATACACATCAGTGTATACATGTCAATCCCAATCTCCCAGTTCATCACACCACCACCCCCACCCCTTGCCGCTTTCCCCCCTTGGTCTCCATACGTTTTTTCTCTACTTCTGTGTCTCAATTTCTGCTCTGCAAACCGGTTCATCTATACCATTTTCTAGGTTCCACATATATGCGTTAATATACGATATTTGTTTTTCTCTTTCTGACTTACTGCACTCTGTATGACAGTCTCTAGATGCATCCACGTCTCTACAAATGACCCAATTTCGTTTCTTTCTATGGCTGAGTAATATTCCATTGTGTATATGTACCACATCTTCTTTATCCATTCATCTGTCGATGGGCATTTAGGTTGCTTCCATGACCAGGCTATTGTAAATAGTGCTGCAATGAACATTGGGGTGCATGTGTCTTTTTGAATTATGGTTTTCTCACGGTATATGCCCAGTAGTGGGATTGCTAGGTCATATGGTAATTCTGTTTGTAGTTCTTTAAGGAACCTCCATACTGTTCTCCATAGTGGCTGTATCAATTTACATTCCCACCAACAGTGCGAGAGGGTTCCCTTTTCTCCACACCCTCTCCAGCATTTGTTGTTTGTAGATTTTCTGAATGCCCATTCTAACTGGTGTGAGGTGATACCTCAGTGTAGTTTTGATTTGCATTTCTCTAATAATTAGTGATGTTGAACAGCTTTTCATGTGCTTCATGGCCATCTGTATGTCTTCTTTGGAGGAATGTCTGTTCAGGTCTCTGCCCATTTTTTGATTGGGTTGTTTGTTTTTTTAATATTGAGCTGCATGAGCTGTTTATGTATTTTGGAGATTAATCCATTGTCCAATGATTCATTTGCAAATATTTTCTCCCATTCTGAGGGTTGTCTTTTTGTCTTGTTTTTGATTTCCTGTGCTGTGCAAAAGCTTTTAAGTTTCATTAGGTCCCATTTGTTTATTTTTGTTTTTATTTCCATTACTCTAGGAGGTGTATCAAAAAAGATCTTGCTGTGATTTATGTCAAAGAGTGTTCTTCCTACGTTTTCCTCTAAGAGTTTTATAGTGTCCGGTCTTACATTTAGGTCTCTAATCAATTTTGAGCTTATTTTTGTGTATGGTGCTAGGGTGTGTTCTAATTTCATTCTTTTACATGTAGCTGTCCAGTTTTCCCAGCACCACTTATTGAAGACACTGTCTTTTCTTCATTGTATATCCTTGCCTCCACTGTCATAGATTAGTTGACCATAGGTGTGTGGGTTTATCTCTGGGCTTTCTATCCTGTTCCATTGATCTATATTTCTGTTTTTGTGCCATTACCATATTGTCTAGATTGCTGTAGCTTTGTAGTATTGTCTGAAGTCAGGGAGTCTGATTCCTCCAGCTCCGTTTTTTTCCCTCAAGACTGCTTTGGCTATTCAGGGTCTTTTGTGTCTCCATACAAATTTTAAGATTTTTTGTTCTAGTTCTGAAAAAAATGCAATTGGTAATTTGATAGGGATTGCATTGAATCTATAGATTACTTTGGGTAGTAGAGTCATTTTCACAATATTGATTTTTCCAATCCAAGAACATGGTATATCTCTCCATCTGTTGATATCATCTTTAATTTCTTTCATCAGTGTCTTATAGTTTTCTGCATACAGGTCTTTTGTCTCCCTAGGTAGGTTTATTCTTAGGTATTTTATTCTTTTTGTTGCAATGGTAAATGGTAGTGTTTCCCTAATTTCTCTTTCAGATTTTTCATCATTCGTGTATAGGAATGCAAGAGATTTCTGTGCATTAATTTTGTATCCTTCAACTTTACCAAATTCTTTGATTAACTGTAGTAGTTTTCTGGTGGCGTCTTTAGGCTTCTCTATGTATAGTATCATGTCATCTGCAAACAGTGACAGTTTTACTTCTTCTTTTCCAATTTGGATTCATTTTATTTCTTTTTCTTCTCTGATTGCCGTGGCTAGGACTTCCAAAACTATGTTGAATAATAGTGGTGAGAGTGGACATCCTTGTCTTGTTCCTGATCTTAGAGGAAATGCTTTCAGTTTTTCACCATTGAGAATGATGTTTGCTGTGGGTTTGTTGTATATGGCCTTTATTATGTTGAAGTAGGTTTCCTCTATGCCCACTTTCTGGAGAGTTTTTATCATAAATGGGTGTTGAATTTTCTCAAAAACTTTTTCTGTATCTATTGAGATGATCATATGGTTTTTATTCTTCAATTTGTTAATATGGTGTATCACATTGATTGATTTGCATATACTGAAGAATCCTTGCATCTCTGGGATAAATCCCACTTGATCATGGTGTATGATCCTTTTAATCTGTTGTTGGATTCTGTTTGCTAGTATTTCATTGAGGATTTTTGCATCTATATTCATCAGTGATACTGGTCTGTAATTTTCTTTTTTTGTAGTATCTTTGTCTGGTTTTGGTATCAGGGTGATGGTGGCCTCATAGAATTAGTTTGGGAGTTTTCCTTCCTCTGCAATTTTTTGGAAGAGCTTGAGAATGATGTGTGTTAGCTCTTCTCTAAATGTTTGATAGAATTCACTTTTGAAGCCATCTGGGCCTGGACTTTTTTTGGTTGGAAGATTTTTAATCACAGTTTCAATTTCATTACTTGTGATTGGTCTGTTCATATTTTCTATTTCTTCCTGCTTCAGTCTTGGAAGTTTATACCTTTCTAAGAATTTGTCCATTTCTTCCAGGTTGTCCATTTTATTGGCATAGAGTTGCTTGTAGTAGTCTCTTAGGATGCTTTGTATTTCTGCGGTGTCTGTTGTAACTTCTTTTTCATTTCTAGTTTTATTGATTTGAGTCCTCTCCCTCTTTTTCTTGATGAGTCTGGCTAATGGTTTATCAATTTTGTTTATCTTCTCAAAGAACCAGCTTTTAGTTTTATTGATCTTTGCTATTGTTTTCTCTCTTTCTGTTTCATTTATTTCTGCTCTGGTCTTTATGATTTCTTTCCTTCTGCTAACTTTGGGTTTTGTTTTTTCTTCTTTCTCTAGTTGCTTTAGGTGTAAGGTTAGATTGCTTATTTGAGATTTTTCTTGTTTCTTGAGTTAGGCTTGTATAGCTATAAAGTTCCCTCTTAGAACTGCTTATGTTGCATCCCATAGGTTTTGGATCATCGTGTTTTCATTGTCATTTGTCTCTAGGTATTTTCGGATTTCCCCTTTGATTTCTTCAGTGATCTCTTGGTTATTTAGTAACGTATTGTTTAGCCTCCATGTTTTTGTGTATTTTTACGTTTTTTTCCCTGTAATTGATTTCTAATCTCATAGCATTGTGATCAGAAAAGATGCTTGATATGATTTCAATTTTCTTAAATTTATTGAGGCTTGATTTGTGACCCAAGATGTGATCTATCCTGGAGAATGTTCCGGGCGCACTTGAGAGGAAAGTGTAATCTGCTGTTTTTGGATGGAATGTCCTATAAATATCAGTTAATTCTACCTGGTCCATTGTGTCATTTAAAGCTTGTGTTTCCTTATTAATTTTCGGTTTGGATGACCTGTCCATTGGTGTAAGTGAGTTGTTAAAGTCCCCCACTATTATTGTCAAATTCCTCTTTTAGAGCTGTTAGCAGTTGCCTTATGTACTGAGGTGCTCCTATGTTGGGTGCATATATATTTATAATTGTTATATCTTCTTCTTGGATTGATCCCTTGATCATTACGTAGTGTCCTTCCTTGTCTCTTTTAACATTCTTTATTTTAAAGTCTATTTTATCTGATATGAATATTGCTACTCCAGCTTTCTTTTGATTTCCATTTGCATGGAATATCTTTTTCCATCCCCTCACTTTCAGTCTGTATGTGTCCCTAGGTCTGAAGTGGGTTTCTTGTAGACAGCATATATATGGGTCTTATTTTTGTGTCCATTTAGCAAGCCTGTGTCTTTTGGTTGGAGCATTTAATCCAGTCACGTTTAAGGTAATTATCGATATGTACATTCCTGTTACCATTTTCTTAATTGTTTTGGTAGGTCCTTTTCTTCTCTTGTGTTTCCCACTTAGAGAAGTTCCTTTAGCATTTGTTGTAGAACTGGTTTGGTGGTGCTGAACTCTCTCAGCTTTTGCGTATCTGTAAAGCTTTTGATTTCTCCATCGAATCTGAATGAGATCCTTGCTGGGTAGAGTAATCTTGGTTGTAGGTTCTTCCCTTTCATCAGTTTAAGTATATCATGCCACTCCCTTTTGGCTTGTAGAGTTTCTGCTGAGAAATCAGCTGTTAATCTTATGGGAGTTCCCTTGTATGTTATTTGTTATTTTTCCCTTGCTGCTTTCAGTAATTTTTCTTTGTCTTTAATTTTTGCCAATTTGATTACTATGTGTCTTGGCATGTTTCTCCTTGGGTTTATCCTGTATGGGATTCTCTGTGCTTCCTGGACTTGGGTGGCTATTTCCTTTCCCATGTTAGGGAAGATTTCAACTATAATCTCTTCAAATATTTTCTCTGATTCTTTGTCTCTCTCTTCTCCTTCTGGGACACCTATAATGAGAATGTTGTTGCGTTTAATGTTGTCCCAGAGGTCTCTTAGGCTGCCTTCATTTCTTTTCATTCTTTTTTGTTTATTCTGTTCTGCAGTAGTGAATTCCACCATTCTGTCTTCCAGGTCACGTATCCGTTCTTCTGCCTCAGTTATTCTGCTATCGATTCCTTCTAGTGTATTTTTCATTTCAGTTATTGTATTGTTCATCTCTGTTTGCTCTTTAATTCTTCTAGATCTTTATTAAACATTTCTTGCATCTTCTCGATCTTTGCCTCCATTCTTTTTCTGAGGTCATGGATCATCTTCACTGTCATTATTCTGAAATCTTTTTCTGGAAGATTGCCTATCTCCATTTCATTTAGCTGTTTTTCTGGGGTTTTATCTTGTTCCTTCATCTGGTAGGTACATAGCCCTCTGCCTTTTCATCTTGTCTATCTTTCTGTGAATGTTGGCAGGCAGATTCTTAACCACTGCGCCACCAGGGAAGTCCCCTGACTGTTTCTTTTGCTGTGCAAAAGCTTTTAGTTTGATGTAGTTCCATTTGTTGATTTTTCCTTTATTGCTTGTGCTTTCGGTGTCACATCTAAAAAAAATCATTGCCAACATCAATGTCAAGGAGATTCTTCCCTATGTTTTCTTCCAGGAGTTTTATGGTATCAGGCCTTATGTTTGTCTTTAAACCTATTCAGAACATTTATTGAACACATTTTTGTTAAGTACCATACTGGGTTCTGTGAGTACAAAGATGAGTAAGACAGGATGCCTTTCATCAAGGGGCTTATACTCTAATGAAAAAGATAAATACAATTTATGGTAAGTGATAAGATAGACATGAACAAGATGCTAGAGAGGTTCAGGCAGTTCAGTGTTCACTGAAGACTTCTGCTGATGAGCACAAGAGGAGTCTTGAGGGATATAAATAAGTGTGAGCCAATTGAACGATGGGAAAGGAAACTGCATTAAACAGTCATCAAGGTATGAAACAGATGGTATTCAACCTACAACATCACACTTCTTTCCAAAACCTTGTTTATTTCTTCCCTTCCCACAGCCTCTTACCTCAAGCCAGAGGATACCACAATAGAAATGATGATCTGTTTCATTATCTTAGGATCCCAGGAGCAGTGAGCATATATGCAATTTCTAAAGTCAATGCTTTTCTAGGATGATGCTTCAATACAAGAAACCTGCTAAAGCTAAAAAACCCAGTGACTCTGCCTCATGCTTGTCTGATCGGCTTGCTTTCTGATTAGAAATTCTTGTTACATAACCTCAATCTCGGGCAACATCAGGATTACTGTGGAGCTTTGGGCCTTCAGATCATCTTAGTGGTATTTAAAAACAAACTCCTTTCCTGGAATCTTAGGATATAAAAACTTTGAATAATGTTTATGTATGTTTTCTAATAGCAAAAATGACTGCAGTTCTCTCTTGAATTCCATGGAAATCTCCTCTTTCAGTAAAAGTAATTGCTATTATTATCTGTGTCTTTTTTAAGGGCTGCAGTCATATTTCTATGAACACTACAGTTTTTCTTTGAAAACATGCAGCAGTCTTAACAATATCAAATGTAGTAAGCTGATTGTGTGGCAATCCAGAAAGTTGGTCTCTTTTCTTGTGTGTCTTTACTTTGATAAGCGTTAAGGATGCGAAAATTCTTTCAAGGCTTTGTCAGGTGTTCCTAGCATGGAAGATGCACAGCAGTATAATACTTGTAAAGAGTAGTTCCTTTGTGCTACCATAACAGATACCAAAGACTGGGTGGCTTATAAACAACAGAAATTTATTTCTTACAGTTCAGAAGGCTGGGAAGTCCAAGATCAAGGCTCTGGCAGATTTGGTGTCTGGTGAGGGCTTGCTTCCTGGTGAGCTGTCTTTTTGCTGTGTCTTCACATGGTGGAAGAGACAAGGGACCTCTTTGCCACCTCTTTTATGAGGGCACTAATCCTATTCATGCGGGCTTTGTCCTCATGACCCAACCATCTCCCAAAGGCCCCATCTAAATACCATCATGTTGGGGATTAGGTTCCAACATATGAATTTGGGAGAATGCAAGCATTCAGTCTATAGCAGTATCCTTTTCAAGTTCTTGGTTAGGGTAGGCAGTGGGCTAGAGGGTTTATATAATATCAGCTGTAGTTCTTTGCACATCCCAATGAATGTTTATTAAATGAGAAAAGGAACAAATGATGAAACTCCTATGAGTAGATTGGAGTGTGTGTGTGTGTGCGTGTGTGTGTATTTTCAACGACTTCTTAAGTGGCCTTTGACCCCCTACAATCCATTCTAAATAAGCAGCCAGAGTGATTCTGTTAAAAAGAAGTCAGATCATCTTCGTCTTTGCTTTCAACCCTTTATGGCTGCCCATCACACTCAAAGTGAAAGCCAAACTCCTAAAACTATAAAACATTGCACAGTCTGGCCTTTATTACCTCTTTGGCTTTATCTCACAAGACTCTCTCCTGAGTCACTCTTCTCTAGCCACACTGGCTTCCTTGCTGTTTCTCATAGATGCCTGGTGTGCTCCCCCCCTCAAGGCCTTTGCACTTGCTATTCCATCTACTTGAAATGCTCTTCCCACCTAAACATATAAAGACTCCCTCTTTCCTTCCAGTCTTTGTTGAAACGTCACCTCAATGAGGCCTCCCCTGACCATTCTATTTAAAGTCACAACTGTCCCTCTCCTCACCCCCACCCGTTGCCTTTCCTTCTTATCACCATCTAACACACTGTGTATTTATTTGTGTTTATTTTATTTATTGTCTGCTTCCTCTTTAACATCTTTTTCACCTAAAAGAATATAAACTCTAGGAGGGCAGGGATTTTAATATATTTTATTCACTAATTTATCCTCCTTTACCCAAAACATACGTGGCAAAAATAGGACATCAAGAAACATTGGTTCAGGGACTTCCCTGGTAGTCCAGTGGGTAGGACTCTGTGCTCCCAGTGCAGGGGGCCTGGGTTCAATCCCTGGTTGGGGAGCTAGATCCCTCATGCATGTTGCAACTGAGAGTTCGCATGCCACAACTAAGAGTCCGCATGCTGCAACTAAGAAGCCCACATACCTCAACGAAGATCCCACGTGCTGCAACTAACACCTGGTGCAGCCAAAATAAATAAATAAATAAATAAATAAAAATAAATCTTTAAAAAAAAAGAAATATTGGTTCAATGAATGACAAAGTAAATGTGTGTACATGTGTGTATGTGTGTGTGTGTGGCCTTTAATGCAGCAGTTAGATGCTGTATTAGTAAGATTTTTAGATGTTCATGAGCAAAGCCTCCATCTGAGACCTTATTTTCTGTGTCTTCTTCAAAACCTAGGCCAAAGCAGAATACTAGCAGAAAGGAATAGAATTGAGGTGTCAGTGTTTCCTTGCCTGGGCAAGGAAGACCCAACACAGCCAAAAATAAACCAATAAAACTAAAAAAAAATAAAGTGAGATTCTGAGATTGGATATTCACAGATAAACTTCTTGTCAAGGGAATGAGAAAAGGGAAAAACGAAGTACTTGAATGTTTAACTCTGAAAAGAGTGGAAAATCAGAAAGATTCAATGGACTCTGAAGAGTTCCTCCTCTCCTGTAGTCATGGGGCAGAGACGGTTCCGGGTCAGGGCCGGAGTCTGATAGGAGGTGTGGGGGAGAGGTATGTGATGCTTCCCTCAGAGTGGGCACCGAGTGGCGAGACATTCGTGCCTCACCTCATCAGACGGCATCCACAGTGGAGGAGGCCCTCAATAACAAGCTTGGCAAGACGGCTGTCCATCTGCCTCCTTCTCCAGCTTGTGTTAGGTCTGTGCACAACTACGGCAATGGCAGCAGTGTGGGAAGCTCTGCATGAGCTCAAAAATATGGCCTTTCCCTCACCAGGGCTGATCTGTGACTTGGTATTACTCCCCAGGTGTACTTTACAGCCATGTGGTGATACATCGATTATGTCAATCCTCTTTCAACATCGAAGAGGCAGTGTTTTGATTCCATCAGGGTAGACACATATTCTAGGACAGATTTGCCTCCCTAGCCACAGTGCTTCTGCCTGCACCACCAGTTGTAGACTTAGAGTGCTGTATCCATGACCATGCTGTTCCACAAAACATTTCCTCCACCGTTGGGGCATACATTACAGCAAAGAAAGGGCTGCAGTGGGTTTGTGCCCAGAATATTCACCAATTTTACCACTTACTCCCATGACCCAGGAACGGTCACAGTACAGCCCTGATACAACACCCAGTAAGATTTGGTGCTGTCATACAGATAGTGGTGTATGACTTAAACCATCAGTCCACATATGTTAGTCTTCCCCTTAGTCAGAATATGGGGCTGTGGAATGCAAGAGTTGGAGGCTAGAGTGGCCTTGCTCACTTTTACACCAAATAACATGCTAAAGTTGGTTTTGCTTCCTGTACCAGTATTCTTGGGCTTGGTGGATTTGGAGGCTCAGGAGAGACATGCCTCGGAGAGAAGTGCTTCCATCAGAGAACCCAGTCATAGTTTTGAAGAACTGAAAGCTCAGATTGCTCCCTGGATACTCTGGGATTAAAGTGACAGGCAGGGAATGGGATCACTGTATCCACCAGAGTGAATAAGCCCAAATACCAAGGAAGAAGTGGGCTGCTCCTCCACGATCAGGGCAAAGAGGGCTGTTTCTGTAACCTAGGAGGTTTGCTAGGACATCCTTTAGTGCTATTCTTCATGGTCAATGGAAAACATTGGCAACTCAATAAAGTGTGACCAATAAGGACTCATAAATGAAGGTTTGAGTCACACCTTCCACCCCCGGGTGTTGCAGAAAGTAAGTTAAACAAAATTGGTGGTGGTGGAAAAGGAAGTGGTGATAATCAGCTTCGTGGCTATTTATAAAGGCAGTGACCATTGCACCTAAATTTCAAGTTAATTTTTGCTTTTCCTGCCTCCCTCTGCTCCTTTACATTTAGAGTGCCGGTGATAGCTCATGTTTTATAGGTAGGAGTATGGCATCATTCTGCAATAATGCAATAGCTAATGGTTTGTTTGTCATCTGTGTTAGGGATGTGGATGTTTTTCACCCAGACTAACTGGTCAGAATGGATGCTGAGGAGCAAAATGTGTAGACTGTGATGGCTATCTTCTGCTGCCCCTCCAGATCCACTCCTCACCCTTTACCTCCTGCTCAGGTGTTCCAGGAGAATGACTTTTTTTTTTTTTTTAATTAATTAATTTATTTATTTATGGCTCTGTTGGGTCTTCGTTTCTGTGCGAGGGCTTTCTCTAGTTGCGGCGAGTGGGGGCCACTCTTCATCGCGGTGCGTGGGCCTCTCACTATCGCGGGCTCTCTTGTTGCGGAGCACAGGCTCCAGACGCGCAGGCTCAGTAATTGTGGCTCACGGGCCCAGTTGCTCCGCGGCATGTGGGATCTTCCCAGACCAGGGCTCGAACCCGTGTGCCCTGCATTGGCAGGCAGATTCTCAACCACTGCGCCACCAGGGAAGCCCCACTCCTCACCCTTTACCTCCTGCTCAGGTGTTCCAGGAGGCTGACTTTTATGGACAGTTTCTACTAGGTTCCTTTGCCCTCTGGCTTCCAGGTGTGTGTCAGCCAATGAGAGATACTGGTGGGATCTGCGAAAAGGAATGAGTTGTGTTAATGTATTTACTGCCCAGCTCTCTGCCTGCTGCGTTATACTGGGTTGGCTGCTTTCCTCTAACCAAGGTCTCCCTGAGTTCCCTGGTTCTGGTAGCTGCTCTGTCTTTTGCCTCTCAGGCCCAGGGATATTAATAGCCCTGGGCACTGCATATTTCCTTGTTGTGTTCTCTAAACTCTGCCTACACATTTATAAACAGTTCTTTTATTAAACTTCGCTGGACCTCCAAAGGCTACAATTATTATTTCCATTTTACATTAGGCAACTTAGTCTAAGAAAGCCTAGGTAACTTGTGTAAGTTCTCACAGCTAGTGAGCTGTGGAACTAAGTAATTATGGAACTAGGACCTGTATCTGGTGACTCCAAGCCAGTGCTAAGTAGATGATATCAAATCCTGATCACTGCAACACATATTGTTAGCCAGGAGAAAAGTTTGAAAACATAACTTATTGGCATTCAAAATCTCAGGTTTCAGATATAATGATGAGAGTGGCGAGACTTGGGATATATCTAAAAAGAAAAAAATCCAGCCAAATTTGAATATTATCAAGTCAGAGGGTCTGTTTCTAATATGATTTACAGACCACAGCCTTATCTACCGATTCCAAATAGGTCTCTGCTTCTTTGGTAATGTGTGATCTTTACTTTTTTCCCGGTCTGAGGTTCCTGATCTTTAGTTAAATAAAAGAGATATAGGTCACAGGTTGATGGTGGTGGTGGTGTGGACAGAGGTCTTTGACCTAAGGCTTTTATTGTAGCTGCATTATGTTTTAAGGTAGAAAATAGTGCCACCTAAAATGGATGTGGGAGGGGTAAGTGGGGGTCTGGAAAGGTGGGCTGCCAGAGGCAGCTGGGTCCAGCTGGAAGCCAGGGGAGGTAAGGGAAAGGGGAACAATAAAAAGGAACTCCATCACCCTTTAGGTCTGGCTGTGGGTCCTTTGTGAAAAGGTGATCAGGAATTAACAGGAAACGGAGACACCACAGGTATAAGACAAAAACAAGTGAATTTAAGTTCAGGGAGACTTAGAAATGAAAATAGCAAGGAAATATAAAAGGATCCACTAAATCAGTGTCAGTCTGTGCCTCCTGTTGGAGAAAAGGGAAACTGGGATGGAATTTGCAGTGATGGAGTTAGTATAAGACTGTGAAGGGGGAGTACTTAATGTGTGGATATGCTTTGAGAAAAATAACGCGGGTGCTGGATTGTAGCACACAATGGAGTTAATGGTAAACCTGAATGTATTTGCATCTGGTTGGATAAATTATCAATTATGCTGACATAATTATCAGTTATGCTGACGGAGTCACTAGAAAGTTTGAGAGAAGAATATTCATCTCACTTCGAGCTCACCCTTGTACAATGGAACACAAAATATATGGCGGCTTGCAGAGCTGGAGTACCACTCGGTAGTGTACAGTAGAAAGCCATGGGGCACATAAAAAAGAGAGCAGAGTTTTAGTTTCATTGCTTCATTGATTCAAAGGGTCAAAACAAATGAACAACAATTTAGAACAGGCTTAACTTTTCTCAGTAATAAGAGAGATGCTAAAGGAGAGGAAGTACTTTTTGAAATATGCAATGAATGTCAAATGGGAACCAGGCTTAGGAAAAACAGGGAGAAGGAGATGGAGATATATGCATTAATAACCCTGACTGGGAAGAATAGTAGGAACACAAACAGTTTAGGGGGTATATATAAATTATATGTTACATATATAAAAATTTTTCCGTTTATATATATATATATTTTTTTTTAAAGAAATTCACGTTCTTTTATTTATTTATTTATTTATTTATGACTGTGTTGAGTCTTCGTTTCTGCGCGAGGGCTTTCTCTAGTTGTGGCAAGTGGGGACCACTCCTCATCGTGGTGCGCGGGCCTCTCACCATCGCGGCCTCTCTTGTTGCGGAGCACAGGCTCCAGACGCTTAGGCTCAGTAATTGTGGCTCACGGGCCCAGCTGCTCCGTGGTATGTGGGATCCTCCCAGACCAGGGCTCGAACCCGTGTCCCCTGCACTGGCAGGCAGACTCTCAACCACTGCACCACCAGGGAAGCCCCCCATTTATATTTTATTTACAGTTGTTTGACTATGGGGTAGAATTGTTGAGGGCAGATCAGCTAGTGCGGTGGATTATAGAGCATGGATTCTACAGAAAGGGAGAGCATGGGGGTTTTATGAATTTAGAAGCCCACCTCCTGGGTGTTGGAGCAAAATGGAGGAAATAGGCAAGGAGAGGACTCCAAGTCAGACCAGGCAGATGGGTTAACAGAGGGGTGGCTCCAGGATGGATAAGAACTAGGATCCTGGGTTGGAACCAGGTATGTTTAAACTGGCGAAGAATACAGTCTGGAAAGGGCAAGTGAGGACAGTATCTCTGGGTTTTGCACATACGAGAAGGTCCATTGAATAAAACACCTGGGGTATGACTTTTGCATCTAGACCAGTGGTGGTCTGTCCTTAAATTTAGTTTTAAGCACCTTTGTTGGGTGAGTAGATCAAAGTTGGAAGATGTTTGCTGCTCCTCAGAGATAGGTTTTGTACATTATTGTGGCTTGTGGTCATAAGAGGAGTAACAGTTGAGAGGAAGTGAGGAGGTGAGTCCTCTGCAGAGTGCTAGGCACTTCTATTTTCAGACCATACATTTTTGTTGCTTTAGGTAAACTTTGTAATAAGTGTTTTAATTTACTTATTAATTTACTAATAAGCCTCTGAATTTTGAAATCTGCCCACTCTTTGACTAAGAAGTTTCACTCTAAGAATTTATATTAATGAGATGCTTATTTATTTAGCTAGTATTTATTGAGAGCCTACTATGTGTCTGGCACTGCTTTAGGCTTTGGGGATGTATCAGGAAATAAGACAAAGTTCCCTGCCCTCATGGAGCTTTCACTGTAGAGGAGCAGAGAGAAAATAAACAACAAACAAAATAAAAAATAAAGTATTTAGTTTGTTAGAAGGTGATGCTTTAAAAAAGTAGAGCAGGGTAAGTGTGGGCTATAGGGAGCAGTTTGCAAAAGTAAATAGGTTTTAGCAAAGTCCCATTGAGCAGTTTTCATTGGAGGAAAGTTTTAAAGGTGGTAGGAAGTTAGTCATGTGGATATCTGGTTAGAGCGAGAAAGAATATTCCAGGAAAAAGCAAAAGCCAACAAAACTGTCAGGCACGAGCGCCCTGGCATGTTTGAGGAACAGCATGGAGGGCAGGGTGCTGCAGTTGATTGAGGAAGGTGAAGGGGTGCGGGGAATGCAGAGAGAAGGAGAGCAGCCACAGTGAAGAGACTGGAGGTGCAAGACACGCCACGAAAACCATTTGAAAAGTCCACAGGCCTCAGCTTGGTTGGAAGGAAGGAAAGAAGATTAAAGAAGACAAATTAGAAATAAAAACTATAGGTTCTTCAAAAGAATGTAGCTAATTTTGGGTTTCCCTGGTGGCGCAGTGGTTGAGAATCTGCCTGCCAATGCAGGGGACACGGGTTTGAGCCCTGGTCCAGGAGCAACTAAGCCCGTGAGCCACAACTACTGAGGCTGTGCTCCAGAGCCAGCAAGCCACAACTACTGAGGCCCACATGCCTAGAGCCCGTGCTCTGCAGCGGGGGAGGCCACCGCAGTGAGAAGCCTGCGCACGGCAGCGAGGAGTAGCTCCCGCTTGCTACAACTAGAGAGAAGCCCGCATGCAGCAACGAAGACCCAACGCAGCCAAAAATAGAAATAAATCAATAAATAAAGAAAAAAAAAAAGAATGTAGCTAATTTTTATTTCTGGAATGTGAGATGTAGAAAATGGATTTAGTATTGTGATTAATGCAATTAAAAAGGCAGAGGAAGGAACTCTTTTCAACTCAGCTCTAAAAAGTGGAATTCATTCTTTAAAGTTTTACCTGCCCTGATATACTGAAATATATGGAAATGTAAGCACATTTCAACCTGAGGCTTCATAATGTAGTATATGTAATAAAATAGCCATATGGGGCTTCCCTGGTGGCGCAGTGGTTGAGAATCTGCCTGCCAATGCAGGGGACACGGGTTCGAGCCCTGGTCTGGGAAGATCCCACATGCCACGGAGCAGCTGGGCCCGTGAGCCACAATTACTGAGCCTAAGCCTCTGGAGCCTGTGCTCCGCAACAAGAGAGGCCGCGATAGTGAGAGGCCCACGCACCGTGATGAAGAGTGGCCCCCGCTTGCCACAGCTAGAGAAAACCCTCGCACAGAAACGAAGACCCAACACAGCCATAAATAAATAGATAAATAAAAGCATGACACACACACACACAAAAAATAGCCATACGATCAGCCTTGACAACCAAAGTGTAAATCAAATTCAGTGTTTCTCAGCATCAGGCACTGTGAATTTATCACTGATATCTCAAAGTTTGATGGAGTCAATAGTGTGGACAATGTAGTCAGATAGAACTTAGTTTAGATTTTGACTTTCTGTCTGCCCTTTGGCAAGTTACTTTATTGCTCTGAGCCTCAACTTTCTCATCCATAAGATGCTATCTTCTCTAGCCCCCCACACCCACCCCTGCCCCTGCCCTGGCTTATTTTTCTCCAGAGAACTTGCTACCACCAGGCATTCTAATGCATATTTACATGTTGACCTGAAAAAGAAGATGATGATAATATCTATTTTTTATGATTGTTACAAAGATTATTTAATTCATTAAAGTATGCTTTATTAAAGCATAGAGTGGATGCTCAACAAATAATAGCTACTATTATTATTTTCTATCTCCTCATTTGCCTTTCTAATCTCTATGAGGTATTCACATACAAATTTTCCCCTCATTTTTTTACTTGCATTATTTCTACCATCCTCTTGCTTAAAGTCTCTCTTTTATACAGATGAAATAATTTTGTAATCACAAACAAGAAATGGCTCTAAGTAGAAAATGAATGTATGATTATATATTGCCAACAGCAAAAGCTTGGCATTAATTCTACTTAAACCAACCTTTGGGATATATATTCCAACATTTAAGTAGACAAATATAAATGATTTTACTCAAAAGATCAGCTCATTTAGCCAGCAACTAACTCATTCAGCTTGAACAAGATGTATCTTTCTTACAGTCACCATATATTCCTAGCTTCAAACTGAAATACATATTTGAGGCATGTGGATAATAGGAGTCAAACAGACATGCCCAAGACCATGGTCAGATTCTTTTGCAGTTTAGGTGTCTGAATATCTAGTCTTAAAATTTTAGAATTTCATGTTTTGTAACTCAGAAGTCCAGGAAATATTTGTCCAAAGATCCAAAGATTTAAAAAAAAGTCTTTACTTTTTTCTTTTCCCCAAGTACTCATCAATTTTCACTGATTTTTTAAAAAATTGAAGTATAGTTGCATACAATATTATATGTTATAGGTGTATAATATAGTGAATCACAATTTTTAAAGGTCATACTCCACTTACAGTTATTATAAAATATTGGCTATATTCCTTGTGTTGTACAATATATCCTTGTAGCTTATTTTATACCTAATAGTTTGTACCTCTTACTCTCCTGCCCCTATAATGCCTCTCCCTACTGGTAACCACTAATTGTTCTCTACATCTGTGAATCTGCATCTTTCTGTTATATTTACTAGTTTGTTGTATTTTTAAGATTCCATATATCAGTGATATCGTACAGTATTTGTCTTTCTCTGTCTAACTTATTTAACTTATCATAATGCCCTCCAATTCTCTCCATTGTTGCTGTGAGTGGCAAAATTTCATTTTTTTTATGGCTGAGTAGTATTCCATTGTATGTTTGTATGTGTGTTTATATATATATATATATATTTACCACGTCTTCTTTATCCATTCATCTGTCTATGGACACTTAGGTTGCTTCCATATCTTGACAATTGTGAATAATGCTGCTATGAACATTGGGGTACATGTGTCTTTTCGAATTAGTGTTCTTGTTTTTTTTGGATGTATACCCAGGAGTGGAATTGCTGGGTCATATGGTAGTTCTATTTTTAGCTTTTTGAGAAACCTCCATACTGTTTTCCACAGTGGCTGCACCAACTTACATTCTGACCAACGGTGTACAAGGGTTTCCTTTTCTCCACATCCTTGCCAACATTTGTCATTTGTGTTCTTTTTGATGATAGCCACTCTGACAGGTGTGAGATGATATCTCATTGCGGTTTTGATTTGCATTTCCCTGATGATTAGCAATGTTGAGCGTCTTTTCATGTACCTGTCGGCTATCTGCATTTCCTCTTTGGAAAAATGTCTATTCTGTCCATTTTTTAATCAGGTTGTTTGTTTTTTTGGTGTTGAGTTGTATGAGCTGCTTATATATGTTGGTTATTAATCCTTTATCAGTCATATCATTTGCATATATTTTCTCCCATTCAGTACGTTGTCTTTTCATTTTGTTGATGGTTTCCTTTGCTGTGCAAAAGTTTTTAAGTTTAGTTAGGTCCCATTTGTTTATTTTTGCTTTTATTTGCTTTGCTTTAGGAGACAGAAACAAAAAAATATTGCTGTGATTTATGTCAAAAAGTGTTGTGCTTATGTTTTCCTCTAGGAGTTTTATGGCATCTGGTCTTATAGTATAATTGATCTTGATCTGTTATACTGCATGTGGCTGCTCATTTATTAATCTCTGGGTATTTTATGGAGTGAAAAACTTAGAAAATACTGTCCTTATTTTTTAACTTCTTTTTTTATACCATGAACTTTAACTCGTGGTACTTTGGGAGTTTTCAAAAAAATTCTTCACAACATATTCTCTGTATGTAAATAATAATATAGCCAGTAAGAAACTGAAAGGTTACATACTTTATATATGCATTAATTCAACAAACACTTAAGTATGCTATATTCATTCAAGAAATAGTTATGGAGAATTTACTATGTGTTGGGCACAATTCTAAGTGCTCAAATTCAGCAGTGAACAAAACAAAGATATTGTATTACATGCTTCATAATAAATTATTGTATTGATAGAATTTTGAAGTTTTATAGCTGTAAGGGGATGTAGAAGGTATAGCAAAATATAATAATTTTACAACCAAATAGACTTATGCCAGAGAGCTTAAGTAACTTCCCACAAGGCCACTCAATTAATGTCAGAACAGGGACTAAAAGTTGTTTGATGATTTCTACTACATCATCTGATCATCAGTTCTTGCCATGAACATAGGAGAAGAAACTACACATCTGTGTATATGTATCTTGGGATCTCCTTCCTTTCCTAAGGCATAACAAAAAGGTTAAATGTCAGATGTTTATATTTCAGGTGACTTTGCCATTTGTGGTTATTTTTGTTAAGGTTTTTGTCCATCAGTTCTAAAATCTGTTCACCCAGCCCAGGCCAATTACCATGATAAAAACCACCCTTGTTGATGATATATGTGATGCAAAGAGTGAATTCTGAGTCATATTGGTTGTATCCTATCTGATTAACATTGAGCATAATTTTTTCCACGACGTAGTCAGCTGCCTCTTGTTAAAAGTTGGTTATTTCTTTAGAGTCAGTAATTTATATCACCATTAAAATGCCCAGATTGTGAGATAGGCCTTCTGTCTTCAGAATGAAGCAATTCAAGGTTAAGGCGGTGAAGGAGTAGCCTTTAATTCAGGCATTCTGGACAATTGTCCTGGAAAATGAATGTAAAAGAGAATGCTGGGGGACTTAATTTTTAATAATCTAAAATGTTGGTAATCACCTCAGTTACATTCTTTTAGTCCTGCCAGAAACTCAGAGATGGATTTGGCAGAAGGAAGGAGCAGACTAAGTGATACAGTGCTTCCTCATTACATTATAGGAAGCAAGTGAAAGCTAAAAGAGCTAATATTTCACTGTTTAATGTAATTTCATTGGTAAATATGAGGTGCCAGAAAATTGATGTTTATGTCCCTTGAAGGCAACAGATGATTTAACTTTATTGCTACTTAAGTTCACTTTTAGTCCTAAAAGCCAGAAAAAGTTGAGACATACATTAACCTTTATTAAGATACAGTGAGAGCTTCCCTGGTGGTGCAGTGGTTAAGAATCTGCCTGTCAATGCAAGGGACACGGGTTCGAGCCCTGGCCCGGGAAGATCCCACATGCCGCAGAGCAACTAAGCCCGTGCGCCACAACTACTGAGCCTGAGCTCTAGAGCCTGCAAGCCACAACTACTGAGCCCACGTGCCACAACTACTGAAGCCTGTGCACCTAGAGCCGGCGCTCCGCAGCAAGAGAAGCCACGACAATGAGAAACCCACTAACTGCAACGAAGAGTAACCCCCACTCACTGCAACTAGAGAAAGCCTGTGCGCAACAACGAAGACCCAACACAGCCAAAAATAAATAAATAAATTAAAAAAAAGATACAATGAAACAATAAGCATTTCCTTTCTAAAGCCCCGTTACCACAACATTAGTAAATGTTGCGTGAAAAGACCTGTGTGTGCAAATATATTGTCACTGGAAATGAATTGAAGGCATCAAAAAGGTCTTTTGCAAAAAAGGTGTTATAGACTAAATCAAATTACAGAAAACTTTGTCCAGCACCAACCCCTAGATTCTCATTTTTCTCTTGTCCTTGTCTCTCTTCCACATATTTGAAGACAGTACAGAAGTGAAATTACAACTTAGCAGAAGAATGGATCTAACCATTGGAAGTTGTCTTTCAGTGAGACCTGAGAGCATATCTTTTTGACCATGGTCCTCCCTGGACTTTATTAGCATTCTCTCCAGGAACTGACATAGAAATCTCTTTCTGTGACTTTCTTCTTTAAAGAAGTAAAAGAAATTTACAAGCCAGAGGTAGCTATTTAGCCCTTGACCTTTAATGATGCAAAATGGAATATTAGAGTTACTTAATAATAATTTTTTTAAAGTCTATCTTTGTTTTCCTTACATAACCTCGTTTAGGAAATAATAGCAACCATAAAGTAAGAAGTGACTAACAAGCATATAAGCCTTTGGAAGACAATTTTCCCTTGCCAACCTCTTCCTCTAGGGCACAATTTCAGAGAGTGATATTCATGCTAGTGCTCTAGAGACATCATGTTTATTTTCTTGCTGTAGGAATTAAAGAGCAAAAGTTAATCATTAATGCAATGGTGCCAGAGAATAACAGAGGCATTCTTAGGATGGGGAAGTCAGCATTTCTAAATGGCTTGATATATATTCAAAATAGTTCTTTTATATGAATTTGCTTACCTAGTAGTTTTTGTTTGTCACCTTACCTGTTCTCTTTAATGTATATACTTGGAGTGGGGAAGGCTAGCTGTGAGATGATAGATAGCAATTAGTCCTATACAGACCCGAGTTGAGAGGCAGCCTAGGGGTTTGAGCAAGAATTCAAATTTTGTCTCTTTCATTGTATATGTTTGGGCAAGTTACTCAACCTCTTTAAGCCTCATTTTTTTTTTTTTTTTTTAGTTGTCTAATTGAAATAATAGTAACTAGCTTTCAGGGTTGTTTTGAGAATAATATGTGAATAATTGAATAATAAATATAAAGTACTTAGCATAACTTCTGGTAATAGCAAATCATGGATTTACTAGACTTGCCCTTGAGGAAACTAAGTTTTATTATCATATTCCAGCTAGTTTCAATGGACAAAGATTTGTTTTTTTGCCTATTAAGTGCCAGCACTGTATTCAGCCTCAAGATACAACAGGGGACAATGTAGAAAAGAGAGCTCTTGGACCAGAAGGCAACAATGGTAAAGACTTAAGGAAGGCTGCTATGAGAGGTGTCCTAATTCTGACAATTCCTGAAGGGCTCACTCTCTTCCTCATTTCAAGAGGAGCTCCATAGCAATGGCTTTTATTGACTTCATGGCCAAGGTAATTGTATATGCCCAGACTAAGGTTGGGTTTGATATACTTGTAACAAAGTTATTATTGAAATTCCATGATGCTTTGATATCTAACTCAATGTTATCAAATTTATTTCCCAGCTTGTATAGTTAATGTATCAGGGCTAACTTAGAATTTCTAGGTAATCATTTTGTGGCAAGTTGACACTGCGGTGATAGTCTCCTTTGGATCACTATGGAAATTTGAAATACAGACTGAACCTCACTATAGAATGATATTAATAAATTTAATTAATATTTAACAAGACTATGCCATTCATATAGAAAACTAGAGAACTCCAAGACACCAAATTCTTGATCTTATGAGTTTGACTCCAAAGCTGAATTTGTGCTGACACATTTTCTGTTTAGATTTTTTTTGATCTCACAGGCTGCCTTCCTGAGACTCATATAGCAGTCTTCCCCGGGGCATTCTACTTATACCTACTGCCAGTAGGTTGCCAGTAATTGGGGTTATCTCAAAGCTCAGGCCCTGACTTGGGCCAAACAAGAAGCAGTAGTGTCAAACATGAAACAAATATGAGGGAAATACTGCTTTCATTTTTATTAAATTAAGAAAAAAGCATTGCGTGTATTTTGTTATAAGCATGAATATTTTGAAGTGATGGTAAGAACTTCCTTTGACGTCACCCAAATAATATGCATACAACTTTCTTGCTCTGTGCATTAGAACTTACATTCATCCTTCAAAAAACCAAATAATTATTTTCCCATTAAAAAAACAACAGAGCTTCTAATCTTGAAAAAATAATTTTTTTACCATTGTATCCTGAAAAAATTCTAGCAGAACATAAAGAAATTTGAAGTTTCAGTTAATTTATCAAGTATATCATAAACAGATGTAAAACTTTACTTAGGCTAATTTTTTTTGATATATTAACTAGTTAAAAAAAATAAAAGTTAATATGTAAACATGGTGAGTCTCCTTCTTATTTTGGACTCCCATTCCTCATTTCCTCCCTTTTCTCCTACTCTTCCCACCTCTGCCAACTAACTTGCTCCTCTCAGAGGCAAATCATCAAACCAGTTTTTTTGGTGGCTTTTTCTAGGAATGTTCTGGCCTGGCTTCATGAAGAGAACATGTGTAGGTGCTCTAGCCGAGCTGTATCTACAAGTTATCTTAGCCCAGGCAACAGACATGTGAGTGAAGCTGTTATTATTCCAGCCCCCAAATGCTGAGTCATTCCCAGTTATTCTGATGCTTCTAGAAGCAACACACCATCATTGTGCCCTGCATTCCTGACCCACGGATTTCAGGAATATCATGAAATGGTTGTCTTACACTGCTAAGTATTGGAGTTGTTATGATGCAGTAGGAATTGGATAGTATGTTTCAATATCTGATACTGCTAGAATTTACTTGTTATTCTTTTTCAGATTCTATTCTTATTCTTTTGGTTAGTCTTGTTACCTTTTCAATGCATGTTAGAAACACTGTAGTCCCCCACGAAGCCCCTTTTCTACCACCATTGCCACTAAGTATTGATATATATAAGTATATAAATATAATATATATATAATTTTTTAGGTTGGCTTAAAAATGATAGAATATTATAATATTGAGGGCTTTTCTATTGAAAAACAGGATATATATTTCTATTTGTAAACATTTAAAAATGTCCCTTAGTAAAATTAAAAATTTTCAATTTTATAAATCTTTCATATTATCTGTTAAGGGTATTCTTAAGTATCGTATCTTTTCATTACTATTATAAATTGGATATTCTCTTCTATTATATTTTTAAGTAGTTATTTGTATATTTCAAAACCGTTGATTTATACAGTAATGTGGCAGGACCACCTTGATGAATTTTGTTATTGCTACTTACGAATTTTTAGTTGCTTCTCAATCTATCTATCTAAAACAATATTAAGGCAGGATCTCAATCTTATTTTATCTATTTTTTTGTTTTTAAATCAGGAATATATGCTGAATTTTATCAGTGCCTCTTTGGCATCCCTAGAGATGATCACATAATTTTTCTCCTTGAATCTATTAATATGATGAATTATATTAAAAGATTTTCACTATTCATGCATTTATTCATCAACTTAGTACATATTTGCTCAAAGTGCAAAGCTCTGTTCTAGGTATTGGGGAGACTGAGTTATTTAGAAAATCTAGATATTGGATATATTGTGGCATGAATCCCACTAGGTTATGGAATATTATACTTTAATATATTGCTGTATTTTATTTACCAGTGTTTCATTTAGGACTTTGGGGGTAATTTCCCAAATGAGAGTGGTCCATAGTTTTCTATTTTTGTGTTTTCTTGGCTTTTGGTTTCAATGTTAATCTGGCTTTTGAAACATAATTTGAAAACATCATTTAATTTTCCAAAGGCTCCTTCCTGCCTTCCTCTCTGAATGTCTGCTTGTCCATCTGTATTTTTTTTTCTTTTCCTCCCCTTATTTCATCCTTCCCTTCCTCTCTTTTTTCACTTTTTAAACTTATTTTTTTCCCTTCTCTATCATTCTCTTTTTCCTTACAGCTTTTGCTTTTATTTCTACTTCTAGACCTGACAATTGCTATGAGCTGCTAAGCTACATAATAGGTTCTTATTATAATAATAAAACACATATACAAAAAGATGATTAAAGTTAAACAATTAGGACAGAACAAAACCAGTTAGAAAATATATACCAGTCATCTTGGCTGAGTTAATGGTCGCAACTATGTACTAACATTAATTTTTGGCTTTTGAACCCAACAGTTCTCTTTGCCTCTAGGAATCTGAATTATCTATACATAATTGCATATATATTCAAAGATGTATTAAGTGTGTTCTCTGGAAACAACCTGTCTTTTAATAGGGAAGTACAGTGAATAGCTATAACTATTAAAATAATTGAGATAGTTGTGTACTATGTATATATCTATCTATATAAATATGGATATGGAACAATCTTTAAGATGCACTATTACATGGAAAAAATCAGATATGTTTTTTGCTTGTATAAAAGAAATATTGTTGAATGAATATATGGGTGGATGAATAAGGGTAGGTAGGTATATAGGTATGAATCAATACATTGCTTTTCCTATCTTGCTAGGCTACAGGAAAATCATTGGGAAATCAATTTCCAAACCTTTTCAGAGTTAGAAAAAATTCAATTATATGTCTCATAGAGTTTGTGGTTATGAAATTCCATGTTTGCTTCTTGGGACTAAGGATTATAGTGTGCAGCAGTGATAATACCACATAATTTTCTCTTTCTGGACTCACTTGAGACCTATATTTTTTAGTCTCCCCTGCAGTTAAGCTGGGGCTATGCAATATAGGCAGAAATGATTTATGTCATTTTTAGATCTAACCTTTTATTTAATTAATTCTAACTCTCTCCTCATGGCAACTATAGGGTTCATATCTTCCTAATGGAGTACCTAATGAGAGTCCCTGAATTACCTTTTAGAAGAGAGTTGACCAACCCACATTGATGTAAGCTATAAACAAACTTTCAGTGTGTTATAAATGAGATTGTGGGGTAATTTGTTGCTGTAGCATAGACTAGCTCATCCTGACCAATATATACTGAAAAGGTTTCCTTTAGAACTGAGCACTTCCTAGGCAAATTTGTATGACAGGAGAAAACTTTGATTAAGAAGTCAGTATGGTGAAGAAACCAAAAATAGAGATTCTGTAGAGAGGAGATTTGGATAAAATTATTCTGCTTTAGAAATTCTGAGAATTTAAGATTGGAATTATGACTTCTTAGGGGAGAAATTTTGCCTGGAACATATCTGAGTTTCCCACGTTGCCAGGAGAATAGATTTTAAGTATGAAACCATCAGCCTCCCCCAGAGGACTCTTCTTTATGCCATCTAAGTCCAGACTTAGAGATGATTTGAGATGCTAGATATGTCTCTGAAGAGCTAACTTGGAGGAAATAAAGCATTTAAGATTTATTACATATTTGAAACATGAGCAAGTTTAAACAATTTTCCCTTTATTATAGCAATTCCTGATTACAACTTTAAACAAACTACTTGAAATAAAAATAAGTTAAAATATTTAAAAATTTTCTACAGTTATAAAAACAATGACATATAAGAAAATAAGACAGCACACACTGAACAAGGCTCTTAATCTGAACACTAAACGTCCAAAAGTCATAAATGAATAAATAGACTGAGCTTCATAAATCTGACGGTACCAGAGAGGCAAAGAAAAACAACATGATGATACAGAGAAGGTAAAGGAGGAGAGAAAAGGAAGAAGGCAGAGATATCTTGTTGGATAATCAGACTATATATATTTTAGTCATAAAATGTATATAGCCTCATAAAATATATATAACCTCAAGCCATTGAACCAGAAGCACATAATTGTAGTAATACAATGATAACAATAAAAATGTGCAATTCTGTAGTTTGTTAGATCCCCCTCTTTTCCCCTTTCAGAGGGCGATGTCCTCTAACCTATGTTAGGCACAATGTCTAGTCTTCCTTTCCTCCCTGTGCCCTCTCCAGAGTGTTCCTATAGCACATAAGCTTGTGCCATCACTCCTGACTTTGCTGTGGGCTTCCTTCTTGCAGCACTGATCACTGACTTGCACTCCAAGTGATATATTTGTGCCTTATCTTTATGAGAAACCAGGGACAGATGGAGGAATACAGTTATTCCTTTACCACTCCCAAGACTAGCATATTCAATGGTGTGAATATATGATTATTGGTCTACTGAGGGATTAGTGCCATTTCAAATGGGAACTAAAATGTAGGAACAAAACTATTAGATTCCTAGATAATTTGGTTTACCCCTGGAGTCTTAAAAGGTATCTAGACATAGGCCTTTCAAAAGGAGATGGGTATGGGGATTACCCTACTTTATTCTTTTGTTAAAGTTAGTTAACATACAATACTTTGTGCCCTATCTCTGAAAAGCATACCAGAGTCTTGAAAGAGCTACACTGAGCTTTAGTGTCAGTTATTATACAACAACCACAGTAACAACCTGTCCAACAGAATAAAGAAATATTCATAGCCCCAAGTAACTCCTCTGATGACCATTAGAGGCACACAAATTTACTGTCTCTTACCAGTGGACAATCATCTAACTTTATCAGGCTTTCACAAGTACTTTATGTTTTTTCAAAGAAATGTTGTAATAAAGAAATTACAGTAAAACAAAACAAATCAAAAAAACAAAAACACAGGGTTACTGAGCTCTGTGTGTCACATTGTCTTAATTATAACTCAAGAGAGCCTTCCATCAAGCCTCTTAGATAGCCTCAACCACCAGAGGGCAGACAACAGAAGCAAGAAAAACTACAATCCTGCAGCCTGTGGACCAAAAACCACAGTTACAGAAAGAAAGAGAAGATGAAAAGGCAGAGGGCTATGTACCAGATGAAGGAACAAGAAAAAACCCCAGAAAAACAACTAAATGAAGTGGAGATAGGCAACCTTCCAGAAAAAGAATTCAGAATAATGATAGTGAAGATGATCCAGGACCTCGGAATAAGAATGGAGGCAAAGATTGAGAAGATGCAAGAAATGATTAACAAAGACCTAGAAGAATTAAAGAACAAACAAACAGAGATGACCAATACAATAACTGAAATGAAAACTACACTAGAAGGAATCAATAGCAGAATAACTGAGGCAGAGGAACGGATAAGTGACCTGGAAGACAGAATGGTGGAATTCACTGCTGCGGAACAGACTAAAGAAAAAAGAATAAAAAGAAATGAAGACAGCCTAAGAGACCTCTGGGACAACATTAAACGCAACAACATTCGCATTATAGGGGTCCCAGAAGGAGAAGAGAGAGAGAAAGGACCAGAGAAAATATTTGAAGAGATTATAGTCAAAAACTTACCTAACATGGGAAAGGAAATAGCCACCCAAGTCCAGGAAGCGCAGAGAGTCCCATACAGAATAAACCCAAGGAGAAACACGCCGAGACACATAGTAATCAAAGTGGCAAAAATTAAAGACAAAGAAAAATTACTGAAAGCAGCAAGGGAAAAATGACAAATAACATACAAGGGAACTCCCATAAGGTTAACAGCTGATTTCTCAGCAGAAACTCTGCAAGCCAGAAGGGAGTGGCATGAAATACTTAAAGTGATGAAAGGGAAGAACCTACAACCAAGATTACTCTACCCAGCAAGGATCTCATTTAGATTTGATGGAGAAATCAAAAGCTTTACAGACAAGCAAAACCTAAGAGAATTCAGCACCACCAAACCAGCTCTACAACAAGTGCTAAAGGAACTTCTCTAAGTGGGAAACACAAGAGAAGAAAAGGACCTACAAAAACAAACCCAAGACAATTAAGAAAATGGTCATAGGAACATACATATCGATAATTACCTTAAACGTGAATGGATTAAATGCCCCAACCAAAAGACATAGACTGGCTGAATGGATACAAAAACAAGACCCATATATATGCTGTCTACAAGAGACCCACTTCAGACCTAGGGACACATACAGACTGAAAGTGAGGGGATGGAAAAAGATATTCCATGCAAATGGAAATCAAAAGAAAGCTGGAGTAGCTATACTCATATCAGATAAAATAGACTTTAAAATAAAGAATGTTACAAGAGACAAGGAAGGACACTACATAATGATCCAGGGATCAATCCAAGAAGAAGATATAACAATTATAAATATATATGCACCCAACATCGGAGCACCTCAATACATAAGGCAACTGCTAACAGCTATAAAAGAGGAAATCGACAGTAACACAATAATAGTGGGGGACTTTAACACCTCACTTACACCAATGGACAGATCATCGAAAATGAAAATAAATAAGGAAACAGAAGCTTTAAATGACACAATAGACCAGATAGATTTAATTGATATATATAGGACATTCCATCCAAAAACGGCAGATTACACGTTCTTCTCAAGTGCGCACGGAACATTCTCCAGGATAGATCACATCTTGGGTCACAAATCAAGCCTCAGTAAATTTAAGAAAATTGAAATCATATCAAGCATCTTTTCTGACCACAACGCTATGAGATTAGAAATGAATTACAGGGAAAAAAACGTAAAAAAGAAAAACACATGGAGGCTAAACAATACGTTATTAAATAACCAAGAGATCACTGAAGAAATCAAACAGGAAATCAAAAAATACCTAGAGACAAATGACAATGAAAACACGACGACCCAAAACCTATGGGATGCAGCAAAAGCGGTTCTAAGAGGGAAGTTTATAGCTATACAAGCCTACCTAAAGAAACAAGAAAAATCTCAAGTAAACAATCTAACATTACACCTAAAGAAACTAGAGAAAGAAGAACAAACAAAATCCAAAGTTAGCAGAAGGAAAGAAATCATAAAGATCAGAGCAGAAATAAATGAAATAGAAACAAAGAAAACAATAGCAAAGATCAATAAAACTAAAAGTTGGTTCTTTGAGAAGATAAACAAAATTGATAAGCCATTAGCCAGACTCATCAAGAAAAAGAGGGAGAGGACTCAAATCAATAAAATCAGAAATGAAAAAGGAGAAGTTACAACAGACACCGCAGAAATACAAAACATCCTAAGAGACTACTACAAGCAACTTTATGCCAATAAAATGGACAACCTGGAAGAAATGGACAAATTCTTAGAAAGGTATAACCTTCCAAGACTGAATCAGGAAGAAACAGAAAATATCAACAGACCAATCACAAGTAATGAAATTGAAACTGTGATTAAAAATCTTCCAACAAACAAAAGTCCAGGACCAGATGGCTTCACAGGTGAATTCTATCAAACATTTAGAGAAGAGCTAACACCCATCCTTCTCAAACTCTTCCAAAAAATTGCAGAGGAAGGAACTCTCCCAAACTCATTCTATGAGGCCACCATCACCCTGATACCGAAACCAGACAAAGACACTACAAAAAAAGAAAATTACAGACCAATATCACTGATGAATATAGATGCAAAAATCCTCAACAAAATACTAGCAAACAGAATCCAACAACACATTAAAAGGATCATACACCACGATCAAGTGGGATTTATCCCAGGGATGCAAGGATTCTTCAATATACGCAAATCAATCAATGTGATACACCATATTAACAAATTGAAAAATAAAAACCATATGATCATCTCAATAGATGCAGAAAAAGCTTTTGACAAAATTCAACACCCGTTTCTGATAAAAACTCTCCAGAAAGTGGGCATAGAGGGAACCTACCTCAACATAATAAAGGCCATATATGACAAACCCACAGCAAACATCATTCTCAATGGTGAAAAACTGAAAGCATTTCCTCTAAGATCAGGAACGAGACAAGGATGTCCACTCTCACCACTATTATTCAACATAGTTCTGGAAGTCCTAGCCACGGCAATCAGAGAAGAAAAAGAAATAAAAGGAATACAAATTGGAAAAGAAGAAGTAAAACTGTCACTGTTTGCGGATGACATGATACTATACATAGAGAATCCTAAAACTGCCACCAGAAAACTGCTAGAGCTAATTAATGAATATGGTAAAGTTGCAGGTTACAAAATTAATGCACAGAAATCTCTTGCATTCCTATACACTAATGATGAAAAATCTGAAAGAGAAATTATGGAAACACTCCCATTTACCATTGCAACAAAAAGAATAAAATACCTAGGAATAAACCTACCTAGGGAGACAAAAGACCTGTATGCAGAAAACTATAAGACACTGATGAAAGAAATTAAAGATGATACCAACAGATGGAGAGATATACCATGTTCTTGGATTGGAAGAATCAACATTGTGAAAATGAGTATACTACCCAAAGCAATCTACAGATTCAATGCAATCCCTATCAAATTACCAATGGCATTTTTTACGGAGCTAGAACAAATCATCTTAAAATTTGTATGGAGACACAAAAGACCCCGAATAGCCAAAGCAGTCTTGAGGCAAAAAAATGGAGCTGGAGGAATCAGACTCCCTGACTTCAGACTATACTACAAAGCTACAGTAATCAAGACAATATGGTACTGGCACAAAAACAGAAACATAGATCAATGGAACAAGATAGAAAGCCCAGAGATTAACCCACGCACCTATGGTCAACTAATCTATGACAAAGGAGGCAAAGATATACAATGGAGAAAAGACAGTCTCTTCAATAAGTGGTGCTGGGAAAACTGGACAGCCACATGTAAAAGAATGAAATTAGAATACTCCCTAACACCATACACAAAAATAAACTCAAAATGGATTAGAGACCTAAATATAAGACTGGCCACTATAAAACTCTTAGAGGAAAACATAGGAAGAACACTCTTTGACATAAATCACAGCAAGATCTTTTTCGATCCACCTCCTAGAGTAATGGAAATAAAAACAAAAATAAACAAGTGGGACCTAATGAAACTTCAAAGCTTTTGCACAGCAAAGGAAACCATAAACAAGACGAAAAGACAACCCTCAGAATGGGAGAAAATATTTGCAAATGAATCAACGGACAAAGGATTAATCTCCAAAATATATAAACAGCTCATTCAGCTCAATATCAAAGAAACAAACACCCCAATCCAAAAATGGGCAGAAGACCTAAATAGACATTTCTCCAAAGAAGACATACAGACGGCCACAAAGCACATGAAAAGATGCTCAACATCACTAATTATTAGAGAAATGCAAATCAAAACTACAATGAGGTATCACCTCACTCCTGTTAGAATGGGCATCATCAGAAAATCTACAAACAACAAATGCTGGAGAGGGTGTGGAGAAAAGGGAACCCTCTTGCACTGTTGGTGGGAATGTAAATTGATACAGCCACTATGGAGAACAATATGGAGGTTCCTTAAAAAACTAAAAATAGAATTACCATATGACCCAGCAATCCCACTACTGGGCATATACCCAGAGAAAACCGTAATTCAAAAAGACACGTGCACCCGAATGTTCATTGCAGCACTATTTACAATAGCCAGGTCATGGAAGCAACCTAAATGCCCATCAACAGACGAATGGATAAAGAAGTTGTGGTACATATATACAATGAAATATTACTCAGCCATAAAAAGGAACGAAATTGAGTCATTTGTTGAGAAGTGGATGGATCTAGAGACTGTCATACAGAGTGAAGTAAGTCAGAAAGAGAAAAACAAATATCGTATATTAATGCATGTATGTGGAACCTAGAAAAATGGTACAGATGAGCCAGTTTGCAGGGCAGAAGTTGAGACACAGATGTAGAGAATGGACATATGGACACCAAGGGGGGAAAACTGCGATGAGGTGGGGATGGTGGTGTGCTGAATTGGGCGATTGGGATTGACATGTATACACTGATGTGTATAAAACTGATGCCTAATAAGAACCTGCAGTATAAAAAAACAAACAAAACAACTAATACTAAACTTTCATTGGGTTATTTGTATGGAAATATGTTAATATAAATGTTTCAGTCATTACATGAAATTTCTAAAAATCTTATATTTGTATTTGTATGGAAATATGTATGGAAATATGTTAATATAAATGTTTCAGACATTACATGAAATTTCTAAAAATCTTATATTTGTATTTGTATGGAAATATGTATGGAAATATGTTAATATAAATGTTTCAGACATTACATGAAATTTCTAAAAATCTTATATTTGTATTTGTATGGAAATATGTATGGAAATATGTTAATATAAAAGTTTCAGACATTATAGGAAACGTCTAAAAATCTTATATGTTCTGGTATAATGTTATAAGTAATAATCCTAGTTATTACTTTAAAATGTATATCTCAGAAATAACTAATTTTCTTGTCAACTGCGTTATTATGAACTTTCATCAAATCTTTAACCATGGTCATTTTTAAGTCTTTTGTCATTTACAGACAGTTCTGGGTGTACTCTGATGATTTTGCAAATATGTTCCTATAAAAGGGTTTCATCTTCAAGAAATTCATGGAAAAGACTCTGACAAGTACAGGTTTCTGGTAACTGACTGTACTGCTGAACTGAATGAATAAGCATTTTCAGAACTCTAATGAAAAACTGATGAACTCATAAAAGTGCTAACAAAAGATCAAGATGAAAAAAAAGAAATTAATTACATGGGACTGAGTGAACTGATGAGGATGAGTATAATTTTTGTGACTTTCTGTCTGAATTAAAAAAAAAAATCCCACAAGGACTCAGAGGAAAAGAATATACAAATCAATTTTCACTGCAAAGTAAAGGAGCTGTTACAGTGGAGGATTACTGGACTGAATGTCAATATTATGACATAGTATAACTGTGTTTCATGTTTGGTAATTGCAATCATTGTTGCTTTTGTTGTGGTCATCCATGTACAATGCTTGGTGTCAGTCTATTTATCTCTTGTAAAAATAAAATACAGTGTGTGTGTGTGGGAAAAAAAAAATTATAACTCAATAAATTCCCTTCCAAAGTAAAGTTAAAATGAACTGGAAGAACACATACTGATTATCTGGTCTAACCACATAATTTTATACATGAAGAAACTGAAGCTAAGAAGCATAAAGGACTTACTTAAGGTCACACAGACAATGGTAGGTTCAGGTCTGAAATGTGAATGACACATCAAGTAAGCAAATGTTTACTGTGACTGCTAGATCTCTTTCTAATCCCCAAATCCTAAAACAGTATACCTATCAGATTTGGTTTGTTCTGGAATATCATGTCCTTTTTTAAAGTAAATGAACTAGTTTATTGATGCATTCAAAACTTATTTTTTTTTATGTCTGTGTGCCTTGAAGAATGCTAAGCATTGCTGTACTTGGTGGGACAAAAATCAAAACAAACCCCCAAACTGTGAATTTTAAGGACATGGAAAAGGATATGTAGTCACTTCCTTAATAAAGATAACTAATTAATTCAGAAAAATTATAGCATCCTTGCTGTGTGCCAGACACTGTTCTAGGTTCTGGGGAATATATCTGTGAACAAGGTAAAGCCTCTGGTGGCAGGTACATAAAATCTGGGGATGAAGCAAAAATGAATGAGCAATTATGAAACAGTTAGTGCTGTAAAAGGTTAAAGCAAAGAGGCCCCTGAGGGCCCCCAAGAAGGAACATAACCCCAGCTTTGTAGTGGTGGGGAGGTAAGGGACATTCTCTGGAGCAAGGAATGCAAAACAAATGTCTAACAGGTTAATATCTATGACTTAAAAGGAAGAGATTCTTCTGTGAAATTAAATTTGAGCAGATGACATAGGATAATATTTTCTTTTCAATTTGAAGTGATTCTCACCGTCTACTGAAATGATTTCCTAAAAGTCTTTTAAGAAATGGAAAATAGTAGTTTTAATCCAATACTCCACTACTTTGAGTCTGTCATAAGAAAATAATTTAAAGGGCTTCCCTGGTGGTGCAGTGGTTAAGAATCCGCCTGCCAATGCAGGGGACACGGGTTTGAGCCCTGGTCCGGGAAGATCCCACACGCCGCGGAGCACCTAAGCCCGTGTGCCACAACTACTGAGCCGGAGCTCTAGAGCCTGCGAGCCACAACTACTGAGCCCGTGTGCCACAACTACTGAAGCCTGTGCGCCCATGCTCCACAACAAGAGAAGCCACCACAATGAGAAGCCCGCACACTGCAACGAAGAGTAGCCCCTGCTTGCTGCAACTAAAGAAAGCCCACGTGCAGCAACAAAGACCCAATGAAGCCAAAAATAAATTAATTAAAAAAAAGAAAAGAAATAATTTATAGTCTTGAATATCTTTAGGATAGTGTTCACTGTAATGAAATATTGAAAACAAAGTAAATATTTACTAATAGAGGAAATGTTAGTTAGATTTGGTTATACTTATGCTATTATTAGAAATAATGGTTATGAAAATGGCATGAAGAGTAGTCTTTCTGCCTGTCACAGGAGGTAGAAATGGGGGGAGGAGACAACAGAGGGGCAAGAAAAAGACAAGAAGACCCAGGAAAAAGCAAAGTATTTAAGCCAGAATCAGTCTAAGGTTTTCCTGAACATTGAAGCTTTTTGCTCATCTTAAATAGTGGTTTTCAAAAATAATTTTTGGAAGGGAAATATCTTTAATAAAAATGATATTGTCTGTGGACATCCAATATATAAAACTTATATGAAAGCAATATTTTATTAATTATGATTGATTTGAAAAATTCAAATTTTTAGCACTTATTGTACTTAAAATAAGTCAATTAATGAGATCAATGAGACAGTTTTGATGGATTCAACAACCTGACATTGGGTTTTATGGATGACAGTTGCCATCTTCTGTTAGTCTCAGCTTCCATTTTATTTCTTTAGCTTTATTTTGGCTGTAGTATATGAAGAAACTTCTGATTCATCCCAGTGAAAAACAGTGACATGCTTGTAAAGCTTTATAGAAGCAAACATATGCAATTCATAAAAAGAACAGGACAAAGACTAATCAATTGCACACTTAAAAGAAGGTTAAGTATGCACTTAGAATTGGCAAGAAGATCTGTATTCTGACACTAAACAAAGGCACGTTAGTTTGGCAGCCCTTATTAAGTGGTATCCTCCAATATGTTGGAAATTTGGTGCATAACACACTTGAGTAAGTATGTTGGAGTTTATTTTAGTGCATAATATAGCTTAAAAATACATGCATATACTGTATATGAAAAATGAAATCTAATCAAACATTTATATACTCTCTGAAGATGGAAATTATTATGTACATTGCATCTGATTTGAATGGCAATTTTCATAAGTATTATAGCATGTGTTTTCTTTGCCAGGAAATGATATTTATTATAAATAAGATGCAGATAATTTGAGGAAAAGTTTTGGAGAAAGCTATTCTAAAAAATTGTAGTACTATAAACCATTGTACCTTTTCCCAGGTTCCTGTCTCCAGCACATATAATAAATGTCAGTGAGATAATAAATCTACAGGTGTTCATGGAGAGAGCAAAATGAGCTGGGGAGCAAGGACACATTTATGTCAAGGAACAGAAAGGAGTAGAGTTGGGCTATACAGTTGAAGAGGAAAGGACTGGGAAGGTGATCTCAGGCTGGAGGATGGCACATAAAAAGATGGAATAGTCTGACTTAGGGGGAGTAATGGCAGGGGATTTACTGTCCTATAACAAATAACTATAAAATTGGGCAAAATATGCAAAGTGATTGTTTTCAGGCATTGAGCAGCCTGCAGAGCAGAGTAGCCGTCCTTGAGAGAAGGGAAACACCGGAGGTGAACTTGGCATTCATCCAGGTTTTCTGCCTTTTTGCCTTTCCAAGGCATGGAACAAAGGAGTGGAGCCTAAAAAGCAAAGATCTTGTTGGGCACAGGAAACAGAGATCCCAGTATGGGAAGGCTGGTGTGTTTAGAATTTGTAGAGAAGTGTCCCAGGGAAGGGTGTTTCTCTGTACAGAGAAGGAGCTCTAAGAATCTTCATAGGGGTCCCTTGAGTTTTGGCTGAATGCTAAGCTATACATGTGCAGGATGACTATGAGGTCTTACAAAGAACATATTCAAGGTTTTTTGAGATGAACAGAGATTCTGGAGCTTGCACAGTGTTGAGAGATATTGGTTTTCTGACCGGCTAGAATATCCTAAACACTTAGTTGAAACTTCAGAATGGCCATACTTTAGGAGTAGGTTTACTCCAACCTAGAATGAGGGTTAATCTAGATCTGCTCTAACAAAGCCCAACAAGGTCAAGTGAACTTGGCAGTAAATTGACTGACTTCCAAAGCAAAACTCAACATCCTTTATAGGAAGACAATATAATCCAGTCACTGAACAACACAACATTCACAGTGTCCAGCATCCACTAAAATAATCATTAACATGTAAAGAAGCAGGGAAATGTGACCTGTGACAAATAGAAAAATCGCTTAATAAAAACAGGTCAAGAAATGATAGAGATAATAAAATTATTAGACGATTTAAAAACAGTATATATGTATACACACATATATATATCCTTATTATGTTCATGTATTCTTATAAATCCCTTACTAGGGACTACATGAACATAATGAGAAATGGTAGAAATGCCAAATAACTGAATGGTACTCATAGAGCTAAGAATACAATACCCCAAATGAAAAATTCATTGGATGGGATTAAGAGCAGATTAGACATTGCAGAAGAAGATATGTGAGTTTTAAAAAACATAGCAACAGAAATGATCAAAGATGAAGGATGACAAAAAAGACTGAAATAACATGAAAAAAGTCTCAATTACCAATGAGTGGGGCAGGCTTCAAAGGTGTGCAACCTTTCCTGACACATAGATTCTACATTAAGAAGGGGCTATCACTTGGTTTAATGTTCTGCTGTTGCCTCTAGAAATTTTTAAACAATTTTTGAACGAGGGATCCCTCATTTTAATTTTGCACTGGGCCCTGCAAATTATTTAACTTTTGCTGCCTAGAGGATAATACTAAACCATCTGACATGCATGTGATAGTTGGAGTCTTAGAACTGATAGGCAGTGGTGGGGGGTGGTAGCACAAAAAGTATTTGAAGAAATAATGGTTGTAGTTATTTCCAAATTCCTACTGGTCCAAGAAGCTCAATGCAACTAAATCACAAAGAACATGAAGAAAAGTACTCCAAGGATAATCATAATCAAATTGCTTAAAACCAGTGAGGAAGAGAAAAATTAGATGTTAAAATGGTGGGATGGTTAATTTTGTCTGCCAACTTGACTGGGCCATAGGCTTCCCAGATATTTGGTTAAACAATTTTTTGGGTGTTTCTGCAAGGGTGTTTTTGGGTGAGATGAACATTTAAATTAGTAGACTTTAACATTATATTACATTAACATTTTAATCAGTAGAGTAAGGCAGATTACCCTTCATAATGTGGATGGCCTCATCCAATCAGTTGAAAGGCTGACTAGAACAAAAAGGCTGATCTTTCCCTAGGTAAGAGAGAATTCTACAGCCGTCTGCCCTCTGACTTCATCTGTGACATCGCCTCTTCCTGCCTGATGGCCTTGCAACTGGAACATCTGCTCTCACTGGGTCTCCCATACCATCGACCTGCCCTGCAGATTTTGGATTTATCAGCCTTCATAATCATATGAGCCAATTCCTTATAGTAAATCTCTATCTGTCTGTCTGTCTATCTAGTTATCATCTATTTATCTATCTCCTGTTGGTTCTCTGGAGAACTTTAATACAAATGCTATTCTTGGAAAAATGTTGTTTGTCTCGGAAAAGTGGTTCCAGTGGTCAATAAGAATTTGATGTTAAGAGGCATGTGAAGAGTTTAAATAAACTTATTTCATGAAATTTGAAGGTGGAAAAAAGTAATATTTTAAATATAAAGTGTTAATTTACAGGGTATGTGATTTAAAATAAATATGTAACCAAATAAATCAAATATGCACATATTTACTTTTAAAGTTTATATTCTTATTAGTATACATATATTCAATCAGGCTCTTATTCTCATTTTTATTGTGTTTGTATTCTAATTTGGATATTGAAAGATTATCTTATATTCTGATATACTGGGTTGAATTATATTCAGGCAGGCATATGTGGTAATTTCATTGAGCTATAGTTATCTTACATGTAATAGGGAAATAAAATAGTACCTACTCCTTATGGGTATTTTGGGAATGAAATGAGATAATGAACATAAAATGTTTAGTGTAGTGCCTGGTACATAGTTATTATTCAATAATTATACATATATATATTTTTTTCTTTAAAAGTCTGTATAAGGATGGAGTTAAAGAAAGAATCAACAGAGTTAAATTAATTTTTTTTTGCAAGGGCTGGAAAATTGTTAGCATTCAGATAATTGAAGCTAGGTTCTGTTACTTCTGCATGCAAACACAAGGACATATTTTTCACTGTGTATTATGTTTTGGGAAAATGTGATTTTTCTATTATTCTTCCCTTTGGCTACAAAAAGCAGCTGGAGTAATGAGCTTATTGCTCTGTGAAGAAGAGATTATTAATTGTTACTGTAAGCCTGAGAGAAAGGATATAAGTTGCATCAATTTGGGGGGAATATATTAAGTGTTATATAATTGTAATTGATTTCAGGAACAATTTATCTTGCTTCTCTATCAGCAGGATAAGCCTCCTCTAAAAGGCCCTAACAATGACATTTCAGACACAAAATGTCACTTCTGCATCTAAATTTTGACTAAAAAGTTATAACTGTATATTTTTATTAACAATTGTATTCAATTATATAATATATAATTATACTAACTATATTAATTACATAATTATATTAACAATTATATTTATAATTTAACAATTTATTCTGATTCTAACTTACCCTTGTAAAATTTCTACCAAGGTGACTTTTAAAAGTCATGTAAAAGCTTTTGTGTAAAAACCACTCAAGGTACATTCTCTACAGTAACAATATGAGTATCTTACTTGTTCATTTATTCACTCACTGGTTTTTGGTGTCAACAATGTGGAAGAATGTTGCAAGTGTCACAGAAAAGTGCATAATTATGGTTCCTTTTCTCAAGGAACATGGAGATCTTTTTTAATCTCCACACTGGAGTAGACTGCCTCCTCAACACAGTTGCCCTCTATCACATTACTCAATATTTCTCTTCATAACATATCTGAAAATATATAAGTTCCTTGAATGTGGGCAGTCTTTTCCCCTAGAACAGTGCCTGGCACTAGATGGTACTCAATAGATACCTGTTTGTTGATAGATGATTTTACCAGTATCTATCTATGAGGTAGTTATTTTGACTTTTGCCTTTTTACAATTGAAAAATAGGCACAAAATATTTAAATTATTAGTTCAAAGTCACATGGCTGGTAAAATGTTAGAGCTGAACCTCACAGCTTGCGGGATCTTGGTTCCCCAACCAGGGATTGAACCCAGGCCTATGGCAGTGAAGGCACCAGGTCCTAGCCACTGGACCGCCAGGGAATTCCCCTAAATATGTTTTTGTATATAATTTTTTTTGGCTTTTTCTCCATCTGATATGGTATTGAGCCATCTTATTAAAACTTTCATAAACATTCTATTATATGAAAGTACAATTTTATTTAAACTTTTCCCCATTGTTGTATCTGGACTCTACCTAAATGTAACTCCGCTGAGTTGGTCTACTTCACACTCCCAACAATCATCAAACACATAATCCGTCTGCACACAAACCTGGCGCCTTTTCTAGCGTGCTGCTGTTCTTACTGGGTTTGTTGTTGACTTTGATGATGGTGTTGTCCTGGTTGGAGAGTGTGGGCGGTGGCTGTTGTGTGTCTGTCTCCCTTTATCTGTCCTTCGTGCTCTCCATCTTATTTCTCTCTCTCTTCCTATCACATTTGTTGCCCCAGTCTTGGCTGATTCTCCCTCTTCTCTGCCCTAGAAAGGGAATATTTCTTGCTGAGGTCAGAAGTCTGATTCCAATAGGGAGACACAAAGACCATGGCAGGAAAAGGCCCAAGAGAGGACAAGGTTGGGGTACAGTCAGGGAAAGGCAGAAAAGAAAGAACATCTGGGTACTTTTAGGACCAGTAATAGGCAAAGGTTAGTGCCATCCTATGCTATAGTAAATGAGAGCACTCACCTCGTGCCTGAGTCTTAGAGGGTTCAAGGCAGCTTCAAGAAAAGAAAGATGAGGTAGCAAATAGGAAACTAAAATATAATAACGAGGGAGTCCCTGGTGGTCCAGTGGCTGGGGCTCCGCGTTTTCACTGCCAAGGGTGTGGTTCGATCCCTGGTTGGGGGACTAAGATCCCGCAAGCTGCGTGGCATGGCCAAAAATAAAATAAAATATAATAACAAGACATAATTTAGGTAAAGCACTTAGAACAATGTCCAGCACATTGCTCAGTAATGTCAAGACATTGTTGTCTTTATCATTCTTGTTTTTCTGTAGCCTTTGGGGGAATCCCTTCTTGCACAATCTTTCACAATTGGCTACTATTCCTAGGTTCTACTAGCCAAGACTTTCAGTGAAATTCATTTGAACCAAGGCAGTGACTTTGTAAGTGGGAAGTACAGCACAAAAAACATTATTTCCATTTTTAATTAAAAATTTAACTTGATACAACCTGAGCTTTCCCTGTGCCAGGGGACCAATAAGTGGAATAATGGGATGCAGCCAGTTGCCACGTATAATTCCACTAGCTTTTCATTTCTGAGCTCATTATATTTACTTAGAACAAAAATCTAAGATCATCTCTTCTTCCTAAGTCTAACTTCTCTCTGTGGTGAAGACTTTCACAATTTTATATAACCCAGAGCAGGTATTCCAAATACTCATTCCTCCAGTGGCCAGGTGGCTAAAATGAATGATTGCACTGAGCCCAACGTATAGCGTGTACACCCCGTCTAAAGGGGGCAGCAGCTAGTCAGCTAGAGCAGCATGTAACCAGGCAAGAAATGAGCCATATTTGTCTAATTTTCAAGAGAAGCTACAATTCTGTATGTTTATCTGAAGTCTCCCATTTTTTAAATCTTGGAAACTAATTTTAAAATTTCTAAACATTGTGAGAGGCAAACAAAACACCTCTGCAGACCACTGGTTTGCAACCTTAAACTCAAGGCGTTTGCTTCCCACTCACAGAATGTCACCTCTTTTGGTCCAAGCTGAATTTCCAACCACACAGCCTAGGCTGAGCTACCCTGAGGATGTCTTTACCCTGTGGTAAAGCCCCCCACCCTCCACCCCAAAAGAAGTAAAGAGGTTGCCTACTCTTTCCTTCTAGTCTAAGAAATGTACTACCAACTGAGAAATAAAACTGTGCCCAGACATTTGGGTAGGGAATTATAAAATCCTCCTTACAGGAGGGAATTATGCATGTAGTGTTTAGGCAAAACAGTAACTCCATTTATAAAGGTAATCCATTTCCCCACTCTATTCCAAAAAAATTTGCTAGCAAGGGATATAACAGAATAATTAAGGCAGCATGTTTCTAATTTTCATACTGAGGAGAGAAATGGAAGGAATTAGCTTTCTTATGAAATTAGAAGTTAAAAAAAAAAAGATGTGACACATCATATCAAAACACTCATTTTAAGAAATGCTGTTTTAAAAAAAAAAAAAAATGCTGTTTTTAACCCTTTGTTAAAGGACTGAAAATACACCCCCAAAGCAGCAAGATGATTGTTTTAGTATTGCGCTTCTTTAAACTTAAAAATCTCTAGTTTTACTCCTTAATGTGATATAATATATCTAGTTCTAGTGGCTAAATTCCAGCATGCAAGTTTTGTATAATGGTATACAATTCATTCTCACGTTTTCAGTAGACAATCTTGTGGTTCATTTGTTGAAGAAAAACACATGCTTTTATTGTCTTATTAGAGAGTATTAACATTAAAAAATATGACCGCCCCCCAAAAAACCCCACTTTTCAGTCGCAATTAATTAAAAAAACTTTCGAAGTAAGAAAAGATACTACTTTTTAAAAAGTATCCCCAATGTGGGCTAAGAGCTTCTAACTCTGTTGGGTTGCCAATTGGTCAAAACAGAGAAAAACTATTCCTTTTGGGAAATTAACTGGCAATCAGGTATGAGCTGTAATGAAGCCTAAAAGATCTCTTTATTGTTTTCTTAGATTTTAATTTTTTTTTTTTTTTTTTTTTTGCCTCACTGCGCATCTTGCGGGATCTTTGTTTCCGGGACAAGGGATGGAACCCGGGACCCTACAGTGAAGGCGCTGAGTCCTAATCACGGGACTGCCAGGGAATTCCCAGATTTTAATTTTTATAAAAAAGGTTGGGGGAAAAAAAGGTTGGAAGTCTCTTTCCCAACCTTTTATTGATAATCCTATATTATAGAATAATAAATACTGTAGTTCTTCAAGCTAAAAAAAAAAAAAAAAAAAAAAAAAAAAATGTTAGAGCTGAGATTTGATCCCTGTTATGTGAAGATGCATAAATAGTGCTGCAAAGGTGCAAAAGGTTAGAAATGGTGACGAATTCTTTTTGGTTGCGTTATAAGCGACAAATAGGAAATAAATGCTTAAGATGTAAGTTGTTTCACATACTAGAAGGTCTTAAACACCAAATTGAAGCGTTTGGACTTGATTCAGAAAGCAAAAGAGATTTTTAGAGCATACTCTGCTTTTATTGCTTTGTCTTTGCACATACTGACTCATTGCCCAGTTCCCTTCTGTCTACTTCTTCATCTCCTTTATTGAGTACTGAAACCAACATTTCATATTCCTGTGGTAAACATTTCTGGGACTGGACATATTTTCTTGTCCCTATATTAAATAATACTGAGGACAAGCAAAAATAACTTGGCTACTTCTTCCATGAAATACATGCTCCTGGAAGGTAAGATGATGAACTCGCTAATTAATTTATTTACCAAGACAAACCACTTCATCATCTAGACTGGCTTCAAAGCCAATCCACAATTATGTCATAAACTCTGCCTATTCCCATCTAGTTCCCTGCCTTCCTAGACCCACCTTAAAGGCACCGAGCCCAGGTCTCAAAATCCTTTATCTTTCCCTGCCTTCACTCTTCTGAGATACTAGTAAACTTTTGTCAAGGTGGTGTTATCCCTTATTGCACTGTCTAATAAGTGTAGCTTTGTTTGATCTTCAGGTTTTTCTGATGGACTTTCAGGGACCTGACAATTGACATTTCATGTCTACTTTTTATAATAATCAGCTGAAGCATCATTTGCCTTGGTAAGCTTGAGATGTCCTCTTTAGTTCCTTGCCCAGGAACAGTTAGTGCTCCCCTCTTGTGCCCCTTACCTCCTTATACATACTTCCATACTCTATCAGAGTGCAATCCTGCTGTTCGACTGGGAGTCCTTAAGGGCAGTCACCATGACTTTATCATTGTATGCTCTTAGCACTGCCTTAAACATAGAGAGGGTGCTCAGTGATGTTGACTTACTGACTGCTGTACTGAATGAATGAATAAATGTATTACCAAGTGCAGGTAGAGAGACTTACCATAAGGAGATCAGAAAAAAGGTGACTGCAAGTTTATTAATGAGGTAATGAGCACTGGTGAATAGAAGTGAGTAGCCTCTCCCAAGATGAATCAAATTAGGAAAGTTCAAGTACCATTGGGAAAGTTCCAAGGACCAATTGAAGAGAAAAAGCAGTCATATGTCTTTCAGTGGTTTTCAACCCTGGCTGTATATTGAAATAAGCAAGTATTTTTTAAAAAATCCAGTGCCTTCTTCCTGAGTGCTACCCTTACCCAACCACTCTGATTTAATTTGGTCTGTCATGAGGCAGGACATTAGAATATTTTAAATATGATACTGAAACCTCTAAGAGGCAGTCAAAGTTGGGAAGCATTGGTCTAAATGCTCAGTATTGCTATTATTTTTTATTTCTTTGACATCCTCTAAGCCCAGTGATTCTCCAGGAAGTGTAGTTAGTAAGAGGACAGGTGAGATCCTTCTGCCAAAGAAGCTTAACAGAATTTTGTAAGAAAGACATGGAGTGATGGTTTGGTAGTTTAAAAAATATATTCATAGGTTTGTGGGTTTATTTCTGGGCTTTCTATCCTGTTCCATTGATATATATTTGTTTCTGTGCCAGTACCATACTGTTTTGATTACTGTAGCTTTGTAGTATAGCATGAAGTCAGGGATCCTGATTCCTCTCGCTTAATCTATGACAGAGGAGGCAAGAATATACAACGGAGAAAAGACAGTCTCTTCAATAAGTGGTGATGGGAAAACTGGACAGCTACATGTAAAAGAATCAAATTAGAACATTCTCTAACACCACTCACAAAAATAAACCCCAAATGGATTAAAGACCTAAATGTAAGCCTGGATACTATAAAATTCTTAGAGGAAAACATAGGCAGAACACTCTTTGACATAAATGGCAGCAATATTTTTTGGGATCTGTCTCCTAGAGTAATGGAAATAAAAACAAAAATAAACAAATGGAACCTAATTAAACTTAAAAGCTTTGGCACAGCAAAGGAAACCATAAACAAAATGAAAAGACAGCCTACAGAATGGGAAAAAATATTTGCAAATGATGTGACCAGCAAGCGATTAATCTCCAAAATATACAAACAGCTTATATAGCTCAATATCAAAAAAACAAACAACCCAATCAAAAAATGGGCAGAAGATCTAAATAGACATTTCTCCAAAGAAGACATACAGATGGCCAAAAGGCACATGAAAAGATGTTCAACATTGCTAATTATTAGAGAAATGCAAATCAGAACTACAGTGGGTTATCACCTCACACTGGTTAGAACGGCCATCATCAAAAAGTCTACAAATAATAAATGCTGGAGAAGGTGTGGAGAAAAAGGAATCCTCCTACTCTGTTGGTAGGAATGTAAATTGGTACAGCCACTATGATGAACAGTATGGAGTTTCCTTAAAAAACTAAAAATAGAGCTACCATATGATCTTGCAATCCCACTCCTGGGCATATATCCAGAGAAAACCATAATTTGAAAAGATACATGCACCCCAGTGTTCACTGCAGCACTATTTACAATAGCCAAGACATGGAAGTAACCTAAATGTCCATCAGCAGATGAATAGATAAAGGAGATGTGGTACATATATACAGTGGAATATTACTCAGCCATAAAAAGGAATGAAATAATGCCATTGGCAGCAACACAGATGGACCTAGAGATTATAGCAAGTGAAGTAAGCCACAGAGAGAAAGACAAATATCATATGATGTCACTTACATATGGAATTTTAAAAATGATATAAATGAACTTATATACAAAACAGAAATATACCCACAGACATAGAAAACAAACTTATGGTTACCAAAGGGGGAAGGTGGGGAGGGATAAATGAGGAGTTTGGGGTTAAGATATACCCACTACTATATATGAAATAGGTGACCAACAAGGACCTACTGTGTAGCACCGGGAACTATACTCAATATTTTGTAATAACCTATAAGGGAAAAGAATCTGAAAAAAAATCACTGAATCACTTTGCTGTACACCTGAAACTAACACAACATTGTAAATCAACTATACTTCAATTAAAAAAATATTCAATATGATCAAATTTTTTAATTTTGAAAAAGAAAAAAATTATTGTTTGTGTAATTTAACTTATGAAAATTAAATGCTGGTAAGAAAACAAAATACTGCAGTTCTCAGTAGAGGCATGCTCCTTTGGGGTTTCTTAGAACTGTTTTTTTTTTTTTTTGTGGAAGAGACTTGAAATGTGAATGTTTATCAAAAGACAACAGTGTTTAAAAGATTGTAAAACTCTGTCTTTACCCCTAGAGTTAGAGTAATATGTACGTGCTCCTTTGTGCTCCTGTAGCAGTTTCTACTTATCTTTATCTGCACTTCTCAGTATGCTTGGTTTGGAAACTTCTGCTTAGTTTTCTATTCCCCCCATTAATTTGTAAGTGCTTGAAGGGAAGCAGGATTATAAATCTCTTTATTCCCAGATTTAGTGCCTATTTTTAGTCTATAGGGGTTGGTTGATTGATTAGAAAGAGTGAGAGCCAATAAGGAATGATTTAGCTCTTGCTAAATCATTTGTCTTGATTTAGCAAGAGCATGATGCAAATGAGGTCACAGACGTGAATTTAATGCTGGATCAGGGCCAGATGGTTACTCAAAGAAATTGTCCCATGACCTTGTAACTGTCCCTTAAATCTAGGCAGCTGCTTTGCATATATTGGTGCATTAGAGAAAAATCTTGCCATTAACAGAGGATGAGTCCTAGAAATGGTGGTTACTATCACCATTGTATCAAGGTCAACTCCATCTGTTTTCTCCTCTATAAATTGGAGAACATTACTCCGTATAGGGTAGTTGTGAGGATTGAATGAATTAATGTGTGAGAAGGTATCTAAAATAATAATTAGAAAGTTTTCACTAATGCCCTTGAAAGAGAGCAAGTTCGCCACGATATTGACATTTGCAGATATATTTTAGAAAGGATCAAAGAATCAGAAGAATTGTTGAACTATATGGATTTTAAGTCTCCGTCCTTAAAATGAGATTGTATTATTTTATCTCTTTTATTTCAAAGATAAAGAAGGTAAAGTACAGAGGATAAAAAATTTACCATATGACCATCTCTTACTCATCTTTTGGGATTCAGCTAAAACATCATTACTTCAAAGAGGACTCCTCAGATACCACTTCTTTTAATCCACGTTCTCCCCCTAGGACTCTATTGTTCTTATCACAAGTTATAACTCTATTTAATTATTTACGTGATTATTTATTCAATGTCTTTATTCCACACTAGATTACAAACTACCTGAGGGTAGAAACCAAGTATTTTCCTCCCCATAATATATAACCGCCCAGAGACTAGCACAGTTCTTGGCTCACAGAAGGCTCTCAAATATTTGTTAGATGCATACACATCTAATTAATTAGTAAATTAATTAATTATAATCTATTTACTCATGCCAGCTTACAAAAGGGATTTGAAATGTGTAAAGCATAATGTATTATCCATTCATTTACTCATTTATTATGGTTTTATTTTTATTGGAAATGTTAATTAATATAAGGTTTTTACATCTGGCTAATTGTTTTCTCTTTTACTACTACTTCTGTCATTATTCTTGGCAACTACAACAGCAATGAAAATGCTTAGTTCAACACTCTGGCCCCTGAGGTCCATGATTTCCTTAATTCTATAGTCCTATTCTATCCCACCTTAGTTACCCCTGTGGAACTTATCCTAGACCACTGTTTTTCACACTACAGATTCTGATGCCTCAGTAGGGCTGGAAAATAATTTACTAAGTAGAATTTTTTAAAGGAATGGAATAGAATTGAAAATTGAGTACGTTTAAGGATTGGCATTGTTTTGTAAAAATTTGTATATGTATACTAAATATCTATGTAAAATTCCTTTCTTTCTAAGGATTGTGGTCAAAAAAATTTGTAAAATACTGCTCTAGACATCATCATCATCAGTAATTGCAGCACTTCTGAAACCTCAGTTTTAAGCAGCCTACTTTTTGTTCACTACTGCTTTCCTTCCTAGCTCCTTTACTCCAGTAGGTCCACCTGAACATTTTATTATCCCAGCCAGGCTCCCAATTCATTGACTCAACACGTTTTTACTCTGCACGTTTAGACTCCATGGTCTATCACATTCATTATAATCAGCCTCAGTTCCCTTGTTACGCTTTCCTTCCATCTCACTCAACTGGCAAAACTATTTATCTGCTGACTCCATACTGTATGTGCTAAGTCTGGAATGTGGCTGCAGTTTTGGAGACAAACTTCTGTGAACTGGTCTCACTTTGCATTTATGACCACAAATCTCAAGTGAGGCCTTAGAATTATCCAGCCATCTTTCTGGAGTTCCTTAATAAATCTGCTTTCCAACTCTGAGGTGCCTTCACAGCTTCTCTCTCCATTAACCTTCAGTATCCCTCTTTCCCAGGCAAATAAGAAGCATCATAATACAGCTAGGTCATCTGTCCACTATCAAATTTCCACCACCCTTTCATTCTTACCCACATGCTCTTTTTTTTCTCCTGTGACAATAGACTGCTCCCACTCTTACCTAAAACCGAACCTCCCACTTGCCACCTGTTGTATCCCTGTGAATTCCCCATACTTACCTTTCATTTCTTTGTTTTTTTTAAAGTCACAAACAGATTATAATATTCTAGCTGGGACAAACACTGCTTATTTTGTTTTTGATTTGAGGGTTTTTGTTGTTGTGCTTCATGTAATAGCATAAAGGAATGAGTAAATTGGGGAAGCTGGGGCTGGGGCTTATGGGGGGGCATCACAATATGTTGCCTTGAGCCGCTAGGAGTAACCCAATATCATTCTGTGCCTATTGAGGCTCCAGAAAGTGAAAAATAGATGGTAAAGGATAGAAGGGGAATAAGAATACACTCTACTTCTTAAATGTTCTGAGAACTGGCCCTGCATCTAAATTATGATTATACAACATGCTTTCCCTAATACAATTGTCTAGCATTTCTGGGAAAGTATTACAAGATTCTTTTCCTTGCTTCTGTGGCCCCCATTGTTTCTTAAAATATGATCTGCACTTCCACTCCTTCCCACAGTTATTATCCTGATGTAGAAGATGGGGAGAGTTTAAAGGTCTTTCCTCACTGGGACCTTGAGTACTCATTTGTAGAGTTTATGGGAAAGAAGATCCTCTTTTTCAGTCTCTTCTGATGCATGTATTTCCATTTCCTGACCTTTCCAAAAATGACCGTTTAGAAGCAGTAGTTGTTGGGAATGAGAAATAATGTGGACAAGTCAAACTTTTTACCATATTCTGTTTCAAAAGTGACCTCATGGTCATTGCTCAAGAGACTCTACTTATGACAGGTTCATCCCCCTAGGGAAATTCATGGCTGCATTCTATTTCATCTCCTCCAGTATGTGTTGATGATATTTTAGTTCATATTTAAAAAATATTTTAAAGTGCTTTCTCATCTATGATATCCTTTTATACGGGGAATGACTTTACAAGTCACATAAGGGGGTAACTGAGGCTTAGAGAGGTTAAGTTGTTGAAGTTACTGGATTATGTTTGGTCAACTTTCTAATTAGAGCAGAACGTGGTGGTAAGACCCACATTTTGGAACGTCTAGCTCAGAGTTTTATTTATTACATAATTGTATTACTTTATTGTACCGGGGTCCATCAATGTTCATCTTCTGCCTTTTTAAGGACCTTATGATCACAAGAACAGCCTTAAGTCAAAAGTGTATGTGATTAGACAGATACTATTGACTGCATTGAGTGAGGAGGGAGAGGGCCCAGAGTGTTTCTTAGTGAGGCTACAATGTGTGAAGACTGGGAAGCAAAGGAGAGCTTACAGGTGATCAGGAGCTAAAATAGGTTCACTAGGGCTGAAGGGGAAGCCAAGAGTAGCAGACTTGGCCCAAATCAGTGAAGGGGATAGGGAGTCTTTAAGGCATGTTAAAGATGTATCTGATGTACCTTTGGAAAAAAAGTGTTTGTTAAATTATCTAATTCAATTCTCTTGCTTTAACTTTGAGAAAAGTAAGAATCCAAGAGTTTAGGTAACTTACTACTAAAGGCCGCAAATCAAATCCATAGCAGAGCTGAGACTAGAATTTATATCCAATTTATGATCTTTATGCTATATAATTGGTCTAATTCAGTGGTTCTCAGTATTGCCTATTACTGACAGGTTATTAGAATAACCCGGGAGTTTAAAAAAACTATAGAGGGCTGAACTCACCCCCAAAGGTTTGATTAAATTGGTTTTGGATGGGTCAGGGCATGAGCGTATTTTAATAGCTCCCTAGGAGATTCTAATGTGTGGCTGGGTAGACAGCCCCTTGACTAAATTACAGGACTTTGTATAATAGCTAGTACAGCTAATGCATATTCTTCCTTTTTTTTTTTTTTGGTATTTTTAAAACAAAAAGAGGAAGAATTCTTGCTTTGAGTCTTTTGTTTTGCAGTTTTCTTTAGTGCACTCTGCCTTAATGCAGTCCTGCACACGGAAGAGCTTTGATGTCTAAGAGTTTAGGGGATTAGAAGCAATTTCTCAACTGTAGGTGACGGTGATAATGTACAATTTTAAATAGCTCTTCAGGTAGTTCTCCTAGACCTCTCTCCCCTGTGTCACCCCAAGTTGGGAATCATTGTCCTAGTGCACATAAGAAAGAGGAGTTTGTTTCTGGAATGGTGGCTAACTTAGTATTTCTCTAAACCTACCTCATCAATCATTACTTTTATTATACGAAAAAAACCACCAGTTCAGTGGCAGAATATGAGGACAAAGGGACAGATACCTATAGGGATCATTTATCTTCACACAGAATCTCCCAATCATGAATGATCATAGACTGCATTTCTCACCTAGGTCAGCCATCTTGCATATGTGCCCATCACAAGACGAACACAAGGTGGTAGAATACACATGGCATGCGTATCATCACCAGCTCTTCCTCCACCCTCACTGTTTTGTACTAAACTGAAATACAACTTTAAAATATTATTCAACATAACTCAGGTAGAGGTGGATGATTTCTATTTGTCACTTTCAGAATAAACAGAAATTGTGCCTAGAAAACAGAGTTGTTTTTTTAAAAATTTATTTTATTTATATTTATTCATGGCTGTGTTGGGTCTTCGTTTCTGTGCGAGGGCTTTCTCTAGCTGTGGCAAGTGGGGGCCACTCTTCATTGCAGTGCGCGGGCCTCTCACTATCGCGGCCTCTCTTGTTGCGGAGCACAGGCTCCAGACGCGCAGGCTCAGTAGTTGTGGCTCACAGGCCTAGTTGCTCTGCGGCATGTGGGATCTTCCCAGACCAGGGCTCGAACCCGTGTCCCCTGCATTGGCAGGCAGATTCTCAACCACTGCACCACCAGGGAATCCCCAGAGTTTTTAATCTACCTATAAATACACATGAAGCCCTGAAAATATGAAAGCTGTTGATCCAGAGTGTATATGCTTCCAGTATTATTTGAAAGTGTTGTTCCTTTATGCACCTTCCTTCCTTTTCTTTGCTTCCTTGCTTTTTTTTTCCCCTCTCTGCCTTCCTCATTTCTTTCTTTAATTCTTTCTTTTTACTTTTAAAAATCCTGTATCTATCTCTCATGTGTACCATGCATTTTGTCATGCTCCTGATCTGGTTTCCAGAACTTCTAATCTGAAACATAAAATCTTTCCTTCCCTCTGTTATGTAGTTACCCTGAGGTTATTCCTGTGGATTAGTCAGAAGTCCTGTTAGCTACACAAGAACTTGAAATAGCAGTCCTGATTTCAGATTTCCTTGATTATATTGTTTATTCTTGTAGGAATGACTACCTTAGGAATCCAAGTCTTAAATTGGAATAGGAAATACTCTATTCTTGAGAAAAGGGATGTAAGAGTGAGGTTTTGCTACTGTATAACACAGGGAACTCTGCTCAATGTTATGTGGCAGCCTGGTTGGGAGGGGAGTTGGGGTAGAATGGATACACGTATACATATGGCTGAGTCGCTCTGTTGTGCACCTGAAACTATCACAACATTGTTAATCGGCTATACTCCAATATAAAATAAAAAGTTAAAAAAATAAAGTGTACAAAAAAAAAGAGTGAGGTTTTTGTTCCCAAAACAAGGTTGACATGTCTGAGTATAAACAGAGAAGAAAGAGTTAGATCAGGAAAATGATATGTTCCTGAAACACATTTGCACTTGGAATTTGCTCACTGTATGTGGTAGATGATGGATTCTCCCATCTGGCATCCTCCAGGTCAACAAATCTTCTTTTCAAAGATTTTAAATCTCTGGCCTTAGTTCCGAATATTCTTATTGATGTCAATATTTATGGCCCTCTCAATTTCCAGAGTAATTTGAAAGAAGACAAAAATTAATATATTTTGCAAGAGCTACATAGGATAAGGACAATGTGATGTTTTAAACCTGTGTCAAAGGCATACATTTAAAAAATATTTTAAAAATTTTCAAATAAACCCCTTCCCTTCCATGTACAGCGTGACAAGATATTTTCCCATCTTTAACTTTCTCTGAAAACAATACAATTGTTACCTATATTTTTTGGCAGTGGTTTAGAGAACATTTTAGAAGAGACAGGGTAAATCGCACTGCCCCTGCAAACTTCACTCTTTGTTCTGAGGGGTTTCATTATCCTTATAGGATCTTATGATCTTCCAACCATAAACATTTGTGGCTCCCAGGGAGTTGAAAAATCTTTAAAAAGTCAAAATTGTACAAATTTTATTTTACTTGAAAAAATTTACATGCCTGGAAGACATATACAGATAAAACATGCATATGCATGACTTCATTTGGAGATAATTTCAAAAGTCTAAATTTGAGGCCTTTTATACATATGAGGCCCAGAGTGCTGACCCTCTTGTAGCTGTCCCCCCATAACAGATTCTTTTCTAAAGCATGAGGAATCAGCGTTTTACTCTATACATTGGCACTTGGATCTCTCACGTGTGTCCACATGCACACTAAAATGAGACATACTCTGTCACCTAACAGAAAGGTGAAAACCATTCTAAGACAATACATGTGGGGCAGGTTACACTTGATAGGTATAACATTCTTAATCCTGGAACAGCCATAATTACAGAGGTCTGGTACTTAATTTATTAATAATTTATTAGTCAGATTGAAACTATCAATTTCTTTGACGTAATTATAAATAGTGCTTTGTATCTTTTATATTTTCATTTTTCAGAGTACTCCAAAATTTATTAGACATATTATTATTATTTGATTTCTAGCTATCAAGGAGAAAAGAAGTTAAAATACCTAAGAGGGACTTCCCTGGCAGTCCAGTGGTTAAGATTTCGCCTTCTAATGCAGGGGGTATGGGTTCGATCCCTGGTCAGGGAGCTAAGATCCCAGATGCCTCATGGCCAAAAAACTGAAACATAAAGCAGAAGCAATATTGTAACAAATTCAGTAAAGACTTTACAAGTGGTCCACGTCAAAAAAATCTTTAAAAAAAAAGAAAAAATGAAATACCTAAGAAAAGTCAAATCTGGCATTCCTCCCTTCTCTTTGCTAGGTCTGAAATAATTTTCAGGACACCAAGGGACAGACAAGTAAAGATTTTTCTACTGTTTTCTTTCTACAGCCCAATAAAGCATTAAATAATATTTAGATATCATCTACACTTCTCAACCCTCTGGGAGCAAGTTTTTTATATAAATGCCTGAGACATTTTGGAATCCCTAAGATGAAGAAGCAGATAGCTGTGGATTTGCCTGCAACTCATCACTAAGCCTCATGGGCTTGACAGAACAATGATCCAAAGAGTGGGAGGTGTTCTGTGCTCTTTCATAACTTTCTCATTGTTTGAAATGCATAGCCATTATGATATCTCTGGCAGATAACACTCATTTTCCTAGTTTTTATTTTCTTTTTCCTTTTCGTGATGAATTCTTCTTAGTCAGTTTGACAGTACAGGTAGACACTACATTTCTCAAGCTTTCCTTTACCTGCATTTGACCATGTGACCAGGTAATGTCCAGTGGTATATGAGTATGAGGAGAACTTCCACACAATATTTTTAAAATTTTATTGAAATTAAAATATCATACAATTTTAAAGGGTACTTTCCATTTACAGTTATTACAAAATATTGGCTATATTCCCTGTGTTGTACAATACATTCTTGAGCCTTACACCCAGTAGTTTGTACCTCCCACTCCCCCACCTCTATTTTGCTCCTCCCCCCCCAGTAACCACTAGTGTGTTCTCTATATCTGTGACTCTGCTTCCTTTTATGTTATATTCACTAGTGTGTTGTCTTTTTTAGATTCCACATATAAGTGATACCATACAGTATTTATCATTCTCTGTCTGACTAAATTCACTTAGCATAATGCCCTCCAAGTCCATCCATTGTTGCTGCAAATGGCAAAATTTCATTCTTTTTTATGGCTGAGTTGTATTCCATTGTAGCCACACCATATTTTTATTTTTTTAATTAAAAAAAATTTTTGGCCATGCCATGTGGCTTGTGGGATCTTAGTTCCCCAACAAGGGATTGAACCTGGGCCCTCGGCAGCGAGAACACAGAGTCCTAACCACTGGCCCACCAGGGAAGTCCCCACACCATATTTTTAAAGAAAGCTGCTTTCCCTCTACTTATCTTTCCCTGTTTCTGTGGGCTGGAACACAGATGGGATGGCGAGCCAGCCATGACCATGCAGGTGAGGGAAACAACGCACAAGAATGTATAAGAACAATAAGTGAAAGACAATGAGAATGAATGAACCTGAGTCATGAATGGCTTTGAAAGCAGAATTCCCATCATAGATAGACCCACAGAAAGATAGATGATGATGATAAAGATGATAATGATGATGATGATGGTGATGATGATGGTGATGTTCTATCTTGGATCACTTACACATATCTGGGTTGTTATGAGATACTTTATTTTGTTTGAGCTTTTGTATTTTTGGGTCTCTTTGCTGCAGTTTAGCAGTAATACAACTAATACAAACATCACTGAAATTTCTTTACATCACTTGAGATTCCAGGGGACAGATTCTTTCCCATGCCCTTCCTTATTCTCTAATAAAAACATTAAAATGACAAGCAAGTAAAATTTTGGACAAGGAACTTTCATTAAATTTTGTTGTATTACATGTTCCCTTGCCTTCTTTTACTTTGTTGCAATATGTATAGTTATATTCCTTTTGGGGAAATATGTTTGGAATGAGAGAATGAGTGTACAAAGAGAACAATGGCCAGACCATTTATACAATGACCCACAACCTGCAGCAAACTTCCCAGGTTATGCCCCTTATCTACAATAAACAGCCTAGGGAGCCAGCCTGCTGTAAGTCAGACTTGTAGGAAGTCAGACTTCTATCTCTAGTAATAATCCAGGAAGCTACACAATAAATTCTTTAACAATCAGCCCAAATTGGCCAGGACTTGATTAGTAATTGACAACTTCTCTGATTTTTGTCCCCACTTCCAACTTGGAACCAACCAGAGAAAGCCAAATATGCTCCCCTAGCCAATCACATAGGGATGCCGTGCTTCTAGTTAGCCCACCTACAGCTTCCCCAAGCTAACAGAACTATTATACAATCAGGACATACCTGAAGCCTTCCCTTTTCTTCCACTATAAAGCTATCCAACTCTGCCTGCCTTTAAGCGTCTACCAAAACCCAGACAGTGGCTGACTCTTTGTTATACCAAGCTCTGAACAAATAGCTATTGGTTGTTTTCATTTGGTTGGTCTTCATCTATTTCCACAAGAATCTTATGGAATCATGCTGTTAAAACAAGTTTTATAAGCAATCCCACCTCTTTCCCAAGAGAGAGAAAATTTTGTAGCCAAACTTATAAAATCACTGGAAGAGGAATTTTCTGAGGGTCTTCTGAGTGTCCTTGAAATGATTAATGGAACTTTGGGATTCTTCTGAGTCCTGATGCAATCACAGTTCCAGTTTCTAGAACTTGAGTCAGCAGTGATGAGAGTAAGCTCTCTGGATTCACAATGGGGGCCTTTTGATTTCCTGGCCATGTCTCCAGCATTGCTGACCAGGGCAACTTTCACCAAAAAATGACTTTATGTACAACAAAGCTATGTTTCCAGACTCGTAGGCTATGTGTACATAGCGCTAAGTCAAGTGGAAATTTAGCATGGGTCCTATTAATTTGATCAATATAGACAGACAACAGGATAATTGAAGCCAAAATCAAGATAGATTTTGGAAATTTTATTTGGATTTGACTTTTTAATTTATGTAACTATCTAGTACCAGATCTGTTTGCTTTGTGCTAATTAGCTACAGACTTAAGATTTTTGCTAGATTTGATAATACTTAGAGTTGTGAGACGAACTGCTGTTATACTATAATTAAATTGTGCTTCTCTCCCTTTTGATGGAATTATAATGCTATTGTAAATATCACCACCACCATTATCCATCACTTACTAATTGGTATGCAAAATCCAAGGACAGAAACTAAGATGAACATACAATGAAGGTAGATATTTTGATTATACTTACATTGGGATTGATAAAATATTAATTTAATGCTAAAATTTATCTTTTGGTCCCATTAAATCCATTTTTTTCTGGACTTTAATAGAAAATCACACACTATTTCTCCGAAAGTCATTCAGACTAGTGTTATAGATGGCCTACATTTTCAGTGAAATGAAGAAAATGTTTGAGTGAGAGATCTAGAATCTTTCGTGTAGGAAAAATGGCTCAAATTGATTTGGCTCCTTATTGAGTCAAATTAAATAAAAATTATTCAGAAATGGAGGGACACACAGAATCCTTCGTAAAGGAGAGACCCATGATTGTGGAGAGGAAAAATCATTTGTGTTTCTTGTGCATGAGGGAAGTGATGATTATATTCTTTTTTTTTTTTTAACATCTTTATTGAAGTATAATTGCTTTACAATGGTGTGTTAGTTACTGCTTTAAAACAAAGTGAATCAGTTATACATATACATATGTTCCCATATCTCTTCCCTCTTGCATCTCCCTCCCTCCCACCCTCCCTATCCCACCCCTCTAGGTGGTCACAAATCACCGAGCTGATCTCCCTGTGCTATGCGGCTGCTTCCCACTAGCTATCTATTTTACAGTTAGTAGTGTATATATGTCCATGACAGTCTCTCACCCTGTCACATCTCACCCCTCCCCCTCCCCATATCCTCAAGTCCATTCTTTAGTAGGTCTGTGTCTTTATTCCCATCTTGCCACTAGGTTCTTCATGTCCTTTTATTTATTTATTTTTCCCTTAGATTCCATATATATGTGTTAGCATACTGTATTTGTTTTTCTCTTTCTGACTTACTTCACTCTGTATGACAGACTCTAACTCCATCCACCTCATTACAAATACCTCCATTTCATTTCTTTTTATGGCTGAGTAATATTCCATTGTATATATGTGCCACATCTTCTTTATCCATTCATCCGATGATGGACACTTTGGTTGCTTCCATGTCCTGGCTATTGTAAATAGAGCTGCAATGAACATTTTGGTACATGACTCTTTTTGAATTATGGTTTTCTCAGGGTATATGCCCAGTAGTGGGATTGCTTGGTCGTATGGTAGTTCTATTTTTAGTTTTTTAAGGAACCTCCATACTGTTCTCCATAGTGGCTGTATCAATTTACATTCCCACCAACAGTGCAAGAGTGTTCCCTTTTCTTCACACCCTCTCCAGCATTTATTGTTTCTAGATTTTTTGATGATGGCCATTCTGACCGGTGTGAGGTGATACTTCATTCAGAATTGTTGTTAATTCAAATTGTGAGCTGAGTCTGGCTAATGGTTTATCAATTTTGTTTATCTTCTCAAAGAACCAGCTTTTAGTGTTATTGATCTTGGCTATTGTTTTCTTTGTTTCCATTTCATTTATTTCTGCTATGATCTTTATGATTTCTTTCCTTCTGCTAACTTTGGGTTTTGTTTGTTCTTCTTTCTCTAGCTCCTTTAGGTGTAACGTTAGATTGTTTTTTTGAGATTTTTCTTGTTTCTTGAGGTAAGCTTGTATAGCTATAAACTTCCTTCTTAGAACTGCTTTTGCTGCATCACATAGGTTTTGGATTGTCGTGTTTTCATTGTCATTTGTCTCTAGGTATTTTCTGATTTCCTCTTTGATTTCTTCAGTGATCTTTTGGTTATTTAGTAACGTATTGTTTAGCCTCCATGTGTTTGTGATTTTTACGTTTTTTTCTCTGTAATTAATTTCTAATCTCATAGTGTTGTGGTCAGAAAAGATGCTTAATATGATTTCAATTTTCTTAAATTCACTGAGGCTTGATTTGTGACCCAAGATGTGATCTATCCTGGAGAATGTTCCGTGCGCACTTGAGGAGAAAGTGTAATCTGCTTTTTTTGGATGGAATGTCCTATAAATATCAATTAAATCTATCTGGTCTGTTGTGTCATTTCAAGCTTGTTTTTCCTTATTAATTTTCTTTTTGGATGATCTGTCCATTGGTGTATGTGAATTGTTAAAGTCCCCCACTCTTATTGTGTTACTGTCGATTTTCTCTTTTAGTGCTGTTAGCAGTTGCCTTATGTATTGAGGTGCTCCCATGTTGGGTGCATATATATTTATAATTGTTATATCTTCTTGGATTGATCCCTTTATCATTACGTAGTGTCCTTCCTTGTCTCTTGTAACATTCTTTATTTTAAAGTCTATTTTATTTGATATGAGTATTGCTACATCAGCTCTCTTTTGATTTCCATTTGCATAGAATATCTTTTTCCATCACCTCACTTTCAGTCTGGATGTGTCCCTTGGTCTGAAGTGGGTCTCTTGTAGACATTGTGTATATGGGTCTTGTTTTTGTTTTCATTCAGCGAGCTTGTGTCTTTTGGTCGAGCATTTAATCCATTCGCGTTTAAGGTAATTATCAATATGTATGTTCTTATTACCATTTTCTTAATTTTGGGGGGTTTGTTTTTGTAGGTCCTTTTTTTCTGTTTTGTTTCCCACTTAGAGAAGTTCGTTTAGCATTTGCTTTAGAGCTGGTTTGGTGGTGCTGAATTCTCTTAACTTTTGCTTGTCTGTAAAGCTTTTGATTTCTCCATCTAATCTGAATGAGATCCTTGCCAGGTAGAGTAATCGTGGTTGTCGGTTCTTCCCTTTCAACACTTTAATTATATCATGCCACTCCCTTCTGGCTTGTAAAGTTTCTGCTGAGAAATCAGTTGTTAACCTTATGGGAGTTCCCTTGTATGTTATTTTTCGTTTTACCCTTGCTGCTCTCAATAATTTTTCTTTGCCTGTAATTTTTGCCAATTTTATTACTATGTGTCTTTGCGTGTTTCTCCTTTGGTTTATCCTGTATGGGACTCTCTGCACTTCCTGGACTTAGATGGCTCTTTCCTTTCCCATGTTAGGGACGTTTTTGACTATAATCTCTTCAAATATTTTCTCGGGTCCTTTCTCTCTCTTTTCTCCTTTTGGGACCCCTATAATATGAAGATTGTTATGTTTAATGTTGTCCCAGAGGTCTCTTAGGCAGTCTTCATTTCTTTTCATTCTTTTTCTTTATTCTGTTGTGCAGCAGTGAATTCCACCATTCTGTCTTCCAGGACACTTATCCGTTCTTCTGCCTCAGTTAGTGTGCTATTGATTCCTTCTAGTTTATTTTTCATTTCAGTTATTGTGTTGTTCATGTCTGTTTGTTTGTTCTTTAGTTCTTCTTGGTCTTTGTTAAACATTTCTTGCATCTTCTCGACCTCTGCCTCCATTCTTTTTCCGAGTTCCTGGATCATCTTCACTATCATTATTCTGAATTCTTTTTCTGGAATGTTGCCTATCTCCACTTCATTTAGTTGTTTTTCTGGGGTTTTATCTTATTCCTTCATCTGGTACATAGCCCTCTGCCTTTTCATCTTGTCGCTCTTTCTGTGAATGTGTTGTTTGTTCCACAGGCTGCAGGATTGTAGTTCTTCTTGCTTCTGATATCTGCCCCCTGGTGGATGAGAAGATAAACAAAATTGATAAACCATTAGCCAGACTCAGCTAGAAAAAGAGGAAGAGGACTCAAATCAATAAAATTAGAAATGAAAAAGGAGAAGTTACAACAGACACCACAGAAATACCAAGCTTTCTAAGAGACTACTAGCAACTCTATGCCAATAAAATGGACAACCTGGAAGAAATGGACAAATTCTTAGAAAGGTATAGCCTTCCAAGAATGAACCAGGAAGAAATAGAAAATATGAACAGACCAACCAGAAGTAATGAAATTGAAACTGTGATTAAAAATCTTCCAACAAACAGAAGTTCAGGACCAGATGGCTTCACAGGTGAATTCTATCAAACATTTAGAGAAGAGCTAACACCCATCCTTCTCAAACTCTTCCAAAAAATTGCAGAGGAAAGAACACTCCCAAACTCATTCTACGAGACCACCATCACCCTGATACCAAAACCAGACAAAATGCTACAAAAAAAGAAAAATACAGACCAGTATCACTGATGAATATAGATGCAGAAATCCTCAACAAAATACTAGCAAACAGAATCCAACAACACATTAAAAGGATCATACACCATGATCAAGTGGGATTTATCCCAGGGATGCAAGGATTCTTCAATATACACAAATCAATCAATATGATACACCATATTAACAAATTGAAGAAGAAAAACCATGTGATCCTCTCAATAGATGCAGAAAAAGGGTTTGACAAAATTCAACACCCATTTATGATAAAAACTATCCAGAAAGTAGGCATAGAGAGACCCTACTTCAACATAATAAAGGCCATATATGACAAACCCACAGCAAACATCATTCTCAATGGGAAAAACTGAAAGGATTTCCTCTAAGATCAGGAACAAGACAAGGATGTCCACTCTCGCCACTATTATTCAACATAGCTTTGGAAGTCCTAGCCACGGCAATCAGAGAAGAAAAAGAAATAAAATGAATCCAAATTGGAAAAGAAGAAGTAAAACTGTCACTGTTTGCAGATGACATGATACTATACATAGAGAATCCTAAAGTTGCCACCAGAAAACTACTAGAGCTAATCAATGAATTTGGTAAAGCTGCAGGATGCAAAATTAATGCACAGAAATCTCTTGCATTCCTATACACTAATGATGAGAAATCTGAGAGGGAAATTAGGGAAACACTCCCATTTACCATTGCAACAAAAAGAATAAAATACCTAAGAATAAACTGATGTAGGGAGACAAAAGATCTGTATGCAGAAAACTATAAGACACTGTTGAAAGAAATTAATGATGACACAAACAGATGGAGAGACCTACTTAGTTCTTGGATTGGAAGAATCAATATTGTGAAAATGACTATACTACCCAAAGCAATTTACAGATACAATGCAATCCCTATCAAGTTACCAATGGCATTTTTTACAGAACTAGAACAAAAATCCTAAAATTTGTATGGAGACGCAAAAGACCCTGAATAGCCAAAGCAGTCCTGAGGGAGAAAGTCAGAGCTGGAGGAATCAGACTCCCTGACTTCAGACTATACTACAAAGCTACAGTAATCAAGACAGTATGGTACTGGCACAAAAACAGAAATATAGATCAATGGAACAGGATAGAAAGCCCAGAGCTAAATCCACGCACCTATGGTCAACTAAGCTATGGCAAAGGATGCAAGGATATACAATGGAGAAAAGACAGTCTCTTCAGTAAGTGGTGCTGGGAAAACTGGACAGTTACATGTAAAGAATGTAATTAGAACACTCCCTAACACCATACAGAAGAATACACTCAAAATGGATTAGAGACCTAAATGTAAGACCAGACACTATAAAACTCTTAGAGGTAAACATAGGAAGAACACTCTTTGACATAAATCACAGCAAGATCTTTTTTGATCCACCTCCTAGAGTAATGGAAATAAAAAGAAAAATAAACAAATGGGACCTAATGTAACTTAAAAGCTTTTGCACAGCAAAGGAAACCACAAACAAGACAAAAAGACAACCCTCAGAATGGGGAAAATATTTGCAAACGAATCAACAGACAAAGGATTAATCTCCAAAATATATAAACAGCTCATGCAGCTCAGTACTAAAAAAACAAACAACCCAATCCAAAAATGGGCAGAAGACCTAAATAGACATTTCTCCACAGAAGACATACAGATGGCCAACAAACACGTGACAAGCTGCTCAACATCACTAATTATTAGAGAAATGCAAATCTAAGCTACAATAAGATATCACCTCACACCAGTTAGAATGGGCATTATCAGAAAATCTACAAACAACAGATGCTGGAGAGGGTGTGAAGAAAAAGGAACCCTCTTGCACTGTTGGTGGGAATGTAAATTGATACAGCCACTATGGAGAACAGTATGGAGGTTCCTTAAAAAACTAAAAATAGAACTACCATACGACCAAGCAATCCCACTACTGGGCATGTACCCAGAGAACACCATATATCAAAAAAACACATGCACTCCAATGTTCATTGCAGCACTATTTACAATAGCCTGGTCATGGAAGCAACCTAAATGCCCATCGACAGACGAATGGATAAAGAAGATTTGGTACATATATAGAATGGAATATTACTCAGCCATAAAAAGGAACAAAATTGGGTCATTTGTACAGACGTGGTTGGATCTAGGGACTGTAATACAGAGAGAAGTAAGTCAGAAAGAGAAAAACAAATATTGTATATTAACACATATATGTGGAACCTAGAAAAATGATACAGATGAACTGTTTTGCAGGGTAGAAATTGAGACACAGATGTAGAGAACAAACGTATGGACACCAAGTAGGGAAAGTGGTGGGGGAGGATGTTGTGATGAAGTGGGAGATTTGATTGACATGTATATGCTAATATGTAGAAAATGAATAACTAATAAGAACCTGCTGTATAAAAAAATAAATTAAATAAAATTCAAAAATTAATAAAAGATTATCATAGAGAAATAAAAAGGAGAAGAAAGATGAGAAAATACCCAATGACTAAGGAAAATAATAAACAATATCCAAGAGGAAGTCTCTGGCAGTCTGAGTAAATAATAAATCTCATCTTTAGAGACTTTTTTCCTTCTGAAATGCCCTAAAAGTAAGAGATTTTCTTGTTTTGGGTACATGTACAGCAGGACACAAAAGTTCAGTTCAAATCAGTCAGTACAGAACTGTAGGTGTGACAGGATTCTACCAAGAAGGTTGTAAAAATTAGTCATGTTGCTTAGTATACTGATCCAAACTAATGATATCCAGCATAATGATAAAAAACCAAGTCAAAAATACATACACTGGAGAATATAGGGTTAGAGGATGGAACAAACACTTTGAGCTCAGGTTAACTGCTCTATTGACACAATCCTAAATCTCAGTGGCTTAACACAGTTCAGGTTTATTTTGTGTTCATGTCACAATCTAGTATAGGTTGGTGAAGGGACCCTGGTCCGAGCAGCTGTTCTGGAATACAGGTTCCTTCCATCTCATGGTACTGCTACCTTCAATATCTCAGATTACTGTAGAATGGGAAGAGTGAGAACGGAGCTGTGAGTGTGGAATATTTTTATAGGCCAGGTTTGGAAACAGAATACATCACTTTTGTCCACATTCTGTTTTCTCAGACTTGGTTTCTCAGACTTGATGCCAGCCTATCAGGAATGAGGCCAGGAAATGCGATTTAGCTGTGTGCTTAGGAAGAAGAGGAGAGAAGTCGTGTTGGTGAGCACAGGCAGGCTCTGCTGTAGAAGGCCTCCTGGGGGAGAGCTCCCTGACTGTCACCATGCAGCATGGCCAGGACCTGCAGAGAGGGTATGTGAGCAAATTTAATCCAACAGACAAACTAAATTAATTCTAATTCCATATTCATTTAAAAATGCTTGATTTGTAGGAAGGGAAGAGACATGTCATGACTGAAAAGTTGGGAATCTGATAAACTAAAAATGTGAATTTAGGTTTACTAAATTAGCCCTCCAAATGTAACATACTTGCCAACCTTATAAAACCATTTGCAGTTCAATAGAAACATTTTTTCTTATGTGCTGTATTCTCTAAGACACTCCTTTCCTGTTGGTTTCATCATCTGCCTTTCTTCTACTTACCTTTTTAAGACATAGCTCAAAGATTTTCTCCCTTAGAGATTTTACTAACTCAGTCTGGGTTGAGTGATCCTTCTCTGTGCCGACACAACACAATGGGAAATACTCTCCCTATTTTATTGCATATTATACTCTATTAAAACGGTGCTTTATCTCCTTGTCTCAACTATTAGACTCTGAGCACAATAACGGCAGGGTTGTGTATTTAATCTCTGTATTCTTAGTGTCTGGCATATGTTAGACATGTAATTAGTATTTGCCACATTGATTAATGAATGAATATATATTCATGACTTGATTATATATCTGTATGTGTACATAATTTAATCACACTTAAGATGCAGTAATTAATAACAAATAGTTTTGTATTTTTTGGTGATTAGATGTCTGGGAACCAAATATCCTAGGTTTAAAAATAAATAACCCTCCTTGATGATTGTGCTCATTTGTGGTATGTGTTCATAGGAGGGGAAGAGTGAGGGGATGGCAATGAATTGGTAGGAAGGAATAAAACTGTAAAAGAGAGGGAGAGATGGAAAATGGAAAGAGATAAGTGCTTGTTTATGAGATTATTTTGTGCAAAAATATTTTTATATAAACTCCTGATTTTTTTTTTTTTATATAATAAGCTTGGTTGGCGCATAATGGGAAAGTTGCTGAAAAGATATCTTCCTTGGTATTATAGAAAGACACCATTATTTTCTGCCTGCGAAATTATATGTGAATTGAGACTTAACTACATCTGACTTTGATTAGTTTGCTGTACAAATAGAATCAGAGGGCTTTACTCATCAGTCCTTCATCTTTCTTTGTTAATGTTCTCTAAATTTAATAGTGGTGTTGTGTAATCCGTCTTGTGGGTATTACCGACAGATTTGAAGAAGACACTTACCAATGTGTTCTGGCTACACAGACAGCTATATTTTGTTATTTGGGTGCCAAAGGGGTTTTCCAATTATCTTGGGTGGTATTGTGACTCATTATAGCTCTGTACAAACACAGGGAGAAGGATCAGTGCCAAGAACTTGTCTAAATTGCCTTCATACTCCAAGGTGTACCAGTTATAGAAGAAGGTTAGAACTTGAAATGAAATGTCCTATCTCTCCTTCAAAGCACAGCTAATTTCATCCTTACCTTTTCTCTCCTACAGATCTTTCCCCCAGCTCCCAACTCTGAACTCCATTAGTCACTTATTAGCTATTGTACTCCTTTGATATTCTTAACCTTCTGTCCTGGATTATTGTGTATCTCTCTCCAGACACGAGATAACCTTCTCTAGTGAATCTGTAAACTCCTCACGAGCAGGGACGATTATTATTATTTTTAGAATTAAGAAGATTGTTGGAAATGATGAGGATCATTCAGATCTCAAGTTATTTTGGGAGCTTTAAATTTGAGAAGTTTTTGTGTCTTCTTACATGTTTCCCTATAACCAGCAGAAGCATTCAGAGCAAGCTTTGAAAGTTGAAAACTATTAAAAGTAAACAAAAAACCCCCAAAATCCATGAATCCATGTTACCTAGTCTGAATATTTTGTCTTCACAGTTTTTTTTTTTTTAATGAGAGTATCTTTCCAAATTTTGACTAGTGCTAAGAACTTTATATACATTGTCTTGAATATGGCTTTACCTAAGCCTCTGTTGCTCAAACTGGAGTACTAGTATCCCCTAGGAGAACTTGAATTTGTACCAAGGAGCTCAAAAACTACAGAATAAATATGGGATAAATAATTTAAAAAATCCAACTAACTCAACAGAAGTAAATCTTAGATTTACATAAAAACTTGTATGGAAATATTTATAGCAACTTTATAGTAATGCAAAACTGCAAACAACCAAACTAATCCATGAATAAGCAAACTGTGGTATGTCTACACAATAGATCAGTACTCAGCAATAAAAGGAACAGACTATTGATTCACCCAACAATATGGAAGAATCTTAAACACCTGATGTAAAGTGAAATAAACCAGATTCAAAAGATTTCAAGGTGTATATGCTCAAGTATATGACATTCTGGAAAAATAAAATTATAAGAGAACAGATCAGTGTTTCCAGGAGTTGGGGTGGGGAGAGGGGTTGACTACAAAAGGGCACTTTTAGGGTTATGGACCTATCCTGTACCTTGATTGTGGTGTCGTTACTTGACTATATGTATTTGTCAGTACTCATAGAACATACACCAAGAGGAATAAATTTTACTGTATTTTAAATAAAAAAAATTTTTTTAATGAAGCCAATGCTGGCAGAATGTTATAAAACTTGTACTTTCAATATAGTAATTTACTACATTTTTCAGAAGTAGTTTAGCTATATATTTCGAAAGCTGTAAAATTGCTTATAGCTTTTCATCCAGTAACTCCATACTGAAGTATTTATTCTAAGAAAATCATTAAAAATATGGGAAACCTTTATGCATAGAGATATTTATCACTTTTTTAATAAGTGAAAATATTGCCTTAGTGCTTTTATTCGCATTTCTTTTTTTGCTAGCAAAATTATGCATTTTTCACATGTTTAATAACCAGTTTTGTGGGAAAGAATAAGATTAATATCCTCCAGTGGTTAAAGAGTAGCAGATCTTCTCGTTCATGCAAAGCCATCCATTTCTGTGAAACAATTAGAAATATCTTGGGATTTATTAAAATTTTTACTGTTGTTGCTGTAGATAAATAAACACATTGAAGTAAAAAAACACGAATGCTAGATCAGCTATTTTGTGGGATCTTGGTTTCATAGTCTTTCAGTACATTTCACAGTTGAAAGTTTGTCGTAAAACTTTTGTTCCTCTAATCCAGTCTGGACACTTGAATTCCATATGTTTAATATCAGAATATGAGAAATGAGAACCTCAAGTTTTGTACATTCTTTTTCTTTGACAGCTTAAAATTTTGAACTCTACCCAAACTTTTCATTCTTTTTAGTTCATTTAATTTTGGCAATATGTGCTTTTTAGTTCATGAAGCTTTTAAACTTTCCATTAGATACTGTGAAATGATGTTTTGGTGAATTAAAAATAGATGAATGTAAACCACAAAATGTTTTCGTAGAAATGGCCACATATTTTTTAAAAATCACCTGGAAAAGTGCTACTAGAAATGTGCTAGAATGAGGTAAGAAGGTAAATATTTGTGGGTGAGATCATCCGTAACAAGAAAAAAGGTAAAGATACAGTGGCTCCCTCCTCATTTTCTAATTCAGACACCAAATGTTTTTTGAGCGTCTATTATGATTTAACAGACACAGTGATTTAATTGGGAATAAAGTAGACAACAATCCCTTCTCTCATGGAGTGCACGTTCTAGCTTATTCAGAAATTGGAATAGATAGAGTCTAGTTCATCCTCAGGTATTTTCACCTTTTTATAAATGCATATGGTCTAATGTAAAGTTAATGATTTGGATAAAACATTGAAATGTGAATTCTACTACTACATTTTCTAGTCAGTCATTCTCCCACTTCCAGAGAAGTCTTTTCCTATCCTTAAACCTTTGCCTTTCCCCTTACATTCTCATTAGGTGACCTTGCTCCTGATTTCATTGAGAAAGTAGAAGCAATCTGAAGAAAACCTCCTTTTCCTACCACCAAATCCACTAACCTGCATGCTTCTGAGCTCATATCCACTGTTTCCCTTCCTATTCTTCTTCAGGATCAGTCAATACATTTATCTTAGGTCAGTCCATTCCCTTGAACACTGGTTCCAGTGCCCTCTGCCTATTCATGGAGTTTGCTTCTATAATTATCCACAGTCATTCCTACATTATCAGTTTTTCCCATCACCATAAAAACATAGTATAACACCTTTAATTTAAAACATCCCAAGATGCCACCTTCCTTCTAGTTATGATCCCAAGGTTTCTCCTTTTATAGAAAACTCCCTGAAGAAATTGTTTATAGATGCTGTCTTGCCTTCTTTGCCTCCCAGTCTCTAGCGTAATCACTCCAATCAGACTTTCATCCCATCATTCCACTCAAACAACTCTTACTAGGGTTAACAAAGACCTCATATTGCTGAGGTCAATGTCAATATCAGTTCCTATTTCAAGAGCCTATGATAGAGTTTTTCACTTTCTCCTTCCTGAGCAACCTTTTCTCTACTTGGCTTTGGAGATATACCACACAAACACCCTCAGGGACCACTGTCACTCATCCTCCTTTGCTGTATTGTCTTCCTTTTCCAGATTTTTGAATGTTGGAGAACGCAGGACTCAGTCCTCAGATCTCTTTTTTCCTCTACCTATAATCACACCCTAGATGATCTCCACTCAAGACTTTAATAGCATTTCCATGCTGATTATACCCAAATTATGTCTTCAGCCCAGAATTTTCCCTGAACTATAGACTACTTCTAATGTTTGATAGTATGTCTCACAGGCACCTCAGATTTAGTGTCTAAAAAGTGAATTTCTGGTTTCTCACCCTCCTCCAATCCTACTCCTCCTATGGTATTCTCCATCATGATAAGTGACACTTTATTCACGGAATTGCTCAAAAATCTTAAAATAATCTCTCACACCTCTCTTTTTCTGATGCCCCAGATTCAATTAGGAATTGATATCCCAAAGCTGACCATTTCTCACCTCTTGAAGTCCAAGCCACCACTATTTCTTGATTGAACACCTGCCATCTGACTGGTCTCCCTGCTTCTATGGTCATATTGTGTCACTCTCCTGCTCTAACCATCCAGTGGCTCCCCATGACGTTTAGACTAGAATCTAAAGACTTTACCACGGCCTACAAATACCTGCATGATCTTTCTCCTGACTACCTGTCCAACCTCATTTCCTAACACTTCTCCTTTCAATTGTTTGCCTACATCCTGCTCCTTTAATCCCTCAAGATTGTATACACCCCAGGGATTTTACCCTTGCTATTTCATCTTCCTGGAACACTTTCCTAAGTTATTTCCCTGAAGAACTGCCATGTTGCTTACATGGAATGTGAATGATGTCTCCTACCTTTTTGATAAGCAGCTGCCCTGTTTGCATGTCTCACTTCCTCATATTCTTCATATTACTCATCTTCACCTGAAACATTATTTACCAGTAATACAAATCCCCCAAATAGAATATAAGCTCCACATAGGCATGAGCTTATTCTGTTTGGTTCATTGTTATATTCTAAGGGCCTGGCACATAGTAAGACCCCAATAAATATTTGCTGAACTAACAGAGTTGCCAAATTTAGCAAATAAAAATATAAGATGTCTACTTAAATTTGCATTTTAGATAAAAAGCAAATAATTTTTTAGTGTAAGTATGTTCCAAATATTTTCCACATTCTGTCTGGCTTTCCTATGAATTAATTATTAACCTGGAATAAGCCCCAAATATCTAATATTTGTTAAATATTAGTAGTTATCACTTAGATGAAAACTCATCTTTTCTACAGAGTAGGCACTCAAATGCTTGACAACTTAACTAAATTTGAAAGCGTACATCTCCTCTACCCTTAGGTCTATACTGTAAAATGCTAGCAAATAGGTCTATTTGGGGGTAGATGTTTTATGTGTGATATTTAGTTAACATGAAGACTGTTAAAAGAGGCATCTATGGCTCAGTATAACTAAGATTTAAGAACATAGTACCCGAAGGTTTTAATCCAGGCAGAGTATATTAAATTAATTATAAATATCAGGGCTGAATTATTTATAGATGAAGATAATCAGATAGCAATGTGAATATTATTTAAATGGCATGATATAGAAGGAAGAAGACTAGACCAGGAGTTTGGTGGTATAGGTTGTGGCCTCTGATTGAATATTCAATTGCATGAGTAGAGTCACATGACTATCCTGGGTTCCATTTCTTCATCTGTAAATTAATGATGTTTGATTCTTTAATTTCTGAAATTCTTTAAAGCTAAAATCTCCTTTGCCTTATATTGAAAAAAATACATTTCTTAGATGTTAAAGAATCTTCTAAATCTTCTAAAATGAGGTCGTATATTTTGCCATGGTTGGAAAACTGTGTGGACAGGTTCTTGGCAAGTATAAACTTAAACATCAGATTGGCAGTTTATGCTTTAAACTTCATTTTTCCTGCAAAATGAGATATTTGTTTAAGCATTCAACCAGAATTTATTGAGATACTGTCCAGGTATCTCTCTGTTTGCTTTTGGAGATACTAAACGACTAAAAGATTGTCTCTGTTCTTTGAGGAACTCATGGTCTGGTCCTGGGAGACAGACATGTCAGATGCAAGGTCAGCAAGAGTTGGTATGACAGATGTAAGTACCAGTTAGCATGAAGGCAGAAAAGAGAAAGAGATCAATGTCTCCCTTTTAGTAGGTAGAAAAGTGAGGATAAGGATAGTTAGAAAAGACCTCATTGAAATGTATGTCTTGAAAGGTAAGGCAGAGGTGACTTTGTAGAAAGAGCAGTAGACACAGTCAATATCCGTGTGTGACTTTGTATAATTGTTTTTCTCTTTTAGTGCCACTTTTCTAATCCACACAATAGAGCTAATACTTGCCTCCAAGCATTTTGGGTAGGGTTGAATGTTTGTGAAAGTGCCTGACAATGCAGTATCCAGTATGAGTTCCTACACTTTTAAGAAAATAGACTAATGGATTTAGCATTGCAAATGATTACTAAGTTTTAAAGGCTTTAGTACAAAAAGTTATTGGTGGATCAGTGCCAGTCTGTGCCAGAGATTTCAACTATCGTCAGGAAATTGAGAAAAATAAGAATAATGTCACATAGTTATATCAGTGTAAGATTACTTACTGTTCTTTTTGGGGAAGCATTGTCTTTTATTCTGGGATTAAGTCCTGCCTAGTTCTTTGGCTGTAATATATACTTTCTTTTATGAAGGGCTAATTAGGTAGATGGTTGGTTGATTGGTTGGTTTTAAAAATAATGTCCGTAATTTATAAAATAAGAAATTAGCAATTATAGCCCTGTCAAATAAATATTTTGAACGTTTAAAAATTTTTTAGAATTTTACTGAAATGTAAAATTATGGTAATCATTGAATGAGAATGTTTTCCTTATGATAAATGAGGTTCTACATAATGCTATCTTCACTTAAATTAAAAGAAAATTCTCATTTTTAAGATATATTCAAGACTCTTTGACATTAATAAAGCCATAAGTTTGAAAAGGACATCATTAATGATTTAAAATAAAAATTCAAAAATAGTTCTATAAGTCTATAGTTCTACATAGTACATCATTCATTCATGTGTTTGCTCGCTCTCTCACTCAACTATTACTGAGAACCTACTTTACACTGGTACAGTTGTAGGTATTTAATTCAGTTCTGAACAAGAAAGACCAGATCTCTTCCCTAATAGATACCAGTACTATACTGGTACTATATAGTACTATATAGTACTTTACTTTATAGTATAGTCCTTTACTATACCAGTAAAGGAGATAGACAATAAATGAATTGTACTTAGTGTGTTATTTTGATTCCATCAAGTTACTTGCATAAGGGTGCTTGGCCAATGAAGGACTTAACCCAGTTCTTATAATTCTAATGCTCTCCCTGCAAATTGTTCAGAGGGCTTTGAAAATTGCTCAACTTACTAATGAAACTATGAAAGGCTAGCTTCATAAGAATGTGACTACTTCACCATGGGCTCCCCAAGAATGATACTTTGGTAAAGATTGAAGTTCAATTTTCATCATCTGTAAAACAGAGATGAGAGAACCTTTTAAGATGATGACTAAATGAGATAATGTAGGTAAAGTACAACTTGTTTAGTGCTGAGTAAGTCTTAGCTACTATTACCATCATCATTAAACATGAATCTATTTTTATTTTTGCCCAGGAACAAAGTAGGGTATTTTAGCTAGCATGATGAGAAGAAAGTTCTGGTACCTTCCCTTTTAAACTACTTACTGGTTGCTGTCTCATAAGAAAATTTTATTGCTGGCAAAATTTAGGATATCTGTTTTGACTTTACAGTTACACACAGATCAAATGAAATCCAATGAACTTCACTTTGGTTATTTGATAACTTAAGGAAGACTGTATAAAAATCATAGCCAGTACTGTTGACTGGGTAGGTCATTTACCTCTTAGCAGTGTGCCTTATGCCTGCATAAAGTGCTGGCAGTTTGTCACTGTGGTAACCTGTGGGCTCTGGACAAGGAGCTATAATATATCTGAAGGTGAAGTTTGCATTAATAACTGAAATGTTCTTAAAAAAAGGAGATGACAAATATCCTATGTACTTTATTTTTCCATTCTATGATCCTCACTTCCAGTTTCTATATAAAAGCAAAGCATTTATTTTCTTATTTGTTTAGCATATTTGATAAATATTTAGAATGTGTACTATGGGTCAGGTTCGCATCAAAAATTCTGAGTTTTATCTGACAAATAGGGTATATCTGATATCTTTACAACCTGGAAGCCACAAGTAATATGTTTTATTTGGTAGATCATTCTTCATAAGAAATTCTTCTATTTTTTCTTAATTTTTGGCTGTGTTGGGTCTTCATTGCAGTGCGTGGGCTTCTCATTGCGGTGGCTTCTCTTGTTGTGGAGCATGGGATGTAGGTGCACGGGCTTCAGTAGTTGCAGCATGCAGGCTTAGTAGCTGTGGCACGCGGGCCCTAGAACACACAGGCTTCAGTAGTTGTGGCTTGCAGGTTTAGTTGTTCTGCGGCATGTGGGATCTTCCCGGACCAGGGCTGAAACCCATGTCCCCTGCATTGGCAGGCAGATTCTTAACCACTGTGCCACCAGAGAGGGCCCAGAAGTTCTTAACAAATCATAAAAATTAGAGAATCAGCATGAAGCAGTTGTCATGGAAAAAGTTGGAGTTTTGGAGCCAGATAGATCTAGGTCCACATCCTAATTCTTTAATTATTAGCTGTGTAAATGACCTCTCTGAACTTCAGTTCATTGCTAAAAAGGCAAGAATAATATCTAGTTCATGTGATTAGATGAAATAAGGTAGATAAAACAACTACCATTCAGTAGAGATCAATAAATGTTCATTTTCTTTCTGCTCTTCTTGGCACTGCAAAATAGGCTTTTTAAGTATAGATATGGATGTGCTTGATTTTTATCCATTCATTTGTTCATCCATCCAACAGACAATGTTGAATAACCCCAATGAGGTAGGAAATATGGACATTTGAATGACCACACTGCAAAGAGACCTACTCCGTTTAAACAATGTGGCTCCCAATAGGTCTGGCTGTTCTTTAGAAGTTGGGGGATCGATACCATATAATACAGCCAAACAAAAGCTGAGCATTGCTTTCCACCAAACAGTGGGAAAATTAGAGCAACTGACATTTTTATTGTAGGCAAGACTGAATGATCAAGAATGCAGATACATTAATAGGGGAATACATTAAAGTGATCCTCTGAATATGATTTTTCAACATTTAAAAAATGTTACATAAAACATTTATTTAACACATTTTTATACAACTGCTGTGGAAAAAGAGTAAATTGAATTTTGGGGTGATAGGTTTAGTAGTGAACTGAGCCTATCACCTGAGTGATTGATGAAGTGTGATTGCTAAATATGAATAACAAAAGTGTGTGTGTGTGTGTTTGTGTGTATGTATGTTTGTATGTAGAAGGGAATAGATTCTCCAGACATTGAAAAGGATGCAGGTGTACTTTTCCCCTTTGCTGTTGATAAGAGGGCAGGACAAACTTTGGAAAGAGGAGTTACTGGGCACGTGGAAGTTAAAAAAAGCAACTATTTTGTCACTTGTATTAGTGGGCAATGTCCTGTCCTCTGTTTGTCCAATGTGTTGAAGAAAAAAATCTTTGACCTGATTTACAGTTATGGTTCATCATGTTAAAAATAAACTATTTATTTTTAGTCCTGTTAATCTGGGGATCATGCTAGATGCTAAAGATACAAAAATCAAAAGAAAACTAGCCCTTTTATGATATATTGGGTAGAGATTGAGGGGAGGGGTGTAGACACATGAATAAGTACTATACAATACATTCTTTTAAATACTATGATCAATGTCTGTGTTCCTAAAGTATGGTCATTTAGATGGGAATGGTCACTTTTTCCTGGGTTTATCAGTCAAGGTTCAGTCAGAAAACACAAAAGCTACTCCATGTATTCCAGGTTTCAAAAATTAATTCAAGGAATTAGAGGCTTTATATCTTTGGAAGAAATGGGAAATTGTAGTTTTTTAAAGCCACCATCAACGTTCTCAGCCTGAATCACTAGAGTATGTGGTTTTTTGGAGTTCTTTGGGAAGCCATTATAATTTTCCACAACCTCTAGGGAAGTTCTATCAGTTATCCTACCCATAACAGTGAAGTTGATGTCTGTCAAGAGTGCGTTGGGGAATTGCTGTCAATATCAGATCTGCTGAGGATACATTAGTGCAGCTGCCTTCAGAGAATAGCACCTTCTCCTTCTGTCCCACTTTCAAAATTCTGTGCAAGGTTTCCCATTGGTAGACTCCAGGCCGGAACTATATGGAGAAGGAGAATTTTGAGAAGTGTATTTCCAGGCTTATTCTATGCAGTACAGAAAAAATATAATCACATTTTATTTTTGTGAAAAAATAATAACAGTATCAATTACCAGGAATATTTAAAAAACAAATATAAATTTTAGAATTAAAATATACACAATTTTGAACTCACCAATGGATTCGATCAGAGATGATATATAACTGAAGAGAGAATTAAGAAACTGGATGATGTATCTAAAGTAATTACTCAGAACGCAGCACAGAAAGATAAGGAGATAGAAAGTATGAATGAGAAGTTAAATTACATGGAGGATAGAATGAGAGTTTCAGTAGAATACAGATAACATACTAAAACTGCATAATTGAGGAAATTTATAAAAGGCACAATTTATAAAATATGGATGTAGTGAAGTCAATAAATTAGGAAGAGGGGTGTGGATAAAGTTTACTGGAGAACAGTAACAGACAGAACTTTGAGGTTCAGTTGTTAAATATATCAGCCATGTTGCCTGTGAAACGAGGCTGTGAGGAATACTCTAAGAGAAAGAATAAGGAAAACAAAGCACAGAATTAATGAGGGCATAATAATCTGGAATGTTGGCTTTATCCCAGTGCCTGAAGATGGTGTAGAGAAAGGGCATAATTGGATTGACTAACTATTTTTGATTCAAGAGGCTTGAGTAGGCTGGAGTCCAAGTATTGTCACAGGCCTGATGAGGTCAACATACTACATGTTTGTTCAGTGTTCAGATTGCATGTTTCTGAGCAGCTGACCCAGAGTCTTGAAGATCCAAGTATTAGAGATAATGAGTGTTCCAGTGCCTCCTACCCCATGATTTACAGGGGCATGGTGTTTTATGGAGTCAAAGCTTCACACAGAATCACAGAAGAAATAGGAGAGTTTAGGAGGGAGTGGCCCTTGCAGCGTTGTCTCCCTGTGATTCAGAGGATTAGCTAGATTCCCAGTGTTGCTCCTGTAGTGGATGATGCCTGGGGGAATCCTGGTACTTTGAGTAGCAGAAGTGGTGAGGACTGGAAAAGGAGTTTCTTATAGAAACCTACTGGATAGACTAAAGAGGCCACCTATCATAAACTCTCCATTTTTGATGTGTTAAGTTGCCCACTGCCTATGTGAACTGAAAGAGGAAAGTTGAGCCAAATGTATTCTCTAACTTGGAACAAAGACATCCCTGAAACTACATTTCTCAGGATAAAGGTAACCTGATAACTATTTGGCTTTGGTTTATCCTTCTTTATCCTATATACAGACTAAATTCCTAGACATAGGAAAAAATGACTTTTACCTCAAGCAATGTGTTAACTATAACAAGAAGAGTTATAAAATACAAATTTTTAATGCTGGGATTGGTATGAAATATATCTCTTGGATGTGGGGTCTTTGTTCAATGTACAACATGAGCAACTATTCAAGGGAGGCTTTGTCTTTCTACATAGTTCTCAATAGATTTGGAAACTTGAATAACTTTCCTTTGAGAAAGAAGGAAGGCAACTGAGATTGGCTACAGGATATTAGTAACACCACCCCGATCCCCATCCGCATACTCCTGGACTTTCTTTTTACACCAGCCTCTTCTCCCCTCAAAAATGTTTGAAACATACAATTATATCACAAAGGATATGCCCTAACTTCTAGTATTTAGGAATGATTCTAATACAGCCTGTTTAAGTCTGAGGATCTTTGTCACTTTTCTAGCTTTACTCCTTCCCATTCAATTAAAACTTGCAGTTTTAATATTTTTTTCCAAGTAGAACTGAATTTCCACAGATCACATTTCTGACTCATAAGCTGATCGTTTGCTACCTCACATTAGTCAAGTTTTTCATTTCTTGTACTAGGCTCTGTGATGTCCGTCTTCTGTTTTTAATGATATCCAAGAAGGCAGCTCTAACATGGTGTGCTAAAAATGATCTCTGTTCTTGGTCATTGCCAGTGTCTGTTTCTATAACACTCATCTTTTATCTCTTCAGTGGTCATTCCTGTGCTTGCTCACCACTGCACAAGTTGCTGGAACCAGCGTGATGCCATCTTATACCAGTGCAGATCTTTGAGTACTTCACTCTTTTTATTATAGCTGTTTGCCTTAGTGTCCTAGTGAGTCCTAGGTGCTTTGATCAAGAAGAATCTGTGTGCAGGACAAAGTGGTATCTAAGTCATCTCTTTCTCTGAATCTAACTAGTGTGCCTTGACTCTTTCCTGAGAATGAATTCTTCTCCTGGAGACTTCTTGGCATCTTCTGCAAATAGATCTGTGGTATCCCATCCCAATTCAACTAGTTACCTAACTCAAGCATTAGCCTGTGATACAGCAAAGAAAAAAAAAAAAGAAAATTAAAAAAGACTTTCAAGAACAAAATTGGGAATCAAATTAAGATAAACAGTGTATATTTATTTTGGGGTGGAGGAAAGAGCTGGCAAAAGACAAGGGTCCAGAAAATCCTATAATTATTTCAAGGAATAATTTATTTCTCCTGCTTCAAACTTATAATTTAATAGCCTATAGTTAAGCAAATGAAGGGTGGAGGAATTGGCTTGCAGTGGTCCCCTTTTCCTAGTCAGCAAAGCCCTGCTACCTCCCCAGTTAGTTTCCCCTCTGTTAACACTCTGTCTTCAGTTCCTCCTCCTGACCCCCTCGCTCACTCTGCTTTAGTTACGCTGGCCTATTTTTGGTTTCTCGAATACCAAATGTGCTATTTTCCTCAAGGTCTGTGTACTTCCTCCTTTATTTCCTTCAGGTCTCTGTCCAGATATAGCCTACTCAGGGAAGTTTCCCCTGACCACACTACCTAAAGTACCTCTCCTTATTCTCCAGCCTCTTCCTCTGCACAGTGAATATGTGTCATTTATGATTTCCCCAAATATTTTGCACATCTTCTCCTCATTTTAAGTTTCCCATATTGTGAATACAATATAGATGCCAATTTTTCTTTTGAATTTTATTTTATTTATTTTTTTATGCAGCAGGTTCTTATTAGTCATCAATTTTATACACAGCAGTGTATACATGTCAATCCCAATCGCCCAATTCATCACACCCCCACCCCCACCCCCCCGCGGCTTTCCCCCCTTGGTGTCCATATGTTTATTCTCTACATCTGTGTCTCAATTTCTGCCCTGCAAACCGGTTCATCTGTACCATTTTTCTAGGTTCCACATATATGCGTTAATATACGATATTTGTTTTTCTCTTTCTGACTTACTTCACTCTGTATGACAGTCTTTAGATCCATCCACGTCTCAACAAATGACCCAATTTCATTCCTTTTTATGGTTGAGTAATATTCCATTCTATATATGTACCACATCTTCTTTATCCATTCATCTGTCAATGGGCATTTAGGTTGCTTCCATGACCTGGCTATTGTAAATAGTGCTGCAATGAACATTGAGGTGCATGTGTCTTTTTGAATTGTGGTTTTCTCTGGGTATATGCCCAGCAGTGGGATTGCTGGGTCATATGGTAATTCTATTTTTAGTTTTTTAAGGAACCTCCATACTGTTCTCCATAGTGGCTGTATCAGTTTACATTCCCACCAATGGTGCAAGAGTGTTCCCTTTTCTCCACACCCTTTCCAGCATTTGTTGTTTGTAGATTTTCCGAATGGCCATTCTAACTAGTGTGAGGTGATACCTCATTGTAGTTTTGATTGGCATTTCTCTAATAATTAGTGATGTTGAGCAGCTTTTCATGTGCTTCTTGGCCATCTGTATGTCTTATTTGGAGAAATGTCTATTTAGGTCTTCTGCCCATTTTTGGATTGGGTTGTTTGTTTTTTTAATATTGAGCTGCATAAGCTGTTTATATATTCTGGAGATTAATCCTTTGTCCATTGATTGATTGATTCATTCATTCATTCATTTGCAAATATTTTCTCCCATTCTGAGGGTTGTCTTTTCATCTTGTTTATGGTTTCCTTTGCTGTGCAAAAGCTTTTAAGTTTCAATAGGTTCCATTTGTTTATTTTTGTTTTTATTTCCATTACTCTAGGAGGTGGATCAAAAAAGATCTTGCTGTGATTTATGTCAAAGAGTGTTCTTCCTACGTTTTCCTCTAAGAGTTTTATAGTGTCCGGTCTTATATTTAGGTCTCTAATCCATTTTGAGTTTATTTTTGTGTCTGGTGTTAGGGAGTGTTCTAATTTCATTCTTTTACATGTAGCTGTCCAGTTTTCCCAGCACCACTTATTGAAGAGACTGTCTTTTCTCCATTGTATATTCTTGCCTCCTTTGTCATAGATTGGTTGACCATAGGTGCGTGGGTTTACCTCTGGGCTTTCTATCTTGTTCCATTGATCTATGTTTCTGTTTTTGTGCCAGTACCATATTGTCTTGATTACTGTAGCTTTGTAGTATAGTCTAGGTCAGGGAGTCTGATTCCTCCAGCTCTGTTTTTTTCCCTCAAGACTGCTTTGGCTATTTGGGGTCTTTTGTGTCTCCATACAAATTTTAAGATTTTTTGTTCTAGTTCTGTAAAATGTGCCATTGGTAATTTGATAGGGATTGCATTGAATCTGTAGATTGCTTTCGGTAGTATAGTCATTTTCACAATATTGATTCTTCCAATCCAAGAACATGGTATATCTCTCCATCTGTTGGTATCACCTTTAATTTCTTTCAACAGTGTCTTATAGTTTTCTGCATACAGGTCTTTTGCCTCCCTAGGTAGGTTTATTCCTAGATATTTTATGCTTTTTGTTGCAATGGTAAATGGGAGTGTTTCCTTAATTTCTCTTTCAGATTTCTCATCATTAGTGTATAGGAATGCAAGAGATTTCTGTGCATTAATTTTATATCCTGCAACTTTACCAAATTCATTGATTAGCTCTACTAGTTTTCTGATGGCATCTTTAGGATTCTGTATGTATAGTATCATGTCATCTGCAAACAGTGACAGTTTTACTTCTTCTTTTCCAATTTGTATTCCTTTTATTACTTTTCCTTCTCTGACTGCCGTGGCTAGGACTTCCAGAACTATGTTGAATAATAGTGGTGAGAGTGGACATCCTTGTCTTGTTCCTGATCTTAGAGGAAATACTTTCAGTTTTTCACCATTGAGAATGATGTTTGCTGTGGGTTTGTCATATATGGCCTTTATTATGTTGAGGTAGGTTCCCTCTATGCCCACTTTCTGGAGAGTTTTTATCATAAATGGGTGTTGAATTTTGTCAAAAGCTTTTTCTGCATCTATTGAGAGGATCATATGGTTTTTCTTCTTCAGTTTGTTAATATGGTGTATCACATTGATTGATTTGCGTGTATTGAAGAATCCTTGCATCCCTGGGATAAATCCCACTTGATCATGGTGTATGATGCTTTTAATGTGTTGTTGGATTCTGTTTGCTAGTATTTTGTTGAGGATTTTTGCATCTATATTTATCAGTGATATTGGTCTGTAATTTTCTTTTTTTGTAGTGTCTTTGGTTTGTGGTATCAGGGTAATGGTGGCCTCATACATGAGTTTAGGAGTGTTCCTTCCTCTGCAGTTTTTTGGAAGAGTTTGAGAAGGATGTGTGTTAGCTCTTATCTAAATGTTTGATAGAATTCACCTGTGAAGCCATCTGGTCCTGGACTTTTGTTTTTTGGAAGATTTTTAATCACAGTTTCAATTTCATAACTTGTGATTGGTTTGTTCATATTTTCTATTTCTTCCTGCTTCAGTCTTGGAAGGTTATACCTTTCTAAGAATTGGTCCATTTCTTCCAGGTTGTCCATTTTATTGGCATGGAGTTGCTTGTAGTAATCTCTTAGGATGCTTTGCATTTCTGTGGTGTCTGTTGTAACTTCTCCTTTTTCATTTCTGATTTTATTGATTGGAGTCCTCTCCCTCTTTTTCTTTTTTTTTTTTTTTTTTTTATTTATTTATTTATTTATTTATTTATTTATTTATTTATGACTGTGTTGGGTCTCTTAGTTTTCGTGTGAGGGCTTTCTCCAGTTGCGGCAAGCGGGGGCCACTCTTCATCGCGGTGCGGGGACCGCTCTTCATCGCGGTGCGCGGGCCTTTCTCTATCGCGGCCCCTCCCGTCGCGGGGCACAGGCTCCAGACGCGCAGGCTCAGCAATTGTGGCTCACGGGCCCAGCTGCTCCGTGGCATGTGGGATCTTCCCAGACCAGGGCTCGAACCCGTGTCCCCTGCATTAGCAGGCAGATTCTCAACCACTGCGCCACCAGGGAAGCCCTCCCTCTTTTTCTTGATGAGTCTGGCTAATGGTTTATCAATTTTGTTTATCTTCTCAAAGAACCAGCTTTTAGTTTTATTGATCTTTGGTATTGTTTTCTTTGTTTCTATTTCATTTATTTCTGCTCTGATCTTTTTGATTTCTTTCCTTCTGCTAACTTTGGGTTTTCTTTGTTCTTCTTTCTCTAGTTCCTTTAGGTGTAAGGTTCAATTGTTTATTTGAGATTTTTCCTGTTTCTTGAGGTAGGCTTGTATAGCTATAAACTTCCCTCTTAGAACTGCTTTTGCTGCATCGCATAGGTTTGGGATTGTCGTGTTTTCATTTTCATTTGTCTCTAGGTATTTTTTGATTTCCTCTTTGATTTCTGCAGTGATCTCTTGGTTATTTAGTAACGTAGTGTTTAGCCTCCATTTGCTTATGTTTTTTATGTTTTTTCCCCTGTAATTCATTTCTAATCTCATAGCATTATGGTCAGAAAAGATGCTTGATATGATTTCAATTTTCTTAAATTTACTGAGGCTTGCTTTGTGACCCAAGATGTGATCTATCCTGGAGAATGTTCCACGCACATTTGAGAAGAAAGTGTAACCTGCTGTTTTTGGATGGAATGTCCTACAAATATCAATTAAATCTATCTGGTCTATTGTGTCATTTAAAGCTTCTGTTTCCTTATTTATTTTCATTTTCGATGATCTGTCCATTGGTGTAAGTGAGGTGTCAAAGTCCCCCACTATTATTGTGTTACTGTCGATTTCCTCTTTTACAGCTGGTAGCAGTGGCCTTATGTATTCAGGTGCTCCTATGTTGGGTGCATATATATTTACAATTGTTATATCTTCTTTTTGGATTAATCCCTTGATCACTATGTAGTGTCTTTCCTTGTCTCTTGTAACATTCTTTATTTTAAAGTCAATTTTATTTGATATGAGTATTGCTACTCCAGCTTTCTTTTGATTTCCATTTGCATGGAATATCTTTTTCCATCCCCTCACTTTCAGTCTGTATGTGTCCCTAAGTCTGAAGTGGGTCTCTTGTAGACAGCATATATATGGGTCTTGTTTTTGTATCCATTCAGCAAGCCTGTGTCTTTTGGTTGGAGCATTTAATCCATTCACATTTAAGGTAATTATCGGTATGTATGTTCCTATGACCATTTTCTTAATTGTTTTGGGTTTGTTTGTGTAGGTCCTTTGCTTCTCTTGTGTTTCCCACTTAGAGAAGTTTGTTTAGCATTTGTTGTAGAGCTGGTTTGGTGGTGCTGAATTCTCTTAGGTTTTGCTTGTCTGTAAAGCTTTTGATTTCTCCATCGAATCTGAATGAGATCCTTGCCTGGTAGAGTAATCTTGGTTGTAGGTTCTTCCCTTTCATCACTTTAAGTATATCATGCCACTCCCTTCTGGCTTGTAGAGTTTCTGCTGAGAAATCAGCTGTTAACCTTATGGGAGTTCCCTTGTATGTTATTTGTCGTTTTTCTCTTGCTGCTTTCAATAATTTTTCTTTGTCTTTAATTTTTGCCAATTTGATTACTGTGTGTCTTGGTGTGTTTCTCCTTGCTTTTATCCTGTATGGGACTTGCTGCCCTTCCTGGACTTGGATGGCTATTTCCTTTCCCGTGTTAGGGAAGTTTTCGACTATAATCTCTTCAAATATTTTCTTGGGTCCTTTCTCTCTCTCTTCTCCTTCTGGGACCCCTGTAATGCGAATGTTGTTGCATTTAATGTTGTCCCAGAGGTCTCTTAGGCTGTCTTCATTTCTTTTCATTCTTTTTTCTTTATTCTGTTGTGCAGCAGTGAATTCCACCATTCTGTCTTCCAGGTCACTTATCCGTTCTTCTGCCTCAGTTATTCTGCTATTGATTCCTTCTAGTGTAATTTTCGTTTCAGTTATTGTATTGTTCATCTGTTTGTTTGTTCTTTAATTCTTCTAGGTCTTTGTTAATCATTTCTTGCATCTTTTCAACCTTTGCCTCCATTCTTTTTCCGAGGTCCTGGATCATCTTCACTATCATTCTGAATTCTTTTTCTGGAATGTTGCCTATCTCCACTTCATTTAGTTGTTTTTCTGGGGTTTTACCTTGTTCCTTCATCTGATACATAGCCCTCTGCCTTTTCATCTTGTCTATCTTTCTGTGAATGTGGGTTTTTTTCCCACAGGCTGCAGGATTGTGGTTCTTCTTGCTTCTGCTCATAGATGCCAATTTTTCTAATGTAGAATTTTTAAAGATCTAGACTTTACAGGCTTTCTTGACAGTGGAGTGTAGATACCACCAAAGAGATGGAAGGCTTTGATTTGGAAGGCAGCTGTGTGACACACAGGCTGACACAGGCTTTCTTGGTGTTACTGCAAGTGTTAGCAGAAGCCATGAGCTCCTAGGTTGGCAGGAGCAAAAGCAACTTTCCTGATTATGGCAAAGGCAGCATGATAAAAAGTTCAGTAACAGGAGCAGCAGCTTCCTAAGAGGTCGGTTTTCTAGTAGAGTTCTGAGGGTTGCTACTGTGTGAACTTTCTATTAGCCCTCAATAAATTCCTTCTTGCTGAGGCAACTGTAGACTCTATTGTCTGAATTTAATACATTAACTGATAGCATGCATTTATTTTTCCTTTTGGCATCCCACATATTATTTACTTGATTGTGTGCTTTTTGTCTACTAGAATATACCTCCAGTGTCTAGAACAGTGCTTGGTCCGTAGTAGGTACTCAGTAAATATTTGATGACTAGAAAAATGACAGGATCTCTTCGGTCTCTGGATATTTTAGCCATTGGTATTAGTTATCACTTGTTGCTTAATTATCTCAAATATTAGTGACTTAAAACAGCAAATAGTTATTATCTCATATAGTTACTATGGGTAAGGATCTAAGAGAATGGCTTAGCTGAGTGGTTTTGGCTCTGGGCTTCTGATGAGGCTGCTGTCAAGATATTGGCAGAAGCTGCAGTTTTCTGAAAGCTTGACTGAGGCTCAGGGATTTGCTTCCAAGATGGCCCACTCACATAGCTGTTGGCAGGAGGCTTTAGTTTTTTGCAATGTGAGTCTCTCCATAGTTTGCTTGAGTGTCCTGATGACATGACTGTTGGCTCTTCCCCTGAGAAAACAATCAGAGAGAGAGAGAGAGAGAGAGAACTTCACAATGCCTTTTATGACTTAGTCTCAGAAATCTAACAACCACTTCCATCACAGTTTTATTCACTAGAATCACTAAGCACTGCCCACACTCAAGGGGAGGGAAATTAAGCTCAACTTTTGGAAGAGAGGGCTGTCAAATAATTTTTGGACATATTTTAAAACCACCACCCTACTAAAGCATGGATTTAAAAAAACTCTAGACCTATTTCCCATCTCTTTCTTAGACTGCCATCAAATGTCTCTTCATTCTCTTTTTCTTAGTAATTATACCCCAATATTATTTGGAGAAGCAATATGCCCTTAAGAGGCTGTGGATTCAACAGAAGGTACACCCTTTTCTCCTTCCTGCTCTTTGGAAAGTGAGTGTGACAGTAGGCTCTCCAGTAGACACCAGGGACCATGAGCAATTTTCAGAATGAAATACATAAAGCACAAAAATGGAAGGGACAATGACTGTGGAATCAGCAAGCAGCCCTGGACACCAAGCAGCCCTCTTCTCTTTTTCTTAAACCAATATTACTTTGGATTTTCTGTTACTTATAGTCAAACTAATTCTGATACCTATACCTTTGAGCAAGTGAGTCAACTTGTCTTTTTGCATTCTTTCATGGGAAATTGTCTGTCCTACTCCATAGTAACTCACTGGCAGAGCTTTAACTAAAAGTCTTCAATCCCAGTCTAGGTCTGCTAGACCTAAATTCTGTGGATGCAGAGGGATGTTCTTTTCTAGCCAACTTGGAAAAGCCAGGAATTACTGAAATAGTCTTCCAGTTCTTTAGCTATCAGGGACTTTGTATCATAACAAACTTGAGAGAGTCCTATGAATGCTTTGCTAATTTTGGTTTTAAGTTTGATGAATATCTCTCAGCAGGAGAGATATTGCTTGTTTTATTTTCACTTGCTGGCTATCCACTGAGTTCACCTCTTATTCTTCACTCTGTAGCTGACTGAGACTTTCTGGTGTCCTTAACACTCAAACTTATCTCTTAGAGTTCTTTTCAGACTCTAGAAAACCCCCTATAATGACAATAGTATATTGTCAAAACGTTTATTTTTTATATGCCAGATAGGTACATTAGAGTCATTTTTCCTAGCCCTTGTGGCCATCTGGAACAATAACACTATTATTATCTCCATTTTAAAAAGAGGAAATCAAGCCCTGGAACTTTGATATCTTAACAGTCATTCTTTCTAATCCTTGCAGCCATCTGGAACAGTAACACTATTATTACCTCTATTTAAAATTTTTTTTTTGTTTTCTGTGAGAGTGATTCTTTTTACTTTTTTTTTTTTTTTTAATTTAATTAATTTATTTATTTTTGGCTGTGTTGGGTCTTCGTTTCTGTGCGAGGGCTTTCTCTAGTTGTGGCAAGCGGGGGCCACTCTTCATCGCGGTGCGCGGGCCTCTCACTGTCATGGCCTCTCCCATTGCGGGGCACAGGCTCCAGACGCGCAGGCTCAGTAGTTGTGGCTCACGGGCCTAGTAGCTCCGCGGCATGTGGGATCTTCCCAGACCAGGGCTCGAACCCGTGTCCCCTGCATTGGCAGGCAGATTCTCAACCACTGCGCCACCAGGGAAGCCCACCTCTATTTTAAAAAGAGGAAATCAAACCCTGGAACCCTACCCAGGGTCATAGAGTTCAAAAGTGGCTGAGCTTGCATCTAAACCAGGCTCAGAATGACCCCAGAGCCATGTTCTTTCCACTTTGCCTGTTCTTTAACCCCACTGAAATCTTGGTGGACACATTTAGTTACAGTAGAAAGTATAAATATGGAATGAAAATTACAACGTAATTGTCAAGTTGGCTGACTTCAGCATGCACAGTCTTGGGAATCCATCTGTCTACAACATTTTTTCTTAATAGAATTTGTTAAACCAGATCAGCAAATCCTTGCTAGTATGGGCTATTGGCCAGGATATGGGAATCACTTCATGAAATGGAATCTTATGTTAAAATAGTGTTTATTAAAATAGGATTTTTTCCAGAGGGTTGTGTTTTCAGTGAAAACACTCAGATGGCAGCAGCATCACTGGAAACCACAGAGGTTCAAGGTACAGGGAAGGGTGCAGGGAAGAGGATGGAAGAAAAAGAAAGATGGTAGGAATATTCACATGTATTTCCACCTAGCACAATACATTTTTTCATTAGATTAATATTTTATTTAACTTTCACGTACCCTAATGGACTAAATTTTATTAATCACATTGTAGCTATATGAAGTACCATTCACAGGTTCCAGGGATTGGACATGTGTGTCTTTGGGGGCCATTATTCAGCCTACCATTCTCAGATTTGTCTTTTTAAAAAAATAAATAATGCATCATTTAGTTTGATCATGAAACTATGCTTTCTTCTTTACTTTCTAATTTATCTTGCTAATTCTACTATGAAATAGATTCAAGTAAGAGCTTTGAACAGGAGTGAGTCGAAATGCTGGAACAAAAGACCTGGAATTGTTGAATTAGAATAAACAACTTACATGTGCTCTCAAAAAAGTTATGATTCAGAATCCATAGACATCCTCAAAGCCCTTACATTAGACCTTCTCCCTCAGGGAAGTTTCATAAAATATGTTAATTAAATACAAAGATGACTGATTGAATAGCATATTTTTATTTGCTTCCCTTCTATTTCAGGATGATTAAAATATAAGACTCAGGTGGGAAAGGAAGCAGAGGTGAACTTGAATCCTTAGGCTGTTTAATCAGTTCCCAGATGACTGAGAGCTGACTGTAAATCCAGTGCACCTATGTAGGAAAACTTCCTTTGTTCCTGTGGGCCCTATTGCCTCATCCTGAGGAAGCCCCTGGGGCCTCACTTACTCAGATCTCATGCCCATCGTGCAAGCTTTCTGATGTCAGCAGCTTATTCTCTCAGCTTCAGCAGCTTCCTGTGACTTTGAGAGCCATAGCTCAGCCAGGCTGAATTGTGCCGTAACAAGGGAGCGTGAGCTTTGTGGTTAGACAGACCCACGTTTGAATCCCAAACTCACCAGTTAGCATGTGGGGCCCTTGAACTCATGCGAAGCTTTAACTCTCCATCCGTGGAATGTGGATAGTACTACCTGTTGCACGTAGAGGTTGGCTGGATTGAATGTGAGCAGAGTGTGTTGTTATTGGCCATCCTCCTTTACCTCCCTTGGCAGCCATTAGCCTTTTGACCTGTTACTGGAGTGACAAGCAGAATAAAAGGTACCAGATGTTCCATGTTTAGAAGCAGACCTGATGGTGCTGCTCTTTGCAGAGACACTCCTAGTAATACTGAAGGTGGGTTAGAGGGTTTTGACAGAATGTTTGTGTAATGCAGTGATTGCCTCCTGAGCCATTTGGCTCTTGTTCCCAGCTAATAGAAGCCTGGCTTTGTCCTGACATTAGGCAGACTGTGCAGCCTTCAGAGGACAGTGCCTAACTAGTCTAGGCCAATTGCAATCATTACAGGCCTCTTTGCCAGTGATTAATTCAGGGATGGCCGTGTGATTTATTTCTGGTGCATGAGCCATAAGGGAACCTAAGGGAAGTTTTCTGAGGAAACTCAAGAAAAGATTTTCTTTGCTGATTGTTTTAATTACCTTCAATTTACTTCTTTGGTGAGGGAGGAAGGCATTCCCACCCTAGGGTTATTAGGCGAGCTGAACACATGACATCTCACACTGGACAGATGAGTCTGACTGCAGTTTTACTAGTCACAAAAACTCACAGAGCAGAGAAGGAGGACACCGTGTCCTACAGGGCCCCTCGGGGATTGTACTCGGGAGCAGACTGAACAAGCAGGGGCTGGGGGAGGGAGGCTTAGCAGCAATAGGATGAGGTACCCCCTGGTTCCTGTGGGAGGATGTGATTGGCTTGCTTGAATAATTCCTTGGGCTGTCAGGCACCTGAAACCTGCTGCTCAAGGGTAAACAGGAACTGCACTGGTCACCTTGATAAGGAGGCTTGTTTGGCTACAGGACCTTATCCATGGGAACAGCGTGGGGAGGGGACTTGTAGTTAGACCATAGGAGGCCCTCCCAGTTTCATCAGATGTAAATCCAGCACATAATATTTGGCTTTAATTTAGGTCATACACCTTACTGATGAGAGAGAGAGAATGGGGGGCGGAGAGAAAGAAAGACAGAGAGAACTGTTCGTTCTTTCTTCTCTTTGCATATTGTCATGTGTGAACATGTTTATAGTTAGAAGCATAACATTGATTTTGCAACATTGAAGAGAAACATTGCAGGTATATTAAGGATGGTGGAGAAAAAAGAGAACAAGCCTGGGTCTCTGATAGCTTCTTTGAAGCTGCTGAGCTTTCCCTGAAACCTACTACCAGGCTTTTATATGACAGTAAACCCCTGTTGTTGAACCACTCTTACTCTGTTATTCTGCCCTTTGTAGCTGAAGGATCCTGATGGGGAAGCCTGGATGCTCCCACCACCTGCCAGGAACAAGTCCCCTGTGATTTTATATGTACAATATCTTTTCTGTGGCTAATATGATTATTGTATTGAGCTATGATTATACTATAAGTGTGGTGCAGAATCCATCATGGGCCAGAGTGAAGAACTAGAAAAAATCAGAGAAAACTCTAGTGGGAAGCTATTGAGCACCTTAGCTCTCTGCTCACATCATGAGGAGAATCTGACTCATATTTTACTCTTAAGCAGAATTTCCGTAAAGTTTAAGTCATAAATTCCTTTGTGACTCCCTAAAGTATACATTTACCCGTAGGGTATTGAGTACCCTCAGGCTGCCTTATATGTGACTCAGAAGAAGATGGAGCTGCCATATATCTTCATCATTATTTTTTTTTACCTATTTTTTCAGTCCTTGAAAAATATATTGTTAACATAAGATATCTGCCTTGGAAAAATGGAAAAGTAAGTGAAAAATTAAATAAAGAGCATGCGCTAGAATAATGGAGAATATTCAGAACATCACTTTCTGAGTCTTATCTTCCGTGTATCTATATACTTAAAGGTAAACAATAAAAAATAGGGAATGATATTGCACTATTATTTTAGAGAAAAATAGAACAACTTGTTAAAATGATACTTCCAAGTGTTTTTATTTGCTTAACCAATTTGACTTGAATTATTTCTGAGCTTTTAAATGTTCTATGCTGTCATTTGAAAATTACTTGTATTAAAACATATGCAATAAATACTTAATAAAAACCCTAATAAATTTTCAGTAAAAGCTTAAGAAAACTCAAGATACCAGTTTCAGGTATTAAAATACAATTTCCAAAATACTCATAGTGCCATATTTTTTCCTACTAAATCAATGAAAGTTGTTGGCTTTTGGACTGAAAAAAAAACCTCATGAATTTACACTTAATAGAAGTTTACACTTTGAAAATAATAAAAAATTCAATCAATTCTATCAACTCAAGGAGTGTGTTAGGCCAAGAAAGAACAGCTTTTCCTGATCCTACTGACTCTTTGCCTTCTCAAAGGTGCAAAAAGACTAGACATCCTGGAGTCTCTGAAGGCCACGCACCACATTAGACCTCTGTGCAAAGCCTCTGACTGGGCAGTACTTGTGATCAAGCCTACTGAGTGGGTCTCAGGCCCCTTAGTTGCTTTCCTTCGCTGGGTCTCTAGGTAGCAGAAGCCAGCAAACGAAGGGCCTTGTGTGCCATGCTAAAAGAGGTCTTTCTCAGTTCTTCAGGTAATTAGGAATCCTTTAAAGATTTAAGTTGGAAGGTGATATGGGTCCATTAGCTTTATGACAGCACACCCTTGGTGAAGCCTATGAGAGGGAAGATGAGACTGGAGCCACTGAGGAGGTAGTTACCATGGTCAGGAGAAACAGAATGAAGACCTGAGTTTAGGCAGAGGTACTGCAGATGCCAAGAGAGGCAGGGAGGTAAGACTGAAGGAACCCAAAGGAATATACTGGGAGGAGAGAGGAAAATGGGGCAGTGCGGGAGATGAAGCAAGCTAGTTAGAATTATGTCTACTGACTGTCAAATTCAAATGACTCTAAGGTCTGAGGTTCTCCTACAGAGGACAGTGACCCAGAGCGTGGTCCATAGAGTTTTTCTTTTGTGTCTTTTTGGGATTTTTTTGGCTTTTAGTTTTCAGCTCTGTTTTAGATAGTTGTCGGGTTGAGATAAATGAACTGATTACATGTTTCAGTGATATATGTATAGTGAATAAAAAGTGAGTCATGTTGCCTTCTATTGTAAATTCTCAAAGGTCAGGGACCAGGTTGAATTTTCTAAAGCTCATTTTAGGCACTCTACAAACCTTACAGATGATAACATTTTCCCCATAACAAGCTCTAAGAGGAGAAGCATCCCACATAATTTAAAGGATTTTGGCTTCTAGTAGAAATATCAAAATAAACTAAAAAGTCATAGAAGGAAGCATATTATGAAATATCAGTTACGGCCTGAAAAACTAAGATAACCTATGTGATTTATTTAATTTCTCAGTAATTACTTATGAATACATGCTACTTATTATTTGTGAATACATTCTATGGGCAAAGCACCACATGAATAAAAAAATTATTACTATATTGGTTAGCTAAAATTGAAACCATATTGTTATCTGAGGCAGTGAGAGATATAATGAAGGAAGGATAAACTGTTTTATTAATAAATCATAAAAATGTACAGAATCCAAATGATGGTTTCTGAAAAGAAAGAAAATAAATTCTTAAAAATATGAATTTCTTTCATTTAGCAATTTTAATCATGTTTGTGACCTGCCCACTTGCAAAATAAACTGAACTCATACTTACCTTGCAAGATCATCAATAGCATTAGAGATAGTGCAAAAAGCTAAAAAGGCTCCCAGTGCGATGTGCGCCCTGGCTCAATGGTAGCTCTTCCTATTAATTTGCAATCACTATTTTAAGACCTGGTGCAAGAATTAGAAAAATCGCTTTAGCAATTCTTTAATATCTTTTTTACATGAATCATTAAAGTCCTAAGGTTTTCAAAAAAGATGAAAATGAACAAAGTATTTTAAAAATTCGTCCATCCCAAAGAATTTATGTAAGATAACAAAAAGAATGCTATACTTGGGACTTCCCTGGCAGTCCAGTGGTTAAGACTCTGAGCTTCCACCACAGGGGGTCCGGGTTCGGTCCCTGGTTGGGGAGCTAAGATCCTGCATGCCGTGCAGCCAAAAGAAAAAAAAAAGAATACTATACTTGTTACTTGATCACAGTTATTAATAACAATGTATACATAGCTTCAAATACCCATACAAGCACATAGTATACAAATCTGACCAGTTCAGCATAATGTATTAAAATTATTTTACTTGTAAAAGCAAGATGAGACAAATGCCGATGATTATAAACTGCACTTTTCATGGAATTTCATGTACAAAAGTAAATTTGATATGTATGCAGGTAATGGAACTAAACAGAATGAATCATTAGAATCAAGGATGAGGAGGGAGATATTCAGGTCACTGTTGCAATACGGTCTGGCACACTGAATTACCTTCCCTAAAGGGAATAAAGGTCTAATCACACAACAGATTGCTTTTCTGTCTAGAAGCATCTGTTGATCGGTCCATAAACTTCTACTGTGATTTATATTCTTGATGGAAATATTTTTTCACAAGGATTAGATTTCCCTGACATTTACTTAAATTGTCTGTCCTCTCCTGCTGGCTCAAATCCAGGTACTTACTTATATAGTATTTTGTGGCCATCAGTCATGCATATGAAAATATGCATTAGGTTGGTAATGAATTTTCCACCTTTATACAACAACCCCACCTCCAAAAGCTTTAGGGTTATAAACTAATGTTGAGGTTGTATAAACATTGTATGACTATAAATAAAATTTATTGTAAATAAAATCCCTTTCTTTAGAAGTGAAAACCAATTCACTTCAGAAAGGAAATAAGTAGAAATGGAGAAATTCAGGTGGTATAGAGAGTTCTGATATTTAGGTGAAATAGACCGTGAGACCACATATTGACAATAAATTAGCTACTGCTTAGCAAAGCAAAAGTCACAGGAGCTCCAATATATTTCTCTATGTATGTAGAGTTATTCTGTCATAAGAAGAGAGAATATTTCTTCTTATTACTCTGAACATTTCTGTATGAAATATTACTCTCTGATCTAGGCAAATAGTTACCAAAAAGTTGTCAGAAAATCCTCAACAATTCAGAAAAAAAATCAAAAACTATTTAGATGGCCCAAGTAGATTTTCTTATATGGACAGATTAAGAAAATGTTGAGCAAGGAAAAAAAAAAAAAGCCTTCAATGATAGTATCAATGCAGAGTCATGTTCTTCAGGTTGACAGGTGAGCATCACTGTCTAGGCTAGAGAGCTGTTTCCCTTTTGAATGAAAAAAGTTTACATTTCTAAATTTATTTAGATAATCTGGACCTCAATAAAATAAATAAAAATAACATAATATAAAACAATAACACAAAATCCATGCTATTCCCTTTTATGCTCAGAAATGCTTTTTTTTGCGTGCATTTCATCAATGTTAAATAGGATTTAGAAAATAGGACATGATTCTAATTTCACATCTCCTTTGAGAAAGAGCCTATAATTGAGTGTATGCAACCTATACATTCAGTGACTTGGGTCAATTCTCTTACATGGGTGAATGGGAGAAAAGAAGATTGTATATTTACTGGGAACCAGAAAAGAGAAAGGCAGGAAAGTTGTCTCAAGGTCTGAAGCTGAAATTTGGTGTTATGGTGTGACTGACATTGTGACTGGTAGGGGCTGATTTTAGAAAGAGACAGAAACAGGTGAAAGTTCTAGAAAAGATATTATATTTGTAACCATAGAATTTCCTCTATAGTTTTTCCTTCTCTTTCTTTTCCCTCCGTGATGATCTCTTTGTGAACGAGGATGGTGGTTTGTATGCTCTTCATTTAATGCTTTTCCTCAGTTCGAGAATCATGCTTGTTGGGCTTCCCTGGTGGCACAGTGGTTAAGAATCCGCCTGCCAATGCAGGGGACATAGGTTCGAGCCCTGGTCTGGGAAGATCCCACATGCTGCAGAGCAGCTAAGCCCGTGTGCCACAACTACTGAGCCTGCTCTCTAGAGCCTGTGAGCCACAACTACTGAGCCTGGGTGCCACAACTCCTGAAGTCTGCACGCCTAGAGCCTGTGCTCTGCAGCAAGAGAAGCCACCGCAATAAGAAGCCCACGCACCGCAACGAAGGGTAGCCCCCACTCGCTGCAGCTAGAGAAAAGCCCACGCACAGCAACGAAGACCCAGTGCAGCCAAAAATAAATAAATAAAATAAATAAATGAATTAAAAAAAAAAAGAATCATGCCTGTTGAATTTGGGGTAAAATACGAGTTGAAAGTCTGTTGGCTTCTGTACTCTCACAGTTTTAAATTCAGAGATGTGCGATGGGGAACAAGTGGCACAGTGTTGTTCTTTGCCTTTAAAGTCAAATACAAATTGAAGCAAATTTTCCCACTTTAAGCTTTTTGATTTAAAGATTCCATTAGGTGAAGTTAAATATGTATCTAGTTTTAGAAAAACAGAAGAGAGAATGGTAAGAAAAAATATAAACATGTAAAATTGGATCAGTACCTTTTAAAGAATATATTTTAACTCATTTCAAATAAATCATAATCTGATAATTTTGGAGGTTTATAAGTCTACTTTCTCAGCCGTGCTACCAAATGAAGGTTTTAACAATTCAAGATAACTGCTGTCATCATGTCAAATTGGATTTTGTTTAAGAACATCTGGGAAATTCTTGCTCCTATGCTCAATGAAAGGCCAGCCATCAGGGAGTCTTAGCTCAAAAGTTGAAATCTCAGTGGTTCAGAAAACAAGTAATAAAGAATTAAATATGAGTAACATCATGTCTGATGCACCTTTTCCTGGAAGAGTGATAGTGCAAGATCTTTGTTATAGAAGTATAAAGGCTTTGGGTTCTTATAGCTTAAGAGTTAAAAATCACTTACTGTCCAACATGCTATATTTTCTAGGGGAAAATTCATTAGGTACTATATGAACTTGTGTAAACGGACTGACTGGAACCAAATTGGTTATTTTCAGAAGTCATGAAAATGCTACATCCTCTACTTTCAAATTCATTGATTGACTAAACCAATATTTATGGAATATATAGTATGTAGATAAGTACTGGTATAAATGTTGCATATACAGCAGTTAACAAAACACACAAAATCCTTGCCTTTGTGAATTTCACATTCTAATGTGGGGAGGGGAGGTACAGACAATAATCAACATAGATATGTAAATACATAGCATGTTAAAATGCAGAAAGGAAGGAGGGTAAGAAGTGCTGGGAATGGGGTGGAGGTGCCAGATGTGGATGTGATGGGAGATGGTGGATGCACTGGGTGATGGTGAACATGGCCAGGGTAGAGTGCCAAGGAGATTCTCTCAAGCTGATATTTGAGTAAAGTCCTGAAGACAGTGGTGGAGTGTGCCACATGGCTACTTGTGGGAAGAGCATTCCAGATAGAGGAACATATGAAAAGGAACAAGTAAAAGGTTGGTGCATGCATGGTAGGAGCAAGAGGGAGAATGCTAGGAGATTGGATTGGAGAAGTAACAGATCATGTGGAGCCTTGAAGAACACTGTAAGGGCTGCTGCTTCTACCTGAGAAGCCACTGGAGAGATCTGAGCAGAGAAGCGTCTTATATTTTAAAAAAGATTACCCTGGTTGCTGTGTTGAGAATAGATTCCAACCTTAAACTGAAGTTTCCTTTTCCAAACTCCATATGATTATTAATTTCCACAGATCTGGGGGAAACTGGAGGCTGTGCAATCAGCTGAGAAAAGACACAACTCCTCCCATCTTACGCACTGCTATGGATCCTTCCAAATTCATGGGATATGAAAGGAAATGTTCACTTTAAGTTCATTGCAGAGGTAGTCTTATACTTATTTGCCATAAATCTCATAAATCTTACGTGAAAACAACATAGCAAGAAAAGTCACAGACATTTGAATTAGAAATGCTTATAATCTTTTTTGCATATACTAGCTATGATACCTTGGTCAAATTACTTCATCTGTGGAAATCTCATGGGACTGTTATAAGGAATCACACACACACACACACACACTTGCCTAGCCTAGTAACTGATATAAAGTAGGGAAGCCATAGATATTAATTTTTTTCCTTCTTTGTGGACCTTTTGAAACGTGGCAGACTTAATAATCACAGGTAACTAAAATGTCTGGAATAGGAATGACTAAGATAGACTATTTTAATTCTATATGATTTGGGTTATTAAGACAATTACCCTATGTGCTGGGCCTCTATGGAAGGACAGCTTAAGCAAAAAAGCAAAAGTTGAGCAAACTTCCCTCAACCATAAGTTATTATTATTAAGTGTTATTCCGTGGAATAAATGGTGAAGGAATTCACATACCTGTCTAACTAAGGAACCAGCATTATTGATTACTTAATAACGAGACTTACACTGTATATTTCCATGTTGGATTTGAACTTTTGGGGCAAGTTCAAAGTGATCATTTTCCCCTTAACTGGAGAATACACTCTCTTTCTGTATGTCTCTGCCCCACAGTTGATTTTCATGTATATTAGGAAAATAATGGTGATCAAAGAGTTGAAAAAAGTTAACATGGGCAAAGTCTCTTGGACACTCTAAGAAATATTTTGAGATCCCAAACCTAGTGTTTTCTGTTCCAGCTGAATTGAGAAATATTTTCTAGTTATTTCTTGTAAAAATTACAAGGCTTCACTGTGTACTTATCTTAGAACATAAACAGAGCAGGAGCTCCTGTTTGAGAAATTCAACCTACAGATACTTTTGCAGTCTCTCTGTTTGCAGGTAGAAAACTTGTTATTTAAAGTGAAAAAAAGTGTCAGATTTAGAAAATTTTCACAATGAAACATCACATTCATATATATGAAGATGGAAAGCATGCATTCATTTACAAATATTTATTAAACATTTTGTATGTTCCAGGAATTTTCTAGGCACCAGGGATAGGAGACTACATAAAGCAGACAAAATTTCCTGCCCTTCTGGAACTTATCTTCCAATGACAGAAGAGAAGAAAATAAAATAAATGATAAAATTCCGTAATAAGTTTGATGGTGATAAACACAATGGGGAAAAATTTAAGTGGGGGTGGGGGTGGATAGGGAGTATGGAATGCAGAGGCTCAATTTTAGATAGCGTGGCCAGGGCAGATCTCAGTTAGAAGATAATATTGAAGCAAAGACTTGATGGGGATTCGTAAGCCAGACAGATATCTGAGAGGAAGAGCAATCCAGGCAGAGGGAACAGAAGTTCAAAGACCCTGAGTGGGGAGCTGGAGGAGCTAGAAGGCTGCTCAAGAGTTGAATGAGCAAAAGAAAAAGTTGAAGGAAGTGATATCAGAGAGGAAATGAGGAGTAAGGGGTACACACTGGAGAGGATCTTATAGCCATTATAAAGAGATGGAAAGCCAATGAAGAATTTGAAGAGTTGACAAGGTATGGATTTTGTTTTAACAGAATGGTCTGTGTTATAATGAACATTGATTATAGTGGGTATAATGGTTAATTTTATGTGTCAACCTAAATGGGCCATGGGTGCCCATTTGGTGAAACATTATTCTGAGTGTCTCTGCAAAGGTGTTTTTGGATGAATTTGACATTTAAATCAGTACACTGAGTAAAGCAGTCTGTCTTCCCAAATGTTGATGGGCCACATCCAATCAGCTGAAAACCTGAATAGATCAAAAGGCTGACTCTCCTCCAAATAAGACGGAATTTCTAATACCTGACTTTGAGCAGGGACATTGGGTTATTTTTCCCCTGCTTTGTAACCAAATTAAAACATCAGCTCTTCCTGGGTCTCCAGCCTGCCGACCTTCAGACTGGAACTGTATCATTGGCTTTCCTAGTTTTCAGGCCTTTGGACTTGGACTGAAAATATACTGTTGGCTCACCTGGGTCTTCAGCTTGCTGAAAGCAAATCTTGGGACTTGTCAGTCTCTGTAATTCCATGAACCAATTCCTAATAATAAAATTTTCTCTCTTTTTGTACTTATATCTACATCTATATCTATATCTATATCTATCTATATTGATATCTATATCTATATCTATCTGCTTCCTATTAATTCTGTTTCTCTGGAGAAGCCTGACTAATACAGTGGGCAAGGAAGGATGGAAGCTTGGAGATTAGTGAGGAATCTTTGTAATAATCTAGGTAAGAGTTGATGGTGGTCTGGATTAGAAATCGAGCATTGAAGGATGAAAAAGGGGTTTATTCTGGATATATTTTAAAGGTATAATCAATAGAATTTGTTGGCAGATTGGATTTGCATTGTTAGAAAAAGAGAGAATTCAAATATACTGACTTCAAGGTTTTGGCACCTGGAAAAAAGGACATTAAGCAAGACAGCAAAGAGTGTAGGAGGAGCAGGTGTGGGGCTCAGAAATTCAGTTTTGGACAGGCTGAGTCTGAGACACCCAAGTGGAGATGTCAAGCAGACAGATGGTTATATGAAATTGGGGTTAAAAAGAGAAGTCTGGATAGAGATATAAATTTGGGAATTTCAGCATAAACATATTATTTAAGTTATAAGATTGGATGAGATCACCATTGTCATGAGTGTAAGTAGAGGAGATATCTAAGCACTGACCTTTAGGACATTGGGTAGATGAGAAGTAACTAGCCATGAAGCCTGGTAATGATCAGCCAGTGTGGCAAAGGAAGACTGGGGAGTGTACTGCCCAGGAAGGTAAGTGAAAAAGATGTTTCAAGAAGGAAAGAGGAAGGATGGAATGCCTGCTATTCTGAGTCTTGTTAGAAACTTTTAATCTTTATTTCTCTGCCATTCAACTGCTGTTAAAAAATTTAATGAGAAAAATCATATAAGGGAGATATTATGTATTCTGTTATGAAAATTCTCCATCTTTAGCCTATAACTTGCTAGAACATGTCTCAAGGCAAGGTTCACAGAATATTTTATATGGCATGCTAGTTCCTGTCTTGTAGAAAAAGGGAAGAATTTCAGCTTCAAGTAAGTTTTACAAGATCAGATTTCTCTATTTCAGAACTCTTTTCAGCCTTTCTATGGTAATGTACTTTATTTTATTTGTATTTTGTTTTTCGGGGGTTATTTTTGGCTGCGCAGCAGGTGGGATCTTAGTTCCCCAGCCAGGGATTGAACCCGTGCCCCCTGCAGAGTCTTAATCACTAAACCGAAAGGGAAGTCCCCGGTAATGTATTTTATTGATCTCTAAGATAATATAGTATGGGTAATATACTATGCAAAGTTTCTTAAATTTAGTAAATAAAAATTCTTTTATTGTGAAGCATATTGAGGGGCTCATTATCCAGAATACAGAACTTTGTTGCCTTGAAACAACATTCTTGGATAACTTTCCTCTGGCTCCTTAGAGGACTTCCTTCCTAACGCTGTGTTTAAAACTTCATGGCCTTAGCTTTTCCCAACGTAAGAAATGCTCATAAGAATGTTTTTGCTATTTTAAATATACAACTGCATTCAGAGAAATTGATTAGTTACTCAGTGTACTGTTTAAAAAAACGCTCGTTTTAAAAAGTCTTCTCAGAGCCCAGAGTTCTGCAAATACTCCTCCTATATTTCTGTTTTTGGAACCGTGGTAGTCTAAGTATTTGGATACCATTGAAAATAACTAAAACTCATGGGAAAGTATACAAAACATCTAAAGAACATGGATGCGCTGATAAGAGTGGTAAATTTTCAAATTGGTGACCATGTAAAAATAGACATTTAGAGAAGTAAACTGAGCCTAAAGCTGGCTTTCATCTTGAGAACATTTACAACGTGGGATGTGCTTGGACTTTATATGCACTCATAGGGTACAGGGCTTCTTACAATGGGGAGTCTAATTGGAAATCATACTCATATAAAATTGGGACCCCCCTCAAAGGGCTTCATTCTCAGCAACATGATGAAATAGTAATAATTACCTCCCAGGCAACTGTGAGGCTAATCAACTCTCTCAAACCTTGGCTTTGAACAGAGTGAGAAAAATATGCTGTTGAGAATTTGGAATGATGAATTGGCCCTATATTATAGCAGAAAAACACATTACCTATGTGGCTTCCAGAAAACTTCATGCCAAAAAATAAATTAAAAGTGATGTAGTGCCTCAGCAGCTTGGCAAAGCAAATACAAATCCTTTTGGAAAAAACCTATTCTAATCCCAACCCTCAAAAATTTCCATAAGCAGTTCAAAGTAAAGAAGAAGTAAGCATACAAGGAAAAAGCAACAAAACCCAGTAAAAACAACAGGCCTTAGAAACAGATAAGAAAGGACTTCAGATAAGAAAATTATTAGACATAGGTTTGAAATGATTATGTTTCAAACAAGAAAATCAACCATGAAAATATTTGAAGCAAGTAAGAAACTATGAAGAATTACTAATCAGATTAGACAAAGAAATGAAATAGAATATAAAGTAAATTTTAACTGCTTGTTTTAAATTTTAACTTGACTTAGATGAGCACATTCAACATGAGATGGAAAGTGGTTATACCAGGTAATCAAATGAAGGGTCCAAACTCATGCCTGTTTTTTATATTTGTTCCTAATTCAGTATCATCTGTATACACCCCTTACTGATGAGTCACATCATTACACATACCTTTCTCTTTTCCTACACCATATTTCTTCTTTCCATCTTCAGTGAAACTACTTATAGCCATTAACTTGTGAAGGGTCATTGGAAAGTAATATAGGAGTTTTGAAGGTTTCAACTTTCCCTTGTAGTTGGCAGGTTGTTCAGCAAGGACTGTGTCTGGAAATTCTAGGCAACTAGAACTATTTGCAATGAAATGGTTGCAGGCTAGAGTATTTATCTTCTATTCTCTATTATCTCCCTTTTTTGTGTGTGATTATCCATCTATGTCTCCTATCCTGTGTTCCTTCTTTTTATTTCTTTCCCCATCTAGTCAGAATAATTCTTGGTAAAGCACTTTGATGGAAAGTGAGGAGGAAATTAGTTTGGCCTAGAAAGAGATGAAGTGCTTTAGCACAGATAGTGGAGAGAAAGAGAGATCAGATAAGTTGGTTGCAGGCTTCTAAGGAACTGCAGGTTGTTGTGGGACAGCACAAATGGATCAGGATGGATCCAAAATACACAGTGGAAGGAAGGAACAGAATGGCTTGAACTCTAAAAAATGAGCTCAGACAGATAACATATCTCTTTGTTATCATTATTAAAATAACTCTCGGAAGAGAAACCTTGTTTAAACATTATCAGAAATAGGTGAATTATTATAGAGATCCATTTTGACATTTTATATTAATTTTCATATACTATGAACCAAATATTCCTTCCAAATACACTTTAGAATAGGATACAATGAACCATCCTGTGATATCGGCATTTTTTAACCCTTTCATAATATTGTAAAGTGGTTCTGATTTCTAAAAACAATCTAAAATTATGTTCATTAAGATTTCTAGATTAGTGATGTCTCTGCCAGAGTCCATGAGAGAAAAAAAAAGTACTCAGAGGGGTTAACTGAGCAGAGGTTAATGAAGCAGCTGTTTACAGAGGGGGATAAAGGTAAGAGAACCCACAAAGGGTGGTGAAATGCCCAGGGACTGGTGCCTAGTGGAAGCTCTTTCCCACCACTAGGACTGAAAGGGCAAGGGAAATTGATAGAGTTATAAAACCCAAAGAGAGTTTGGGGTCAGGAAAGAAAGGAATTATGACCATAGCGTGCAACTCTGGCCAGAATCCAGGCCAGGTAGGGAGAGCATAAGATGAACAAATACCCCAACTTCTCTCTCTTCTCACCTTCTGATCTCCAGCCAGTACCTCCCATCAACCAAACCAAACCAGAAGCCAGAGGGCAAGGGAGCCTAAATGATGAGGTCATAGAGGTCACCCTGCCTGGGCACAGAGCAGAATATTGAAGGGCAGGGAATGACCGTGTGGAAGCAGATGGCAAATGCAGGTAACTAATATAAGCAATTTCAGTAGTTTCATTTTCTTTTCTACGCTGTCAACATGATTAAAGATTAGTTTGTTTGTTTGTTTTAAATTGTTACCTTAGAACTGTGGTTCTTATCCAGGGTGTGTACCGCAGATTGACCTGTGGAAATTTTAAATATTAGATATGTTTGTGGTACCTCCTCCAGAGACCTTAAACAAGAGCTAAGAATCTGACTTTCAAAAAGGTTGTTCGGAAGTTCATCCCAGGTTAAGAATCTTAGATCTGGGAGTACCAAATGCTCTCATTCCACTGTAAGGCCATCACCTACAGTAGTTTCATCATATCTTAAACCACTGAAATACTCCCTGTATTAGACATAGTTCATTTGGGAAAATAGAAACCACCTGCATCTTTCAAACCAAAGAAAATTAAGACACGGGAAGAGTTGTAGAGGTCATAGATGAATGAGAAAGCAGATGGATATGAGGCAGCCAGAGATTCGCAAAGCAGAAAGTCACTGCCACATCTGGGCTTGGAATGTCAATGGAACAACCCAAGATCATTTGCAACTAGAGCCTTGGGGCGGCTGCCTTGGGGGAGGCTGCCTTGAAGGGGCTGGACTATCAAGGGAAAGGCTGCCAGAATTATGGCAATATGGCTGCTTCGAGAGACCCACAGGAAGGAAAGAAAGGGGTATAAATACCCTGCCTTTTCCTTTACAGCTGCCCTCCAATTTTCTGTTAATTCTTCCCATTTGATGAATTTACCCAGAAGCCAGAATACAAGAGAGCCCCTCAAATAGATCATGGCAAGAGGAAGGGCAAGGAATATATTTGAAAGCAAACAGGAATTTGGTCAGCACACTCATCATCAACTTTTAAGGGTGCTTACCAGAGCCGTCTGAGTTTGAAGAGTCAGTCCCTCTGAGGCAGCTCTGTCCAATCCTGATCTTGATCCCTGGGTATTGGGGGAGTAAGACCCTCCAAAGACTCTGACCGCCCTGGATATCTAGATATCAAGGAAGAGAAGATTATTAGCCAATCAGCATTTGAGCCAGGACTTAACAACCCTTATTAATTTTGTAGAAATAAAAGTCACAGGGGAATTGCATCATGACGAATGGCTTGGAACTAAGGCTATGAATACAGCAAGCATGTTACAGATCTGCATATTTGAGGACCCAGTTACATGGAGTGGGAGCAGGCCTGGTGGTTTGGGCTGTGAGTGTCCTGGGTGGTAAGTGTGAGTGGTGTGTACTTCTCCCATCTGGTCTTATCACATAGTCCCCAAGAGGCCTAGATGTCAACCTTTACTACTTATGGATTTTTTTTTTTTATTAATTTATTTATGGCTGTGTTGGGTCTTCGTTTCTGTGCGAGGGCTTTCTCCAGTTGTGGCAAGCGGGGGCCACTCTTCATTGTGGTGCACGGGCCTCTCACTATCGCGGCCTCTCTTGTTGCGGAGCACAGGCTCCAGACGTGCAGGCTCAGTAATTGTGGCTCACGGGCCCAGTTGCTCCGCGGCATGTGGGATCTTCCCAGACCAGGGCTTGAACCCGTGTCCCCTGCATTGGCAGGCAGATTCTCAACCACTGCGCCACCAGGGAAGCCCCTGGAATTATTTTATACTGGAGAATTAAAAAGGCTTCAGACTCCTTGCATAACCGTTAATGATTCTGATGAAAAAGTCAGAAAGTCAGATTCTGATGAAAAAGTCAGAAATGAGATTAAGGTTAGATCTTGAGCGTGAGGGTCAGGAAGTTGCTTCAGGCCAGTGTTCATAAGTGCTACTCAAAGGGGCTCTTGAGGTAGAACATTTATATTTAATATTCCTTTTTGTTTTCTTCGTTTTTTGTTTGTTTGTTTTGTTTTGGAAGAATCAATTGAAGCTTGGCTTAGATCTTTTCTTTTTCTTCCAGGCAGAAAAATGTTAAAGCTCATTATGCTGTTTGTAGTCACTCGTATCAGAGCTTTTTGGCAATCTTGCAGCAATAGAACTGAATCAAAACACCAGGATGTTCCAGGGACACCTGTCATTGGCGTCTTCTGCAAATGGCCTACTTCTGGCTGAGAGATGTCCTACTTTGGATATTTAATTCTGAAATCTATGGAGGAAATTAAAATACAAACCTTCCCTATGTGAGAGAATCTCTTCAAAAAGTACTTGTGGCTGTGGCCCTTCTCCTGCTCCTTCACACACATAAAGTACAACAAATTATACTGAAGCAGTCCTGTAAGTGGAAGATCCAGAAGAATCATAGCTTAATTGTTTATGATTTCTTAATAAGTATTAGCATAAGTAAGATTGCAGAAAGTAAGTTAGCTCCTTTGCAAAAGCTGATAGTTCTTGCTTGCTACACTAGTTCTATGTTAATTCAAAATGTAAAAAATATTGAAATAGTGATTTCCTACACTAGTTCTATGATAATTTAAAATGTAAAAAAGATTGAAATAGTGATTTCCTACACTAGTTCTATGATAATTCAAAATGTAAAAAAGATTGAAATAGTGATTTCATACATGAAAGCATTGTACCAGAATAACAATCTGGCAATGATGGCTGTGTCTGAAATAATTTTCTAATGACAGAACAAAAGAGAGCGAATAACAAACACATCAAGGCTAGGTAATTGTACTCTCTTGACTAATGCAGTTGAAAACCAGCTAATTCCAGAAACAGTAGCTTCCGGTCTTGTTATATTTATCACTTTCTCCCTTTTCTCTTCTTAATTTCAAATCCCAATACTCTGCCAGAAATGAAGCTATACACAATAGTTGACTGTCTTCTGTGGAATTTTTCAGTTCCCTTATAATTGTGTGGATATTCCATAGACGTTTCCTAGTGGATGCAGTTTATGACAGGGTTTGATTGAAAGAAATTAAAAAAAAAAGGTGCACTCTGTTTCATGCTTCAGGCTAAGAAAAGATGAAAGTACAGGTTATTCAAAGCAAATCTAATCCTGTGCTTCTTGTCTTTAGTTTGGGTCAAAGAAGGCACACTCTCCAAGGCCTGGATTGGGTGGAGAAAAAGCAGTACCAGGTAGAGGTAGTCTGAATGGGAGGAAAAGTGATGTTCAGGAAGTCAGCAATCCACCCAGGAAACTAAACTACTTGTGTATCTTAGAAGAAAGGAAGGGGAAATGAAACTTTGGAGACCTGAGAGCCACAGTTAGAGTAATCACAGTATAAAAGTAGTCTGATTTTACTCTCTTCCCTTCCCTTCCTTTCTTTTCTCTTTCTCCTCCCCACCTTCTTCTTCTTCTTTCTCTCTGTCTCGCTCTCTCTGTCTCTCTATTTTACTTTTTGATATATCCATAATATTTTATCAGAAAATAGAGGCGCTTATTTATGTAAGGAAACCATATTTCTCAATGCTTGGGGTTTCTGTCTGTAGAAAAATGGAAACACTGGTAGTTGATTCAGATGATATTAAATTAAAAATCCCCTGTTTGTTTTACTTTGTGAGATAATAAAGAAAAAGAAGATTGTCTTTTATTATTTTTAACATTTTTCTTGGAGTATAATTGCTTAACAGTGTTGTGTTAGTTTCTGCTGTATAACAAAGTGAATCAGCTATATGCATACATATATCTCCATATCCCCTCCCTCTTGCATCTCTCTCCCACATTCCTTACCCAACCCCTCTGTGTGGTCGCAAAGCACTGAGCTGATCTCCCTGTGCCATGCAGCTGCTCCCCACTAGCTATCTATTTTACATCTGGTAGTGTATATATGTCAATGTTACTCTCTCACTTCGACCCAGCTTACCCTTCCCCCCACCGTGTCCTCAAGTCCATTCTCTACGTGGGTGTCTTTACTGCTGTCCTGCCCCTGGGTTCATCAGAACCATTTTTTTTTTTTATATTTCACATATATGTGTTAGCATATGGTATTTGTTTTTCGCTTTCTGACTTACTTCACTCTGTATGACAGATTGGAGGTCCATCCACCTCACTACAAATAACTCAATTTTGTTTCTTTTTATGGCTGAGTAATAATCCATTGTATATATGTGCCACATCTTCTTTATTCATTCATCTGTCAGTGGACACTTAGGTTGCTTCCATGTCCTGGCTATTGAAAATAGTGCTGCAATGAACATTAAGGTACATGACTCTTTTTGAATTATGGTTTTCTCAGGGTATATGCCCAGTAGTGGGACTGCTGGGTCATATGTTAGTTCTATTTTTAGTTATTTAAGGAACCTCCATACCGTTGTCCATAGTGGCTGCACCAATCTGCATTCCCACCAACAGTGCAAGAGGGTTCCCTTTTCTCCACATCCTCTCCAGGAATTACTGTTTGCAGATTTTTTGATGATGACCATTCCGACTGGTGTGAGGTGATACCTCATTGTAGTTTTGATTTGCATTTCTCTAATGATTAGTGATGTTGAGCATCTTCTCATGTGTTTATTTGCAATCTATGTATCTTCTTTGGAGAAATGTCTATTTAGGTCTTCTGCCCATTTTTGGATTGGGTTGTTTGTTTTTTGATATTGAGCTGCATGAGCTGCTTGTATATTTTGGAGATTAATCCTTTGTCAGTTGCTTCATTTGCAAATATTTTCTCCCATTCTGAGGGTTGTCTTTTCGTCTTGTTTATGGTTTCCTTTGCTGTACAAAAGCTTTTAAGTTTCATTAGGTCGCATTTGTTCATTTTTGTTTTTATTTCCATTTCTCTAGGAGGTGGGTAAAAAACGATCTTGCTGTGATTTGTGTCATAGAGTGTTCTGCCTATGTTTTCCTCTAAGTGTCTGGCCTTACATTTAGGTCTTTAATCCATTTTGAGTTTATTTTTGTGTATGGTGTTAGGGAGTGCTCTAATTTCATAGTTTTACATGTAGCTGTCCAGTTTTCCCAGCACCACTTATTGAAGAGGCTGTCTTTTTTCCAATGTATATTCTTGCCTCCTTTATCAAAGATAAGGTGACCATATGTGCGTGGGTTTATATCTGGTATTTCTATCCTGTTCCATTGATCTATATTTCTGTTTCTGTGCCAGTACCATAGTGTCTTGGTTACTGCAGCTTTGTAGAATAGTCTGAAGTCAGGAAGCCTGATTCCTCCAGCTCTGTTTTTCTTTCTCAAGATTGCTTTAGCTACTCAGGGTCTTTAATGTTTCCATACAAATTGTGAAATTTATTTTTCTAGTTCTGTGAAAAATGCCATTGGTAGTTTGATAGGGATTGCATTGAATCTGTAGATTGCTTTGGGTAGTATAGTCATTTTCACAATGTTGATTCTTCCAATCCAAGAACATGGTATATCTCTCCATCTGTTTGTACCATCTTTAATTTCTTTCAACAGTGTCTTATAGTTTTCTGCATACAGGTCTTTTGTCTCCTTAGGTAGGTTTATGCCTAGGTATTTTATTCTTTTTGTTGCAGTGGTAAATGGGAGTGTTTCCTTAATTTCTCTTTCAGATTTTTCATCATCAGTGTATAGGAATGCAAGAGATTTCTGTGCATTAATTTTGTATCCTGCAACTTTATCAAATTCATTGATTAGCTCTAGTAGTTTTCTGGTGGCATCGTTAGGATTCTCTATGTATAGTATCATGTCATCTGCAAACAGTGACAGTTTTACTTCTTCTTTTCCAATTTGGATTCCTTTTATTTCTTTTTCTTCTCTGATTGCTGTGACTAAAACTTCCAAAGCTATGTTGAATAATAGTGGCAAGAGTGGACATCCTAGTCTTGTTCCTGATCTTAGCGGAAATGGTTTCAGTTTTTCACCATTGAGAACAATGTTGGCTGTGGGTTTGTCATGTATGGCCTTTATTATGTTGAGGTAGGTTCCCTCTATGCCTACTTTCTGGAGAGTTTTTATCATAAATGGGTGTTGAATTTTGTGGAAAGCTTTATCTGCATCTATTGAGATGATCATATGGTTTTTATCCTTCGATTTGTTAATATGGTGTATCACATTGATTGATTTGCGTGTATTGAAGAATCCTTGCATCCCTGGGATAAATCCCACTTGATCATGTTGTATGATCCTTTTAATGTGTTGTTGGATTCTGTTTGCTAGTATTTTGTTGAGGACTTTTGCATCTATATTCATCAGTGATATTGGTCTGTAATTTTCTTTTTTTGGGGTATCTTTGTGTGGTTTTGGTATCAGGGTGATGGTGGCCTCACAGAATGAGTTTGGGAGTGTTCCTTCCTGTGCAATTTTTTGGAAGAGTTTGAGAAGGATGGGTGTTAGCTCTTCTCTAAATGTTTGATAGAGTTCACCTGTGAAGCTATCTGGTCCTGGACTTTTGTTTGTTGGAAGATTTTTAATCTCAGTTTCAATTTCATTACTTGTGATTGGTCTGTTCATATTTTCTATATCTTCCGGGTTCAGTCTTGGAAAGTTATACCTTTCTAAGAATTTGTCCATTTCTTCCAGGTTGTCCATTTTATTGGCATAGAGTTGCTTGTAGTAGTCTCTTAGGATGCTTTGTATTTCTGTGATGTCTGTTGTAACATCTCCTTTTTCAATTCTAATTTTATTGATTTGAGTCCTCTCCCTCTTTTTCTTGATGAGTCTGGCTAATGGTTTATCAGTTTTGTTTATCTTCTCAAAGAACCAGCTTTTAGTTTTATTGATCTTTGCTATTGTTTTCTTTGTTTCTATTTCATTTATTTCTGCTCTAATCTTTATGATTTCTTTCCTTCTGCTAACTTTGGGTTTTGTTTATTCCTCTTTCTCTAGTTCCTTTAGGTGTAAGGTTAGATTGTTTATTTGAGATTTTTCTTGTTTCTTGAGGTAGGCTTGTATAACTATAAACTTCCCTCTTAGAACTGCTTTTGCTGCATCCCATAGGTTTTGGATCATCGTGTTTTCATTGTCATTTGTCTCTAGGTATTTTTTGATTTCCTCTTCGATTTCTTCAGTGATCTCTTGGTTATTTAGTAACATATTGATTAGCTTCCATGTGTTTGTGTTTTTTACGTTTTTTTCCCTGTAATTGATTTCTAATCTCATAGCGTTGTGGTCAGAAGAGATGCTTGATATGATTTCAGTTTTCTTAAATTTACTGAGGCTTGCTTTGTGACCCAAGATGGGATCTATCCTGGAGAATGTTCCATGTGCACTTGAGAAGAAAGTGTAATCTGCTGTTTTTGGATGGAATGTCCTATAAATATCAATTAAGTCTATCTGGTCTATTGTGTCATTTAAAGCTTGTGTTTCCGTATTAATTTTCTGTCTGAATGATCTGTCCATTGGTGTAAGTGAGGTGTTAAAGTCCCCCACTATTACTGTGTTACTGTCGATTTCCTCTTTTATAGCTTTTAGCCATTGCCTTATATATTGAGGTGCTCCTATGTTGGGTGAATATATATTTATAATTGTTATATCTTCTTCTTGGGTTGATCCCTTGATCATTATGTAGTGTCCTTCCTTGTCTCTTGTAACATTCTTTATTTTAAAGTCTATTTTATATGATATGAGTATTGCTACTCCAGCTTTCTTTTGATTTCCATTTGCGTGGAATATCTTTTTCCATCCCCTCACTTTCAGTCTGTATGTGTCCCTAGGTCTGAAGTGGGTCTCTTGTAGACAGCATATATATGGGTCTTGTTTTTGTATCCATTCAGCAAGCCTGTGTCTTTTGTTGGAGCATTTAATCCGTTCACGTTTAAGGTAATTATCAATATGTATGTTCCTATTACCATTTTCTTAATTGTTTTGGGTTTGTTTGTGTAGGTCCTTTTCTTCTCTTGTGTTTCCCACTTAGAGAAGTTCGTTTAGCATTTGTTGTAGAGCTGGTTTGGTGGTGCTGAATTCTCTTAGCTTTTGCTTGTGTGTAAAGCTTTTGACTTCTCCATCAAATGTGAATGGGATCCTTGCCAGGTAGAGTAATCTTGGTTGTAGGTTCTTCCCTTTCATCACTTTAAGTATATCATGCCACTCACTTCTGGCTTGTAGAGTTTCTGCTGAGAAATCAGCTGTTAACCTTATGGGAATTCCCTTGTATCTTGTTTGTTGTTTTTCCGTTGCTGCTTTCAATAATTTTTCTTTTTCTTTAATTTTTGCCAATTTGATTACTATGTGTCTCGGTGTATTTCTCCTTGGGTTTATCCTTTATGAGACTCGCTGCTCTTCCTGCACCTGGGTGGCTATTTCCTTTCCCATGTTAGGGAAGTTTTCATCTATAATCTCTTCAAATATTTTCTCTGGTCCTTTCTTCTCTTCTGGAACCCATGTAATGTGAATGTTGTTGCGTTTAATGTTGTCCCAGAGGTCTCTTAGGCTGTCTTCATTTCTTTTCATTCTTTTTTCTTTATTGTGTTCCGCAGCAGTGAATTCCACCATTCTGTCTTCCACGTCACTTGTCTGTTCTTCTGCCTCAGTTATTCTGCTATTGATTCCTTCTAGTGTAGTTTTCATTTCAGTTATTGTATTGTTCATCTCTGTTTGTTTGTTCTTTAATTGTTCAAGGTCTTTGTTAAACATTTCTTGTATCTTCTCGATCTTTGCCTCCATTCTTTTTCCAAGATCCTGGATCATCTTCACTCTTATTATTCTGAATTCTTTTTCTGGAAGGTTGCCTATCTCCACTTCATTTAGCTGTTTTTCTTGTTCCTTCATCTGGTACATAGCCCTCTGTTTTTTCATCTTGTCTCCCTTTCTGTGAATGTGGTTTTTGTTCCACAGGCTGCAGGATTGTAGTTCTTCTTGCTTCTGCTATCTGCCGTCTATTGGATGAGGCTATCTAAGAGGCTTGTGTAAGTTTCCTGATGGATGGGACCCCAGATACTGTTTTAAGTTAGAATTTTTTATGTGCTATCTCCTTTTTCTTCTTATAACATTCTCAGTTGGTACTGTGTTTGTCCCCACTTTAAAGATGAGGAAACTGAGGCACAAAGAAACTAAAAGTCCCTTACCCCGGGATGTACAGTTAGTAAGTAGCAGAGCTGGTATTCAAACCCTGGCAGTTTGTTCATCACTACTCCTTGCTGCAACTCTATGATATCTTTTATCAAACCACTCTAATGAAAAAACAATTGCATAATGAGTTCCAATATCCTAAAATTGTACTTTTTTCTTTTCGGATTATTTAAAATTATCAACTCAATACTTAGCTAACTACACAGAAATGTATAAAGTTAAAAGTAAGCTATTTTATTCTTTACTGCCACTCTCCTACAAGTTTCACTGTTAACAGTTTGCTGTGTACACTTCCAGAGATTTTCTATGGTCATACAACATATATTTTTATTTATTTATTTATTTATTTCATACCATGTATTTTTAAAGCAAAAATGGAATACAGGGTAAGTATTGCTCCACATCTTGCTTTTAAAATAAAACAATTTATGATATACATCTTCTCCATTAGTATATAAAAATTTACCAAATTTTTAAAAGAACTCTCTGAAGTTCCATTTAAGTGTATATAACAATTTATTTAACTGTGCTTCCACTGATGGTAGTTTATATTGTTCCTAAATTTTCATAATTACAACAATGTAGCAATGAAGTGCCTAGTACATATATCTTGGTGTACATGTGCATATATTTCTACAGGACAGATTCCTAGAAGTGAAATACTTTTGAAAATCTCAAAGAGTAATGTTAATTTAAAGAATCATTCACTACTAACTAACTTTTTAATGGGATTGGCCTGTGGAGTTCTAAAAATAATGCTAATAAGAATGAATAAATTAGGAATTTATCAATATTATTTAATAACCACCCCCACCAAAAACAAAACAAAACAAGACAGAGAAGAGGTAGCAGAATTGACAAGAGAATTAAGGCTGACCTTACTTGAGAGAGTGACACTCTCATGGCACTGTCACCTCCATTGCTCACAGAAGGGAATATGAAGGTCCTTTTGTGAGTACACAGCAACCAAGAAGATGAGTACAGTTATAGAGCTGCCTATGACATGGGACATTTTAAATCAGCTTAGCAAGGTACCAGTGCTAACTACAGATGATCTTTCTCTACAAATTTTTTTTTTTGGCTGTGTTGGGTCTTCATTGCTGCACACGGGCTTTCTCTAGTTGCGGCGAGTGGGGGCTACTCTTTGTTGTGGTGCGCGGGCTTCTCACTGTGGTGGCTTCTCTTGTTGTGGAGCACAGGCTCTAGGCACGTGGGCTTCAGTCGATGTGGCACATGGGCTCAGTAGTTGTGGCTCGTGGGCTCTAGAGCGCAGACTCAGTAGTTGTGGCACACGGGCTTAGTTGCTCCATTGCATGTGGGATCTTCCCAGACCAGGGCTTGAACCCATGTCCCCTGCATTGGGAGGCAGATTCTTAACCACTGTGCCACCAGGGAAGCCCCTACAAATATTTTAAAAGGAGATAGAACCCCATTATTTGCCCAGCTGAGAGGCAGAAGTTGGGCTAACTGACTCCAGGTGGTCTCCTCTCTGCCTTTTATTGCAAAAAATGAGTTTAAGGACAGTGACATTCTCTATAATTCTGCATCAGTAACAGTCAGTGTCATCTCCTACATACAGGATAGGATATTGGCCAACTGTAGCATAGGCAGTTCATCTTGCTTTTGAAAGAGTTTTCAACTGTTTTTACCATGTCAAAGTGTAAAGACTCTTTTTTTCTTTGAGTGAGGTTATTATACAAATTCATAATAGCATAAAGTGCCTGTCAAGTAGAAATTCATATCAGAAGGAGAACATGTCAAGGGGATTCCTGGTGTTTTTTTTAACATTAAAAAAGTAACATATAAATGCCTGCATGTTATAAAAGGGAAATTAATTAATATAATTTCCCATTATTTGGGAACTATTTAACATTATGTGATTATTTTAAAAATGAATATGACACAAATTCAAGATCATTTTATCCATTCTGTGGCCTTGGGCAAACCACTTAACTTCTCTGGACCTCAGTATGTAAGATAGAAATAATCGGTTATATTCCACCTTTCCAGATGTTTTGAGAATTAAAATACATATCTAAAAATGTTTGAAAATTTTTAAGTGCTATAAAAATGTAGCTAAAAGCCAATGGCGGATACTGTCAAGCATCTATTAAACTATAATTCTCCCCTCATGCAATTTATGTATTAAACCCAATTGTATACAATAAGGCCATGGGCTTCAGGGGTGCCTGGATCTGTCCTCAGTGCAGGGAATGAATCTTGGTTGTCCTAAGGCAATGGGTTCTATTCTGCTCGCTTGTGCTCGGCATGTGAATCTCTTCTAGCCAGGAGACTTGAGGGAAAGTTCGTCTGAGGGACTTTTGGGAAATGGGAGAAGGCAGAAGTCAGGGAGTTTCTTGTTTTCTGCCTGTGGAGGTCATACTGTGAGGATGTGATGCTTGTGTTTTTGTTAACAGTAACTGGAAGCATTTTAGTTGATAAATAACTGCTAGTTCAAAGAACTTCCTCAGCCATATTTACTTATCCCTCAAAGCCTATGTTGCTGAACCAAAAGGAAAGTTTGAATTATTACCGAACCAATTCAGATAATGTAGAGTACATCTAAATAATTCAGGTTCAAAGTCTTCTTTTAGCAACAGCAGTTTGAGTGGGGAAAAAAGGAGTGTCCTAAATTTTCTTTTCCTTTTACTGTGTAGATAAGTTGAGAATGTTGTTAAAAAGAAATGCAGAAGTAAGAACAAAGTGTACATTTTTTTCTAAGTTGTTACTATGATAACACCATAACAGGGAAGGAATTAAAACCTCACAGCCATCAAATGCACATGAACTGTTTTAAATAGTGAGGGCTGATGCGGACAAGTTGGCCTTTCTTCTAAAAGTTCAGAATTTCCAAATATAAACAGTTTAACTTCATTGCATTCTAATCTTTTGAGAAGAGCATTCTAAATTTATGAGATGCAATCTGGCGTATATAATTTAAACTGTTAAGTTTATAGTTTGGTTTCAAAGAGACATCTTTGTTTAGGCTGTCATTGTAAAACCCTTGGGATCTGAAATTATAATCTTTTTCATGAAAGAAATTAACTAGACACTCATAAATTAACAAGACTCTTATGGAACGGGTCTGACCTAGATAACCAAAGCTGTTCTGGAGTTTTAGCCAGAGTTCTAATATTAGTTTAATCAAAGGTAACACTTTGATACTTGACTTCATGATATGATAAATTTAAACTTGAAGCCTCAAATGATATGAGCTGCCACTTTCTCAATATTGTCCATTAGTATTTAAAAGATAGTATATGCTGATTTTGATGATTCTGACATCTGCAAGATCCTTCTGGATCAGAAAAGTTAGAATCATCCTTATCAAGTGAATCACATCTAATAATTATTTGTCCATATTTTCTAGCTGTGCCTCAGAGATCCTCTAGCTTTTACTTAATATCTACTTCTTCGTTGCCATATATGAACATAAAGAATGAATTTAATCCTACATTGAATCAAACCCGTAGTGTGATTTTTTTAAAAAAAAACCTTTGTAAGAAGACTGTCCTAGCGCCTAGAATCTTTTTTTTTTTTTTAATAAATTTATTTATTTATTTTTGGCTGTGTTGGGTCTTTGTTTCTGTGCAAGGGCTTTCTCCAGTTGCGGCGAGCGGGGGCCACTCTTCATCGCGGTGCGTGGGCCTCTCACTATCGCGGCCTCTCTTGTTGTGGAGCACAGGCTCCAGACGCGCAGGCTCAGTAGTTGCGGCTCACGGGCCTAGCCGCTCCGCGGCATGTGGGATCTTCCCGGACCGGGGCACGAACTCGTGTCCCCTGCATTGGCAGGCGGATTCCTAACCACTGCGCCACCAGGGAAGCCCCTAGCACCTAGAATCTTGGTCTTCTCTTTTCTTTCTGAAACTTCCCTGTCTCAGGATTAGTTTTTCAGCTTATAGCCTCCTCAGTCTTTAGTACGCTGGCTTCTTAAATGCCAGGTATGAAACATTTATCTTTCTGTTTTGCACTGAGTGTATCTCTCCCAGAGAGCCCTATATTTTAGTCTTCTTGATTGCTCTATCTTTGTATTATTTTGTACCTAGGAGGAAAGTATTAATGTATTAATATTCTCCTTACAGATGAAGCAAAACAAGGTAATGGCAATATTTTTCTTAGGTTAATTTATTTCTCTGGTTCTTTTACTCCCCGTTCCTGCTCCATTTCTCTTTTTCATTCTATAACCATCCAGGCTCTGCCTCATCTCTTTCCTTTATATATTAGTCAGCTTTTGCTGTACAACAAACCACAGTGACTTTACACTGACAAATATTTAGTTTTCTCAGTCAAGGGTCTGTTGGTGACCTAGGCCTGGCTTCAGCCTACACATTGGGTCCAGATCTGCTCTGTGTGCCTCCTTGTTCTTCTTGGATGGGGTATGTTACTCTCATGGTAGATGGCAAAGATGCAAAATTCCAAGCCAAATCCTAAAAGCAAGGCTAAAGCCTTTCCTTGAATTACATCTGCTACAATCCACTGACTAAATTCATGTGGCCAACACCAGTATCATTGGGGGTAGGGAACAGACTCTGTTTACTTGGTGAGAGATACTGGAAAGTCATGTACAATCTATAACAAGGTAGGAGAGAAGAATTGGAGACAATAATCCAGTCTACCACAATTCCCCATATTCTCCTAGGGCACTGGAGAACAGCCGTTCTATTTATCTCATACCTTCAGAATCTAAAGTGAGCTAAGGTAGAATAGAAGAAAAACAGAATCCTAGGTAATATAAGCCCATTTAAACTCAATATTAGGCCTTTGTGAATAAAATACCATGTTAGTTGAGTTTTTTTTTTTTTTAACCAAGAGTGGGGAAAGGGAAAAGAGGAAGTAAATGACAATGTTTCATGGTGTTCCAGCAAAAGCATTCAGACCATATTTCATAGGAACTCTATCCATCTTACAAACAAAATGCTTCATGTGTATCTTAAAAATATAAACATAACTTTTACTGAATGCTATGTGGCAGCACAGTATAAGTTCTTTGAGTGTTATCTTTTCAAATTCATATAAAACCCCTGTGAAGTTTATAGATAAGAAACTGAAATCTAGAAAGGTTAAGTTTTCACATACATACAAAAAGATTAATTGTTCTGTAGCCATGACAACAAGTGGTCAACAGAACTGGTTGTAAATCCAGTCCCCTTGATCAACAACTGCTGCAGTGAATGTGCTTTATAAGCCAACCAATCAAGGACAGCCCTTTGCTTCTGAAAGTCAGCCAATCAGGACTCACTCCAACAAATACATTTCTTAGTTTCAACCAGTTAACAACAGCCTTTACCCCCAGTAGTCAGGCTTCTACAGATGCCTCTGAAAGTGTCCATGAACAGCATGCTTCCCCTAAATCCTTTGGAAGACCAACAGAGCCTGTGCCTGACCAGTATCACTCTCTCTTGCTGTACGAGCAATACATTCTGCTTTGTCTTCTTATTTCAGATGATGTGTAATGGTCTCATTATCCTTTGACAGTAACTTACCCAAGTTTATACAGCTAGCAAATGATAAAGTCAAGCAACAAATTCTATCTCATTTCAGAGCCTAAACTCTCACCCAGCAGGCTGTCCTGCTTCTCCTCATTTCAGGATAGCTACTGCCCAGATACTCTTCCCTGGGAAAGTTAAGCCGTTAGGGTAATTCAACTTTTGGTTTGTTATTTAATTTTGCATATCTTATCTATCCAGCTAACTTGTAAGATAAGTTGAGCTTTAAACAAGTTCACATTCCCAGTGGTGACTAATTTATCCATTATTCATTTATTAATTTAAAAGATATTCAATGCAGTGCTTAATATGTGCTGTGTATAAAGACAGTGACGAAATTAAGAAGTCTTAGCTCTCAAGGGCTGGCAGCTTAATGGCAACGTGAAATGTGCTCTCAGGTGCAGTTGGACCTGAGAGGAAAGTGCCTAAGTCTGCCTTTAGCATTGTGGGCCCTCAATAATAAACTGCTGAAAGACTGATATTTGTGTATTAGTTCTTTGGAGCAATTATTTTAGATCAGAGAAAGAGTCCTCAAAGCTGCTAAAACTCTTCAAAAGCCAAACAGTGAATCAGAAATTTCACTAACCCAGATTTGAATTATTTGGGAGGAGACCACATCATAAATATGTAGTTTATCAAATGACAATATGTTTAAGACAATGCCATTTTCTGCTTCTATTTCTCTAAAGGTTTAGGTTTTAATTTTTCTTATCGAGTGCAGTTATAGTTGTCTAATATTGAATATTACAAGTTTCAGATAACTTATGCAAAAGATTGAGAAAATCTTAAAAAATGATATTGGGAAAACAGGAGCTGGCTTAATAAGGAGGCATAAAGTCACAGTGATCCTCAATTTCTACTTATACTGGTTCCTCTTTATTTTTGGTGCAAAGCTATTTTTCTGGAGTACTTTCCGCTCCTTTTCCTTGGTACTCTACCAGTTTTGAAACATGATGTAATCACTAAAATGAAACTTTTGTCCACAAAGAAAAAGATCTCTAGTTTATACAGAAGATGTCAGTGCTCTAGACACAACAGCAATGTTTTCATTTAGGATGATAAATGAGTTGGCGCCACTCTAGACTTTAGTGCTCTTTTTGATTTTCCCAAACATCTTCAACCTTTGCTGATAAGTTGACTGGCCAAGCCAGGAACTCGGGGCCACGGAGTGGTGTTCATGTCTACTGCAGAGAACTGGATTCTCTTGTGTCAACTCGCGCTGCATTGATTTGATGTGAGATGATGTGTAGCATCTGAGGAATTACAATACTCTGTGGCCTTGGTTAACCAAAAAGACAGTAAATGCATTTCAAAATGTTTAAAACGTCATTGAAAAAGTGAGAGCTCTGATTGCAATTACTGCTGACAGTTTTCTTTGATCCCTTTCTTCCTGATGGAGCCCCTGTGACTCCAGATTTCCCAGCCTCCCCCATCCCCCGACACCAGTGCCCGTTTGACTCCCTAAGCAGACATTCACTCTTGTGTTCTGAATCTATATTTCCTCCCCTTATCCAGAATATGCCCATTTATAAACCCAACACCAGAAGCTAACTGCTCACTGGGATCAGATATCATTAATCCTATACTATTAAAAAGAACATATTAGCATTAGTTTATTGATCATTTCTTAAATGCTTTAGAAGCTTCACGTCATTTATTTCTCACACAAAATCCCTGTAAAGCAAGTACTATTATTATCCCCATTTCCAGGTTACGAAGCTAAGATTTAATAAAGTCAATTGCTCAAGTTCTTGTAGCCGTTAAGTGGCAGTCAGGCTTCCCATCCTGGTCTTCTTGACACCCAAGTCCTATTCTTTTTGCGGTGCTGTCTCACATGTATTGTGACTGATAGGGGTTTTGAGGGATATTTCTAATTTAATAAGAGAAAGTGCCTACAAAAATGCCATGTACCTTAGAATTTTAAGTATCAACAGAAACTTGTGGGGAAAGATACTTTTGACTAACCGGAAGCTTTCCTGAAATATCTCAAATAATGCCACATAGAAAGGCCCCTTATTCATTTTTTAAAACTTTTTATTTTATATTGGAGTATAATTGATTAACAATGTTGTGTTAGTTTCAGGTGTACAGCAAAGTGATCCAGTTATACATTCTTTTTCAAATTCTTTTCCCATTTAGGCTGTTACATAATATTGAGCAGAGTTCCCTGTGCTATACAGTAGGTCCTTGTTGGTTATCCATTTTAAATATAGCAGTGTGTACATGTCAATCATACTTTATTTTATTTTATTTTTTTTTGTCTGAGCTTGCGCGGCATGCGGGATCTTAGTTCCCCGACCAGGGACTGAACCCGTGCTCCCTGCAGTGGACGTGCGGAGTCAGTCAACACTGGACCGCCAGGGAAATCCCAGGCCCCTTATTCATTAGAGTCAAGCTAGCTGTGTTCAGCACACTAGTAAGTGTGATAATAGGTGCAGAAAGCAGAGCCTGCTGATGTGTGCAGCCTTTCCCTTGGTGGCTGACTGTTTATTTCCCCTTTTCTATCAGAAAAAAAAGGAAAAGTAGAACCACGATGCACAGAATGATGGAACATTCATCTTGGAAGTCATCTTAGAGGTGATTGAATCTAAACTCTTTATTGTCGAGAGGAAGGAACTGTGTTCCATGAGTATAGTGACATAAGTTTACCCGGCCATGAAATAGGTGGTGGAGTCAGAACTCAAGTCCTTCCCTCCCTCTCCTTCTCACTCCCCTTCTCCTCCTCCACCTCTTTCCCCTCCTTCTCCTCCTTGTCTCTCTTCCATATCTCGATCTCGATCTCTCCTTCTCTGCAAACATTTATTATATTTCTATTGCATGCCAGTCACTGGATAGTAGGAATACAGCAGAGTAAATGCAGTCAAAACTCCTTACCTTAATAGAGTTTACACTAGTAGGGAAAGGTATACAACGAGCCAATAAACAAATCAAAACCACAGTGAGATACCACCTCACACCTATCAGGATGGCTATCATCAGAAAGTTTATAAGTAACAAATGTTGGTGAGGATGTGGAGAAAAAGGAATCCTTGTACACTGTTGGTGGGAATGTAAATTGGTGCAGCCACTGTGGAAAACAGTATGGACGTTTCTCAAAAAACTAAAAATAGAACTATCATATGACCCTGGGTATATATCCAAGAAAACCCAAAACCACCAGTTCAAAAAAATACATGCACCCCAGTGTTCATAGCAACATTATTTACAGTTGCCAAGATTTGAAAGCAACCTAAGTGTCCATCAACAGATGAATGAATAAAGAAGATGTGATATATATACACAATGGAATACTACTCAGTCATACAAAAAGAATGAAATTTTGCCAGTTGCAGCAACATGGATGGACTTGGAGGGTATTTTGCTAACTGAAATAAATCAGACAGAGAAAGACAAATATTGTATGATATCATTTATATGTGGAATCTAAAAATATACCATACTAATGAATATGACAAAAAAGAAGCAGACTCACAGATACAGAGAACAAACTAGTGGCCACCAGTGGGGAAAGGGAAGGGAGGAGGGGCAATATAGGAGGGGTAGGGGATTAAGAGTATAAACTATTAATGTATAAAATAAGCTACAAGGATATATTGTACAACACAGGGAATTTAGCCAATATTTTATAATAACTAAGAATGGAGTATAACCTTTAAAAGTTGTGAATCACTAAATTGTACACCTGTAACTTGTACATCAACTATACTTCAAAATGTATATTATGCCAGATGATGACAAGAGCTATAGAAAAAAATATAGCAGGGAAGGGTGATCAGGTGACAAGAAGAGGAGAGAGTGAAGGTCTTTCAGTAAAGTCCTTCTTAGGAAGAGTGCCACGAAGAGAATTCCACATGGAGTAACAGCAAATGGGGAGCATGGTTGGGCTTGATCTGTTTGAGGAATAGTGAGGAGGCCAGTGTGCAGAGAGCAGGGGATGAAGGAGCAAAGCCACAAGATGAGGATCAAGAGAAGCCACATGACCTCTATTGTCTGATCTATGAATAAGCACCTTTCCACCAACCTCATTTCCTCTTGTTAAAAGGCTCATAAAATGGTGAGTCTAACCAATATTTCCTTTATGGACATGGCTAATGTCAGAGACCTTCTGAATAGAGATAGGCAAGGGGTATAAAACTCGGTGGGGGGCTTCCCTGGTGGTGCAGTGGTTGAGAATCTGCCTGCCAATGCAGGGGACACGGGTTCGAGCCCTGGTCTGGGAAGATTCCACATGCCGCGGAGCAACTAGGCCCGTGAGCCACAACTACTGAGCCTGTGCGTCTGGAGCCTGTGCTCCGCAACAAGAGAGGCCGCGATAGTGAGAGGCCCGCGCAACGCGATGAAGAGTGGCCCCCGCTCGCCGCAACTAGAGAAAACCCTCGCACAGAAACGAAGACCCAACAGAGCCAGTAATTAATTAATTAATTAATTAATAAAGAAAAAAAAATCCACCCCTATGCTGCCATAGTGTGTTTCGTCACAATTGTTAAAAAAAAAAAAAAAAACTCGGTGGACCTGGAGGCAACTACCCAGATGCAAGTCCTGCCATAATTAGCTACATCATTTGCTTCCTTTAAGGTTCTTTCCCCTTCTCTGTGAAATAAGGATGCTATTAGCTCTTTCCCAGAGTTTTCATGAAGACTGAAGGAGATAAGGTATGTGAAAGCAATCTGTTAAGTTGGACATCCCGAGTAATTGCTGTCCGTCAGTCACTCAATCACGTCCAGTGTGAATGTGGGCTTTGCCCCTTCGGATGTCCAGGGGTCTGCTGCTTCATCTCTGTCTGCCAAGGTGTTCAGAGGAACTTGGGTTATAACTGTGGAAGAAGACAAGAAAAAGGAAACATGTTCATCTTTATCTTTCTACCATGACCTTCAACTTCATTCCTCACCTGCCAGCAACAGAATGTGAGACCATTGTGATCAGTGTGGTCCTCAGTTAATTCTCTGATTAAATACAGTTTATTTTCTTTACTGTCAGAACAAACAATATGATGGATGGTGTGACTGCTGCTGTTTGGAAGAAATAGCTACTAAATATGAAATGTACCATGTCGATGTTTTCTGAACTTTTATATGTATGTATATTGACATGCTAGTGTGTCACAGCCATCTCTCATAGTCCATGGAACTCAGGGCTTTTAAAATGAAAATCTGTTATTTTTCTGTCATGAACCGTCATGAATTTTTTTGTCATGGACCTGGACTATTTGTCATGAACTTGAAACTTACTGCACAAATAAGAATAATACAGCCTTTTATCTAATTGCCAAATACAGTAGTGATAGAGTATCTACTGTATGAAGAGTACTGTATTCTAAAGAAAACTAAATGTAACTAGTCAAGAAAACTGGTTTACTGTGTGACCTTGGTTGGGGATCCTCATCTCTAAAATAAGTTTAATAAAAACTGCTAATAATAAAACTGCTTGTCAGAAGGATTAATAATACAATATTTTTAAAAATGTATAGAAAGAGTCTGGCACATAATGCCATATTATTGTTTTTTGGTAAATAATGTAACCTTTCTGATTTCCTGCTTGTTGTTTAGTGAACATTTACTCATCTGTTAAGACTTTGTTCATGTCTTTGGAAAAAATAAGCATAGGCTTTGTGCTTTCATAGCACTTGTTACATTCTTCAATTAAGTATTTATCTGTTGTCATTTAATTGTGTATTTATCTTCCTAATTAGACCATGCCAAATATAGAGGCTGTGTATGTTTTACCATTGTAGTCTAGTGTCCAGTCCCTAAAACAAAGTAGCATCTGGAACATAGCAGACACTCAAATACTTTTTTCCCCAAACCTCTGAGGATGACATGCAGAGCTTTCCTGTGACTTGGCCTCAGTCCATCACTTTTCCATCACTTTCTACCTCAGTCCCCTTGAACTAGAGATGCCACGTGCAGTTCTGTAACATGCCATGCACTTTTACTCCTCATTCCCATACCCACTTATGTGTGACTTTGCAGCTGGTATGTGCATATTCTACCTGCTCCCCTCCCCCAAGACGCATACACTCCCGCCTCTCCTGCTATACTGAATTGGACTCCATCGTCTCTAGGCAGCCTCTAGGTTAGGACTCTCGGTTAGGAGCACCTCTTATATGTTGCCAATGGTGCCTTTTTCGTATAACAATAACTAGTGTTTCAGGTATTGTCTAAGCACTTCCCTATGCTAACTCATTTCATCCTCACAGTAACCTTATGAAGTAGCAATTGTTATTATCCCCAGTTTCAGATGAGATTTTGAGACTCAGGCTGAATAACTTCTCCAAGTGGCAAGTGGTGTGCCAGAATTCAAACCCAGATGGTCTGGCTCCAGTCTGTATTCTTAAGACCTTCCTGTACTACCTCCTGCACTACAATGCGTAATATCTTTGCCATAGCACTCATTATCCATCACTGTAATTTTCTGTTTATTTCTTTTGTCTTGCTATTGTAAGCCCAGACAAAACCAACTATAGTCATCAATGCTGGGGACTTTCAAAGTAAGTAAGTCATTTGAAAGCAAAGTAGTTATCTAGATACCCAGACGCAGGTGAGTTTTGAAATAAATCTTGTAGGATGAATCCGTTGCGGCGTAGTAGCAACAGGGTAGACAAGATTGTGTGAGCAAAGTGAATGACATGGATGCTGAGTGCTTAAAAACATGAGATGAGGAGCTTATACGGGAAACTGAAAGCCACAGGAGGACAGTGACGTGATGTGACATGAAGTCTAGGGTAGTTGGTGGTAGCAGGGATTGCATGCTTTGGGACTGTATATGCTGGCAAAGAAAAAAGCGAAGCAATTAACTATTACATTTTGTCGATATGAATGGACATAGGGACAATTCAGGCATGCACCATCCTTTCTATTGCAGTGTTGGTATGACCAGACAAGATGTCTTACATTGACAAGCACAGCATATGTTAACTCGGTGTTTCCAATACATCAGTTTCTTTCACAAGTCATTTTGTTACATTATGTACTTAATATTTTTCTTTAAATGACTTTATATTTTGAAAAAATGGACACACATTTATTTTTAAAGGGAATTTACTATAAAAAGGAAACAATTTGTCTTCTCTAGTAAGGTATGAGTAAAAGTACTTAAGATAAATATTTTGATATAAACTACCTAAAATCATCTCATATATCATTAATAGACGTACTATGGTTTGGAAAACATGGCATTATCTCATTACACCAGTATTTTCACTACTTTATTGGCCAAGCAAGCAAGGCTAGGAGGAATTAAGTTGGTGCTTAAAGTCATACTGTTGCTCACAGGCAGAACTGGGATGAGTATCCAGGTTCTTTGCTCTAGTTTGTATTGATTATGGCCCACAAGGAGACAGCTGTTAGATAAGCTACTGAAAAAGAAGAACCTAAAGCAGCTGGGTGGAAGTGTGCTCCTGGAGTGACCAGGGAGCAATGCACTGTGGTGGCACTGGGACCTGGCTAGATGGCGAGGCCCTGGGCTATTTCAATGTCCTGGATCACCCTCTGTGTGAAAGACTCCTAGAAGGACAGGTTGATACTGGGATCTCCATCCTTTCCTCCACCCACCCTTAGCCACTTAGATTCAATTCTAGTCTGAAACAAAAAGGAGGACCAGGAACAATTTTCAGTCTCACAAGCTCTGAGGATAGTTTTGCACCTATTTAGACCTAGAGCTTCTTAGGTGGTGGTTCTGAGAGAGGAAACTTTGGGATTAGACCATGGGTCTAGGCCTCTGGATGAGCATAGGTCAAGTGCTGATCCTCCAGCTTTTTTCCCATGGTGCTTTGAGAATCCAGTCTAGTGACATAAATCCTAACAACATGACGGCACAAGAGATAGGGGATGACTTCAGATTGGGATGGGGGGAATGAGATTTCAGGTAGTTCCTGAGGGATTCTAAGTCCTGGCAACAATGCTAGAAGTCATACATCAAAGGAGAATTAAATGACATATTCCTTAGAGTTAAGCACTTCATATTTGATTAAGCATGCAATAGATACTAAATAAATGCTTATTAGAAAATACAGCAGCATTCAAAGTCCTTTCCACAATGGTGATTATATACTGGGTTAAACCTATTTTTAATAGGTAACAGTGACTCAATATTGGTAATTTTATACAGTTCAATCTAATATTTTGGTGGAAAGTATGAGTTGGGCGTCAAGGACTCTTGTCATAATTTAGTAATTAAGGTGTTGTTAAACTTGATCAAGCCATGTAACTTTTCTGGATCTCAGTTTCTTCATCTCTTTGATATTAATATTGAAATAAGCTATTGACTCCAACTTAGAAATTTGATTAATTAAATTGCAAAAAAATGATTACTTAAAATATTATTCGGTAAAAATATTTCAAAATATGAGACTTAAAAGGAACAAGTTTTTGTAGGTGAATTTTTTATTTTGAAATAATTTAGATTCACATGCAATTGTAAGAAATAATGTAGAGATATCTCTACACATTACACAGTTTCCCACAAGAGTAACGTCCTGCAATATAGGACAGTATCACAACAGTTGTGCCAGGACTTGGATACTGGTCTGTAGTTTCCTGTTTTTGTACTGTCTTTGTTTGATTTGGTGTCAGGGTAATACAACATTGTAAAATGAATTGGGAGATATTTTCTCCCATTTTATTTTCTGGAAGATATTGTATAGATTTAGTGTTAATTCTTTAAACTTTCAGTAGAATTCTCTAATGAAACCATCTGGGCTTGGAGATTTGGAGGGGCATTTTTAAACTACATATTCAATTTTTTAATAGTTGGAGCGCTATTCTAGAGATCTATCTCATACTGGGTAAGTTGTGTTTTTTGAGGAATTGGCCCAGTTATTCAAATTTGTCAAATTTATGAGTGTAGAGCTGTTTGTAGTATTCCATTTTATCCTTTCATTCTGCAGGGCCTGTGATGATTTCTCCTGTTTTATACCTGGTATTCATAATTTATGTCTTCTCTCTTTTTTTCTTTGTCAGATTTGCTAAAAGTTTGTCAATTTAATGGATCTTTGCTAAAAGCCAGCTCTTTGTTTCATTGATTTTCTCTATGGTTTTTCTGTTTTTAGTTTCATTGATTTCTGCTCTTATCTTTATTTCCTTTCTTCTGCTTTCTTTGAATTCATTTCATCTTTGTTTTTTAGGTTCTTGAGGTAGAGGTTAGATTGTTTATTTGAGTTTCTTTTCTAGCTATGCACTAGTGATATAAATTTCTCCCTCAGCACTGCTTTAGTTGAGTCTTAGAAATTTTGATATGTTGTTTTTTCATTTTTATTCAGTTCAATGTATTTTTAAATTTTCTTTGAGGCTTCCTATTTGACCCATGGACTGTTTAGAAGTGTGTTGTTTAGTTTACAAATATTTTTTTCTGTTATCTTTTGTCACCTACCTCCAGTTTGATTACATTGTTATTAGAGAACACACTATATAATTTCAATTTTAAAAAATTTGTTAAGGTTTGTTTTATGGCCCAGGGCATGGTCTGTCTTGGTATATGTTCCACGGGTATTTTAAAAGAATGTATGTTCTTCTGTTGGGTGAGGTTTCCTATGGATGCTGCTTAGATCCATTGGTTTATGGAGTTGTTGAGTTGGTGAAGGCCCTTGCTGATTTTCTGTCTGGTTATTCTGCCAATTATATTTTATATACCAATAATTACTAATAATTAATTAAATTAATTATTTAATAATGTTAAGTATTCTACCAACAATTATACTTGTGGATTTATCTATTTCTTCCATAAGTTCTGTCAGTTTATGCTTCACCTATTTTGTAGCTCTGATGTTTGATGCAGAGAATACACATTCAAGAGTCCTATGTCTTCTTGATGGATTGACCATTTTATCATTATATAATGTCCTTCTTTGTTCCTGATCATTTTCTTTGCTTCACTGTCTACTTTATCTGATGTTATATAGTTGCTCTTCTTTTCCTTCTATTAATGTTTGCATGATACATTTTTTCTATCCTTTTACTTTCAACCTGACTGTATCATTATATTTGAAGAGAATTTCCTGTAGACAGCATATACTTGGGTGTTTTTTAATCCACCCTGTCAATCTTTGTCTTTTAAAGTATTTAGACTATTTAGATATGTTCTAATTATTGTTATGCCAGGTTTAAGTGTACCATTTAAATTTTTTTCTGTTCTGTTTTTCATTTCTCTCTTTTCTTTTTTCCTGTCTATTATGGGTTACTTGAACATTGTTTAGAGTTCCACTTTGATTTCTTGATAGTGTCTTTGAGTCTATCTTGTTGTAAAGCTTTTTTAGTGTAGCCTATATATTACACTATATATACATAACTTATCATAGTCTACTGATTTCATCATTTTACAAGTTTGAGTGTAGTATAGAAACCTTACCTCCTTTTACCCTCCCCCCATTTATAGTTGTCTAACATATTTCCTCTCTCTATGTATTTAGAACCATATCAGAAGATGTTGTAATTTTTGCTCCAACTGTCAAACATAATTTAGAAAACTCAAGAGAAGAAAGAAAACTATATTTACCAGTATTTTTTGTTTACTGTGTTCTTTTTTCCTAAAATCCCAAAGTTCTTTTATCATTTCCTTTCTGTTTAGAAAAATTCTTTTAGAATATATCTGCTGGTGACAAAATCTTTGTTTTCCTTCATCAGAGAATATCTTAATTTGTCCTTAATTCCTGAAGGATATTTTCCCTGGGTATAGGATTCTTGATTGACACTTCTTTTCTTTCATCACCCTGGTTTCTAATGAGAAATTTCTTGTCATTCTAGTTGTGTCTCTCCTGTAGGGAAGGTATCTTTTTTTCCTCTGGTTGCTTTCAAGATTTTTTTTTCTTTGCTTATTGCTCAGAAATTTGATTATGGTGTGTCTTGGCTTGAATTTATTTAGATTTATACTCTTTGGGGTTCATTCAGACGTCTGAATGTATGGGTTTATGTTCCTTTCCAAATTTGGCATATTTTCAGCCATTATTTCTTTAAGCACTTTTCAACACTACCTTCTTTCTCCTCTCCTTTCAGGAATCCAATATTGTGAATGTTAGATCTTTTCTTATAATCCCTTAGGTCTCTAGGATCTGTTAATTTTTTAAAAAATTTAGTCTATTTTCTCTCTACTGTTCAGATTAGGTTATTTCTGTTGTTCTATCTTGTAGTTCACAGATTCTTTCCTTTGCTGTCTCCATTCTGTTGGTTAGTCCATACATTGAACTTTGTACTTCAAACATTCTATTTTTCTGTTCTAAAATTTCCACTTGATTCTTTTTTATATCTTTTGTTTCTTTGCTGAGATTTTCTGTTTTTTCATTTGTTTCAGGTGTGTTCATAATTGCTTACGAATGCATCTTTAACATGACTGCTTTAAAATTTTTGTCAGGTAGTTCTACTTTCGCTGTCATCTTGGTGTCATCATGTAAAATTTTTTTTTCATTAAGTTTGAGAGTTTTCTGTTTCTTGGTGTGATGAATGATTTTTTTACTGAAACCTGGATATTTTTATATTATGCTATGAGATTGTGGATCTTATTTAAACCTTCTGTATTAGCTGGCTTTTTCTGGCATTGCTCAAACAGTAGAGGGTGAGTGCCACCTCATTACTACCACACAGAGTTTCACCACTTGGCCTCCAATGATACCAGAAGAAGGGGCTTCTCATTACTTCTGGGTTGGGGTGGAAGTTCTGGTTCCTTACATAGTCTTCACTGACATTGCAGGGGAGGGAGGGAGGAAGGGTACTTGTTACTGATCTTCAGAGGTGAAATTCCTGGCTCCCTACTTGGTCTTTGACACCATGCCCATAGAAGTGGTGGGACATCTTGTTACCTAGCAAGGCTACAAGTCTAGGCTCCCACTCAGCCTTTGGTAGTGTGGGGGAGAGTGGGGGCACAGCTTTTCTGTGGTGTTTGAGTCCCAAGGTCCTTAACCAATCTGACTCACATATTTTTCAGTGTCTTCTTAAGTTCATTTTCTACATAATGACCTTGGTGGGAGGAATAGGAAAAAGTTTATCTATTCCATTTTCCCAGAAGTAGAAGTTTCAGGAAATATAGTACTTAGAAAGGCTCTTTGGTAATACAAACAAATTTATGAAATAAATAAAATGTTAGTTTCTTTTTAAGTTTCAGCCATCCATCCCATGATTTGGGGAATAACAGAAAGACTGCCCAAATGACTGACTACTGACTAACTGACTAACTGATAATAAACCATCTTCACATTTATCACTACAAGAAATGATATATGTATAGATACAGAGGAGAGAGTTCACACTCATGATTGATGCTAAGATATATAAAGGCTCTTATATCTTTTATTTTTTAACATCTTTATTGGAGTATAATTGCTTTACAGTGTTGTGTTAGTTTCTGCTGTATAACAAAGTGAATGAGCTATATGTATACTTATATTGCCATATCCCCTCCCTCTTGCACTTCCCTCCCACCCTCCCTATCCCACCTCTCTAGGTGGTCACAAACACCGAGCTGATATCCCTGTGTTATTCAGCTGCTTCCCACTAGCTATTTATTTTACATTTGGTAGTGTATATATGTCAATGTCACTCTCTCACTTCGTCCCAGCTTACCCTTCTCCCTCCCCGTGTCCTCAAGTCCATTCTCTACATCTGCATAGTTATTCCCGTCCTGCCCCTAGGTTCTTCAGAATCATTTTCTTTCTTATTTTTAGACTCCATATATATGTGTTAGCATACGGTATTTGTTTTTCTCTTTCTGACTTACTTCACTCTGTATGACAGATTCTAGGTCCATCCACCTCACTACAAATAACTCAATTTCGTTTCTTTTTATGGCTGAGTAATATTCCATTGTATATATGTGCCACATCTTCTTTATCCATTCATCTGTTGATTGACACAGGTTGCTTCCATGTCCTGGCTATTGAAAATAGAGCTGCAATGAACACTGTGGTACATGACTCTTTTTGAATTATGGTTTTCTCAGGGTATATGCCCAGTAGTGGGAATGGTGGGTAGTATGGTACTTCTATTTTTAGTTTTCTAAGGAACCTCCATACTGTTGTCCATAGTGGCTGTACCAATCTACATTCCCACCAAGAGTGCAAGAGGGTTCCCATTTCTCCACACCCTCTCCAGCATTTATTGTTTGTAGATTTTTTGATGATGGCCATTCTGACTGGTGTGAGGTGATACCTCATTGTAGTTTCGATTTGCATTTCTCTAATGATTAGTAATGTTGAGCATTCTTTCATGTGTTTGTTGGCAATCTGTATATCTTCTTTGGAGAGATGTCTATTTAGGTCTTCTGCCCATTTTTGGATTGGGTTGTTTGTTTTTTTGTTATTGAGCTGCATGAGCTACTTGTATATTTTGGAGATGAATTCTTTGTTGGTAGCTTTGTTTACAAATATTTTCGCCCATTCTGAGGGCTGTCTTTTCGTCTTGTTTATGGATTCCTTTGCTGTGCAAAAGCTTTTAAGTTTCATTAGGTCCCATTTGTTTATTTTTGTTTTTAATTCCATTCTCTAGGAGGTGGGTCAAAAAGGATCTTGCTGTGATTTATGTCATAGAGTATTTGCCTAAGTTTTCCTCTAAGAGTTTTATAGTGTCTGATCTTACATTTAGGTCTTTAATCAATTTTGAGTTTATTTTTGTGTATGGTGTTAGGGAGTGCTCTAATTTCATTCTTTTCCATGTAGCTGTCCAGTTTTCCCAGCACCACTTATCGAAGAGGCTGTCTTTCTCCATTGTATATTCTTGCCTCCTTTATCAAAAATAAGGTGACCATATGGGCATGGGTTTATATCTGGGCTTTCTATCCTATTCCATTGATCTATATTTCTGTTTCTGTGCCAATACCATACTGTCTTGGCTACTGCAGCTTTATAGAATAGTCTGAAGTGAGGAAGCCTGATTCCTCCACCTCTGTTTTTCTTTCTCAAGATTGCTTTGGCTATTCGGGGTCTTTTGTGTTTCCATACAAATTGTGAAATGTTTTGTTCTAGTTCTGTGAAAAATGCCATTGGTAGTTTGATAGGGATTGCATTGAATCTGTAGATTGCTTTGGGTAGTATAGTCATTTTCACAATGTTGATTCTTCCAATCCAAGAACATGGTATATCTCTCCATCTGTTTGTATCATCTTTAATTTCTTTCATCAGTGTCTTATAGTTTTCTGCATACAGGTCTTTTGTCTCTTTAGGTAGGTTTATTCCTAGGTATTTTATTCTTTTTGTTGCAATGGTAAATGGGAGTGTTTCCTTAATTTCTCTTTCAGATTTCTCATCATTAGTGTATAGGAATGCAAGAGATTTCTGTGCATTAATTTTATATCCTGCTACTTTACCAAATTCATTGATTAGCTGTAGTAGTTTTCTGGTAGCATCTTTAGGATTCTCTATGTATAATATCATGTCATCTGCAAACACTGACAGTTTTACTTCTTCTTTCCGATTTGGGTTCCTTTTATTTCTTTTTCTTCTCTGATTGCTATGGCTAAAACTTCCAAAACTATGTTGAATTATAGTGGTGAGAGTGGGCAACCTTTTCTTGTTCCTGATCTTGAGGAAATGGTTTCAGTTTTTCACCATTGAGGACGATGTTGGCTGTGAGTTTGTCATATATGGCCCTTATTGTGTTGAGGTACGTTCCCTCTATGCCTACTTTCTGGAGGGATTTTATCATAAATGGGTGTTGAATTTTGTGGAAAGCTTTTTCTGCATCTCTTGAGATGATCATATGGTTTTTATCCTTCAATTTGTTAATATGGTGTATCACATTGATTGATTTGCATATATTGAAGAATCCTTGCATTCCTGGGATAAACCCCACTTGATCATGGTGTATGATCGTTTTAATGTGCTGTTGGATTCTGTTTGCTAGTATTTTGTTGAGGATTTTTGCATTTGTGTCCATCAGTGATATTGGCCTGTTGTTTTCTTTTTTTGTGACATCTTTGTCTGGTTTTGGTATCAGGGTGATGGTGGCCTTGTAGAATGAGTTTCAGAGTGTTCCTCCCTGTGCTCTATTTTGGAAGCGTTTGAGAAGAATAGGTGTTAGCTTTTCTCTAAATGTTTGATACAATTCACCTGTGAAGCCACCTGGTCCTGGGCTTTTTTTTGTTGGAAGATTTTTAATCACAGTCTCAATATCAGTGCTTGTGTTTGGTATGTTTATATTTTCTATTTCTTCCTGGTTCAGTGTCAGAAAGTTGGGCTTTTCTTAGAATTTTTCCATTTCTTCCAGGTTGTCCATTTTATTGGCCTATAGTTGCTTGTAGTAATCTCTCATGATCCTTTGTATTTCTTCAGTGTCAGTTGTTACTTCTCCTTTTTAATTTCTAATTCTGTTGATTTGAGTGCTCTCCCTTTTTTTCTTGATGAGTCTGGCTACTGGTTTATCAATTTGGTTTATCTTCTCAAAGGAACAGCTTTTAGTTTTATTGATCTTTGCTATTGTTTCCTTCATTTCTTTTTCATTTATTTCTGATCTGATCTGTATGATTTCTTTCCTACTGCTAACTTTGGGGTTGTTTTGTTTTTCTTTCTCTAATTGCTTTAGGTGTAAGATTAGGTTGTTTATTTGAGATTTTTCTTGTTTCTTAAGGTAGGATTGTATTGCTATAAACTTCCCTCTTAGAACTGCTTTTACTGCATCCCATAGGTTTTGGGTCATCGTGTTTTCATTGTCCTTTGTTTCTAGGTATTTTTTGATTTCCCCTTTGATTTCTTCAGTGATCTCTTGGTTATTTAGTAGAATATTGTTTAGCTTCCATGTGTTTGTATTTTGTACAGATTTTTTCCTCTAATTGATATCTAGTCTCATAGCGTTGTGGTCGGAAAAGATACTTCATATGATTTCAATTTTCTTAAATTTAGAGAGGCTTGATTTGTGACCCAGGATATGATCTATCCTGGAGAATGTTCCACGAGCATTTGAGAAGAAAGTGTATTCTGTTGTTTTTGGATGCAATGTCCTGTAAATATCAATTAAGTCCATCTTGTTTAATGTATCATTTAAAGCTTGTGTTTCCTTATTTATTTTCATTTTGGATGATCTGTCCTTTGGTGGAAGTGGGGTGTTAAAGTCCTCTACTATGACGGTGTTACTGTCGATTTCCCCTTTTATGGATGTTAGCATTTGCCTTATGTATTGTGGTGCTCCTATGTTGGGTGCATAAATATTTACAATTGTTATATCTTCTTCTTGGATTGATCCCTTGATCATTATGTAGTGTCCTTCTTTGTCTCTTGTAATAGTCTTTATTTCAAAGTCTATTTTGTCTGATATAAGAATTGCTACTCCACCTTTGTTTTGATTTCCATTTGCATGGAATATCTTTTTCCTTCCCCTCACTTTCAGTCTGTATGTGTCACTAGGTCTGAGGTGGGTCTCTTGTAGACAGCATGTATACAGGTCTTGTTTTTCTATGTCTTTTGGTTGGAGCATTTAATCCAGTTACCTTTAATGTAATTATCAATATGTATGTTCCTGTTACCATTTTATTAATTCTTTTGGGTTTGTTATTGTAGGTCTTTTCCTTTTCTTGTGTTTCCTGCCTAGAGAAGTTCCTTTAGCATTTGTTGTAAAGCTGGTTTGGTGGTGCTGAACTCTCTTACCTTTTGCTTGTCTGTAAAGTTTTGAATTTCTCTGTCAAATCTCAATGAGATCCTTGCTGTCTAGAGTGATCTTGGCTGTAGGTTTTCCCTTTTCATCACTTGAAGTATGTCCTGCCACTCCCTTCTGGCTTGCAGATTTTCTGCTGAGAAATCAGCTGTTAACCTTATGGGGATTCCCTTGTATGTTATTTATTGTTTTTCCCTTTCTGCTTTTACTATTTTTTCTTTGTATTCAATTTTTGATAGTTTGATTAATATGTGTCCTTGTGTGTTTCTCCTTGAATTTATACTGTATGGGACTCTCTGCAGTTCCTGGACTTGATTCACTATTTCCTTTCCCATATTAGGGAAGTTTTCAACTATAATCTCTTCAAATATTTTCTCAGTCCATTTCTTTTTCTCTTCTTCTTCTGGGACCCATATAATAAGAATGTTGGTATGTTTAATGTTGTCCCAGAGGTCTGAGACTGTCCTCAATTCTTTTCATTCTTTTTTCTTCATTCTGCTCTGCAGTAGTTATTTCCACTATTTTATCTTCCAGCTCACTTATCCATTCTTCTGCTTCAGTTATTTTGCTATTGATTCCTTCTAGAGAATTTTTAATTTCATTTATTGTGCTGTTCATCATTGTTTGTTTGCTCTTTAGTTCTTGTAGGTCCTTGTTAAACGTTTCTTTTATTTTCTCATTCTATTTCCAAGATTTTGGATCCTCTTTGCTATCACTACTCTGAATTCTTTTTCAGGTAGACTGCCTATTTCCTCTTCATTTGTTAGGTCTGGTGGGCTTTTACCTTGCTCCTTCATCGGTTGTGTGTTTCTCTGTCTTCTCATTTTGTTTAACTTACTGTGTTTGGGATCTCCTTCTTGCAGTCTGCAGGTTCGTAGTTCTTATTGTTTTTGGTTTCTGCCCCCAGTGGCTAAGTTTTTTTCAGTGGGTTGTGTAGGATTCTTGGTGGAAGGGACTAGTGCCTGTGTTCTGGTGGATGAGGCTGGTTCTTGTCTTTCTGTTGGGCAGGTCCACGGCCGGTGGTGTGTTTGGGGGTGTCTGTGACCTTATTATGATTTTAAGCAGCCTCTCTGCTATTGGGTGGGGTTGTGTTCCTGTCTAGCTAGCTGTTTGGCATAGGGTGTCCAGCACTGTAGCTTGCTCATCGTTGAGTGGAGCTGGGTCTTAGTTTTGAGATGGAGATCTCTGGGAGAGCTTTTGTCATTTGATAGTACATGGAGCCATGAGGTCTGTGATGGACCAATGTCCTGAACTCGGCTCTCCCACCTCAGAGGCACAGGCCTGACACCCGGCTGGAGCCTCAAGACCCTGTGAATCACACGGCTCAGAAGAAAAAGAAGAAAGGAAGGAAGGAAGGAAGGAAGGAAGGAAGGAAGGAAGGAGAAAGAAAGAAAGAAAGAAAGAAAGAAAAGAAGGAAGGAAGGAAGGATGGAAGGAAGGAATGGAAGGAAGGAAGGGAGGGAAGAAAGAAAGAGGGGAAGAAAGAAAGAAAAAAGTTATTAAAATAAAATTTAAAAGTAATTAAAAAAGAAAAAAGAAAGAAAAAGTAAGAAAGAAAGAAGAGAGCAATCAAACCAAAAAAGAAATCCACCAATGATAACAAGCGCTAAAAATTATATTAAAAAAAAAAAACAAAACCAAAAAACGGACAGACAGAACCCTAGGACAAATGGTAAAAGCAAAGCTATACAGACAAGTCACAGAAAGAAGCATAAACATACACACTCACAAAAAGAGGAAAAGGAAAATATATATATATATCTTTGCTGTGAGGCAGTGGTGTATATATTTTATTTTATTATTAATTTTTAATCCTTTCTGGGATTTTCTGAGCTTCCAGGTCCTGTGGGTTAATATCTTTAATCTTTTTGGAGAAGTTTCATCTACTCTCTCTTTAAATATTTCTTCAACACTTCTCTCTGTCTCCTTCTTCTGAAATTGCATTTAAGTGCATGTTAGACTCTTTAAGAGTATCCTAGAACTAACACTTTGATGCTCTGTTCTGCTTTCTTTTTCTCTTTCTTTGTGCGTGCGTGTGTGTGTGTGCGTGTGTGTGTGTGTGTGTGTGTGTTTTATAGTTTGGTTGCTATCTAGTGACCATTCTTGGTTATGTTGTCTATTAATAAGCCAGTTTCAGGCATTCTTCATCTCTGTAACTAACTTTTTCCCCTAGCATTTCTATTTGATTATTTCTTATTCTTCACATACTCCATCTGTCCATGATGAAATTCCCCGTCATCTCATGCATGCTGCCTACTCCTTCCATTAGATAACATATTAATGGTAGTTACTTTAAATTCCCTCTCTAACAGATACATTATCTAGCTTATCTCTGAGTCTCAGTCTGTTGATATATTTGCCTTTTGACAGTGGGTTGCTTTTCCTTGACTTTAGTGTATCTCATAATGTCTTATTGGTTCCTGACATGGTATGTAGAGGAACAGACTGAGGTAACTAGTATTCATGATGGATAATGGCCATTCATGTGAGATATTGAGTTCAGATAGTCAGGATTTAACTGGGTTTGGGTTTTATTGTTACAGTGGCTACCTTTAGTGTACCACCAGCTTTAAATTTCTCTATCATCACCTTATTCTTATCATGGGTTTGGTTTTTCTCAATTTTCCTGCTTTATCCTAAGTTTTAGGCTTTCCTTGGTCTCTCTCCATGCTCTTATCCCTCCCCAAATGGTAGACTGCTGTTGACTGTGGTTAGTGCTTATTAACTTAGTGATGGAATACAGAGGAGTTCTCTATTATTCTGTCTTAGGTGGTTTCCAGTTTATGCTTGAAAAGTAAAGATCTTCTTTCCAACATCTGCAGCCAATTTGGGTTAAGAACACAGGGAATCTCAGCATCCACTTTGCATCCAATTGCTCATTTTCTCTGTTCTTGTTATGATATCCTACTATAATTCAGAAACTCTCTTTTTTAACTTCTTAAGAGAAAAAAAAGACAAGAAAAGAGAAGAAAAGAAAAGTCCCTCTAGGTGTCCATGAGAGTGAAGGAGGTACAGTCACATGGCTGATCAGAGTAGAGAAAGAATATGTGGCTCTAACTTTTCCAAGCAGATTTTCAAAAATCCCCTCATTTTAGCCATTTTCTCTTCACTTTGCTTTGCCAACAGTTCCTGAGACTTGGGGGACAGTTTGAATTGTAAATCAGGTTACTTTGTAGCAATCCTCACTGTTATTTTAGGATTCAGCATTTTTTTTCAGATCTATTTTCATCTTCCATAATTTTGTTACTGTAGGCTTGCCTTCTATTTTTCCTAAATTTGTGGGTTTATATCTTTAAACCAAATCATATTACTATTATTTTAGTGGAATTTTGGGGAGGGAGCCAAAGGTAATGAATGTGTTTAATCTACCATGCTTATACAGAAGTCCTGTGGCTGGCAATATTAAAGTGATTAATCATTTTCACTTCTTATCAAGTTCCTCTATTGTATGTGTAAATAAACTTTGGGGAGGGCCCAGATAGCCCTACTGATGTGGCCAGAAATAGATGAAATTGTCTAGGATGTGCAGCTTACATTTTATCTCTGGGATATAAATATATGTTTGTCATGTCTTATTTTCTTATTAAGATTTCAAGTACCTTGATAGAAAAGTTCATATCTCATATATCTTTATAATGCTTCTAACATCTTGCCTGTTACCTTGATTTTCCGTTATTTTAAACTCTTTCATGTATTTAGCCAGATTAAAATTCCAGTCGTAAAGCCCTGTAATTTTTATAGAAAAATTGTGCTAATAGGGATTATTCTTTGTTTTGCATTTACTCAGAGATTTTTTCCCACAAAAAATGTTATTTGTTTATGAAAATCAGAACAATCTATGTTTAGCAGGCTCTTAAACCTGAACACAATGTAAAAACTAAATTCCTTCTTTTCTGTGTTATTTGAGTGAGGTTAAGTGCCCTTGCTAATACAAAACTGGTTCTTCTTTTTCCTCATAAGGGGTGTCAAAATAATGTTAAGAAGTTGCAGCTCTTTGTAACTAAAAATTCTCAATGTGGGGATATACAATTGGGGGCCAGATCATTTTATTACACCATTTACATTTATTTAAATGTAAATGCTACTAAGTGTAAGGATCTGTGTTATATACTCTGAAGGACTTTGAGGAGCACCAGCTCCTATCAGGACCCAACTTGTTCCTTAGTGCTATATACCTCTTCTCCACACAGCAAGAACACTAAATATTTCTTTAACTTTGTATCTATATGAAATGATGGATGGTCACTAAACTTATTGTGATAATTACTTCATGATGCATGTGAGTCAAATCATTATGCTGTACACTTTAACCTTATGCAGTGCTGTATGTAAATTATATCTCAATAAAACTAGAAGAGGACTTCCCTGGTGGCACAGTGGTTAAGAATCCGCCTGCCAATGTAGGGGACACAGTTTCGAGCCCTGGTCCGGGAAGATCCCATATGCCGCAGAGCAACTAAGCCTGGGCACCACAACTGAGCCTGCGCTCTAGAGTCCACAAGCCATAACTACTGAGCCCATATGCCACAACTACTGAAACCCACGCACCTAGAGCCTGTGCCCCGCAACAAGAGAAGCCATCACAAGGAGAGGCACACCGCAACAAAGACCCAACTCAGCCAAAAATAGAAATAAATTAATTAATTTTAAAAATTTATTAAAAAATTAAAATAAAACTAGGAGAAAAAAAGTTTTTTTCTCTGTAATGTGACCTCTTCTATGGATGACTATGGAATTTAGGTACAAAATATTAAAGAGGATAAAAGAAGGAGGATGACTCTCTCTTTGAAGTGAATTGTTTATTTAACCCAAACACACATGAAAACCTGATCCCAGAAACATCTGCTGTCATTGTTCTATTTATATTCAATGACTTAAAGAATAAAATAAGGCATATTACACAAATAGCTTCTCTCTTCTAATAAAACCTATTGAACCAGAGATTGTCAGATATAGTCAAGTCATTATAGATGGAAATGTGAGCTAGATTATTAAGACTCTGACTCAATCATCTCATTTACTGGCAGTTTTCAAAAAGGAAGATAGAAACAGAGGAGTATGAAGGTTTGCTCGTGTTTCTTCCCCTTGTGCAATCTAGTTCCCTCTCAGTCTGTTTTTGCTTACTGTCAGATTGATTCCAGAGAGGCAGCATTACAATCAGATTTATAATGTGTTTAGAAAGAAGCCTTCCTTGGATTACTTAGCATTGAAAAAATTATAATTTGTATTGAGCCTTTGATCTCAGATCAGTTAAACCCATGAAGGATGAGTTGGAAGTGTGGGAAACACGTCCAGGAGTAATTTTGATGGGATAACTAAACTTTCCATCCTGCCTGTAGAGAAGATAAAAATGATGCTTCTCTAATTTAATAAAAATGTAAGATAAGTGAAGTATCTGTTGAAGAAAAGCACAAGCACTCCCATTTAAGTTGGCCCCTGTAGAATATTCTAGTGGAAACTGTGATACACTTCAGTTCTGGGCTCCTTCATGGTTGAGAGTGCTCAGTTGTCTCTAAAATGAAGTGATTTTTCTGTTTCTATAAAAGGATGATGCACTGGCCTAATAAAACCTGGACACAGAAGACATTGAAAACATAATGATAGTGTACTTGGTCCCTCCTTTAGTTACTGAGAGACAGAGTATATTATATATATTTGGCACATACTAAATACCAGGCATTTTGATAGGCACATGAAGAAATGTTCCCATATTTCAGGTCTGAAATTGGAATTCAGTCTGTACTTTTCTAAAATCTTTTCTATTAACAAGAAGTGATAGAGCTTGATGTTTGAGAGCATGGTCTCTACCAACTGCTAGCCATGGGTCCTGAGAAAGAATTCCCTTTGCTTGAGTTAAAAAGAACTGTGGCTCTGAACAGAATATTGAGGCTTAGGGTAAGGCCCAAAGTTACTGCTGTGAGCTTCCAAGATCTGATAGGAAGTGAGAGGAGTTGGGAAAATTTCCCAACTGGCCCTACATTTCCACACGTCCAGAAACAGTACCTGACAAAATGTGGGTTAGAAATAAATACCAGTGGTGATGGTAGAGTTGAAATTTCATTAACAAAACCATACAGCAGTTACCCTGATACCTCTGAATTTGTAAGCTAAGCCTTTGATTGATTGATTGATTGATTTTTTGGCTATCTGGGAACCTCAAAGGAATTTTAGCTCAGAAGACACTTATATAATAAGTTTATGTTTGGTCTTTATTTCCTTTTCTTTCTCTTTCCTCCTTTCCTTCGTGTACGAAGTTTTGCTGGTTTCAAACCCGGAACCCATTGAATAAGACTTACCACTCACAGGGATAGTCTTAAAAGAGAGACTGCTGGGTCCCTATTGAAGTGGGAGATTTATTTAAAGTAGTTAGTAATTAATTTTAATTAGTTATAGTAATTTATTTAAAATAATATCAAGATTTATCTGGATGAGAAGACTTACCACAGATGATGAGGAAAATGGAGCAGATTTATTGGATGCTGGTGATCCATACTTGGATGATATTGATGATGAGATGGACCCAGAGATAGAAAAAGCCAATGAAAAGTTTTGTTTAGAATCAATGAATATAAGTAAAAGAGTAAAGTTACATTTCAACATATCAGTTTTATAAGGCAGTTTAGGTTATGGTGATTTAACAGAACACAGGAAAACAAGAAAATGTGTCACACTTACACCAAATTAAGGATGTTGAGTTATGTTACTAATACATGCAAGTTTAGTTTTGTTTAACACTATCTGCCAAAATAAACTTCATTCCTTATAACTTAAAGTGTGTGTGTGTGTGTGTGTGTGTGTATAATAGTTTATTATTACAGTTAATTCCACTGTTTTGGCTTCAATAAAATTAATTTTGAAATAAATGGAATGTTGAAAGTAAAACACATATTTATTAAGATTTATTCAAGATGGCAAGGAAAGCATTGCTAGGAAGAATCAAAATTAAAATAATCTTCAAGGGGGCAGCAAGCCTGAACCTGGGAAGATGGTATTGAGGGTCAATTCTGAAAAGTGAGGTGTGGATGAAAATAAGAGGTTTAGAAACTGTGGGATGTCAAGAGTAAGACAATGTCAGAGGAATGAATCAGGACAAGTTGAAGCTGTGGGAATGAGAGTGCTGAAGTTTTCATTTTTATGGGGCATTTGGTGTGCAGTGGAAGTGATTATTCAAAGGAACCCTACAGGATCAGGCATTTACTTTTTCGTTGTGTCAAATAGCCTGGATACCAAAAGTCTTCTCGAGTGAATTCTACTTATAACATCATGGACTTTTGTTGTTGTTGTCTTGACCTTGGAGAATATTTGACCTACACATAAATAAAACATCTTGATAATTATTTTTTCTCTGGAGAAATTGTGTGTGAATGAACTAGAAAGTGTGAAGTCACAATCTAAAATCTAATCTTAGGAAAACCATGATGTCTCATTTCTCTTTCCTCTAAAAGGTGAAGTCAAAGAGAGATACAGGGTCATTTTCTACTGTTGGATGAAAGGTGTTGTAGAAATACAGAGCATAAGCCTATCATTTCCACAGCCCTGAACTATGCTGTCCTCAGAATGCAAGGTGGAAAACTGAAGTTGCAGCTTATTTCAACTGGCCTCCTATGACCCATGAGTAAGTTCAGTGTAATTCAAATAGCAGAAGTAACCCAAATAAGAAAGAGGCACATGACAGCTCCAAATATTGATCTATTCAATAATAACAAGGGGAACATAAACTACCAACTTTTCATGGACAGATGTGATTTCTTATCTCTATCCCAATGGAAGAGTAAAATCAAAATTATGGTTTACTGAGCTAAAGAAGAGTCTGACTCATGGGTTCTGGCCACAATACATTTCTGAACTCTTCCTTCAAGTCTAAAGCATGACCCAGTCAGGTTCAGCACTAATTCATGTGGCTGTCACATTTACAACTGAAGTACTGGGGGAGACCTCCAGGAAATAGATGATTGTAAGCAATTCCTGTTATCCAGCTAAGAGAAAAGCGGGAACCACAGAGATTAAATGTAAAAATTTATTTATAATTTTAGATTGCCAGTCCAGAAATGGAGAAGGTCCCTAGCTATACACAGCCACATAATATAAATAGATTCATCAGCTATTAATGGTGTAACACCTAGTTTATTATTCTGAATTTACAATAAACATTTTTTATAAAAAAGGCATCAATTTTTAAAAACTTGTCTCGTATATAAATGGAACAACATTGCTCCAAATAGAATTGCTTCTTAAATAGCAAGATCTGGGAAGCACTCATAGCTACTCTGTATCTCCATTACAGTATTAAGGCCCAGAAAATTCCAGCTCTAGGGTATCTGGTCCTCAGCCTGTTGGCGTGGCGGTGTATCAAGAGTGAGCCTGCATTGCTTCAAGCCCTTTTCATCTAGAATGTTTCAGTGAGAGCTTTTTATGGGGAAATCTTTTTTTTTTTTTCTTTCTTAAGGTCATTTATCATTTATCACTTAGTATATAAGCCAATATTTACATGTATCTGTCACAAAGACTCAACCCTATTCCATAACATATTAAAGGGAACATGTGGAATATGTGTGCGCAAAAGAGGGGTTGTTGGTTCCCATATTTTTGGGAATTGTAAAATACCTCTTCCCTTTCTCTCCTATACTGAGCCCACTGAAGTTTTCTTGCCCTGCATTACAAGAAACTCTAGTTTGTGTGTATTCCACACAAAGCTAGTTGTTGGACTAAAGACTGTGGACAAGAGAAAGAGAAGCTTGCAATTTTCTAACTTTTGCTGTTAAGAAAACACAGTGATATGGCTGTTTACAGTTAGGGCAGTCAAAAGCAAATCTCTGCTTTGCCACTAATAATAGTATGATCTCTGGAAAATTATTTAACTTTTCTAAATGTCAGTTTCCCTGACTGTCAAATGGAAAAATGATAGCATCTGTGTCTTAAAGTTGCCATGAGGGTTAAATGAAATAATGTGCATGAATATGTCTCATTTAATTTTCAAATCACTCTATGAAGTGAAGCTCTTATTACTATTATTACTATTTCTCACTCTATAGATGAAGAAACCGAGCCTTACAGAAATAATTAAAATTAAAACTAACTAACATTCCCAAGGCCATATTGTTAACAAGTCTGGGACATGGTAGTCAAACCCAGCTCTGCCTGACTCTAGGGCCTGAACTCTTCACCACTGCATGATCCTCCCTTCTAAGTGTTCACTCGTTTCTAATGAGAAAGGATTTAAGTCATTGGCAGAAGTCCACTGCATAATCTTTGTGATATGTGTAATTTGGCCTATTGCAATTGTAGAGAAAGCTGTTTCCAGTTTTCATACCATACTACAGGTTTGGCCATTTCTAATCAAAACTTTGGCTATTATTTTTAACTCCCAGATCTAAAAACTTCTCAAGTGTTGCCATAGTTTGATAGCTAACAGGTAAGTCCCAAGGGATAAGTTGCAGTGAAGGTTCTGGAGCTCAGGATGGGCAGAACAAATCAGATGCTGGTAGAAAAGGACTTTTCTCTGGGTGTTCTGTAGTTACACTCATATTCACAAATGTTAACCCAGCTGCTACCTAATTGAAATTGCTAATAGAGTTACCTTTCCTCAAGCCAGTACCAGAAAATCCAAACCACAGATAAAATTAGCCCTGGCAACTTCAGAGCTTAGTCCAGTAGATCTCAATCTTTTTGGCCTCAGAACCCCTTTATGAGGACCCCAAAGTATGTGTTATGTGTGTTACACATCTATGATTTGTGTGTTGCATATCTATTTCTGGGTTCCATATTAAAAATTAAAATTGAGAAAATTTTCATTTGAAAATAATAATAAACCCATTACATGTTAAGTGATTACATATAAACTGATGTTAGCATAAATAACATATTTTAATGGAAAATAATTATATTTTCCATTAAAAAAATTAGCCTGGAGAGCGGTATTGTTTAACATTTGTGCAAATCTCTTTGATGGCTTAATAGAAGATAGCTGGATTCTCATAGCTGCTTCTGCATTCAGTTTGTAACATCATCACACTTCATGTTGATTCTGCAAAACAACACTGATCACTCGTGAGAGAGTGAGAGAGAAAGGAATATAACATTTAGAGTTATTATTAAGATAGTTTTGACATTACAGATCCCCTGAGTGGGTCTTGGGGACTTCCTGGGGTCCCTGGCCCACACTTTGAGAGCGATTTGTTTGGCCAATAAACTTGAAGTATGAGGAATGTCCTATTGATACTGCTGGTATAATTGATAGTACAATAATATGCATGGCTGAGATCATTCAAGCTTAAAAAATAGACTAGTAGCATAATGTATTGGAATTTGTTTGGATTTGTAAGTTCTAAAACTTTCACACAAGCTTCAAGAAGGTCAGGGAGCTTTGTCACTACTGATTTGTGGAGGTGAGAAATAATAATATTTCTTTCTATGATTTTTGTTCACTTAGAGCCCCATTTGACAAGTTCTATAAGCCATTTAACAGAGAGCGTTTGTTATGAGATTCAAATATATACTCATTTCTGGTATCCAGGCTCCACAAATCCATCATGCATCTGCCGTGAAATCAAGCCTGTGGGAGCCCAGACGGCTTTCTCTTGTAAAGGTTCCCAGAAAGTCCAAATCTTCCCCTTTTTCCTACTCGCTATTTGAAGTATGTGGACTGGGACCATTGGGAGGCCAGTGTCCTCCAAGTCTTGCAAAGCCTCAGTCTACTGTAGACTGTGTACTTTGGCAGGCTGCTCGAGAGCACAGAGCCTGGCTCTCTACCAGTGACAGTCCCACCGAGTCTCTGGGCGCCTTTCCTTTCCTGCTTCCCAACGTCGTCCTTAGGTTCCCATGGTTAGTTACATTGTTGGGGCTCAAAGCAGGCCAGCCTGCCCCTGAACACAGTTTCCGGAATCTCCTCTCCTCAGAGTACTGCCTGCTTTCTTCCAGCCACTGCTTTTCTTTCACCCTTTGCCCATAGAGTTACCCAGTTGCCCGCAGTTTCTTGAGGCCCCACTTATGTGTACAGCTTGTTTCCAATTGTCTCTGTTAGTTGTATTCAGCTGACCCTAAAACTAGTGTGGCATGTAAGAAACCTCGAAAATAAACCTGATACCAATGTTACCAAGATTTACAAGATTCTATAATATCTTTAAAAACCATTTTTATTTATTTATTTAAATTTTATTTATTTATTTATTTATTTTTGGCTGTGTTGGGTCTTCGCTTCTGTGCGAGGGCTTTCCCTAGTTGTGGCAAGCGGGGGCCACTCTTCATCGTGGTGCGCGGGCCTCTCACTATCGCGGCCTCTCTTGTTGCGGAGCACAGGCTCCAGACGCGCAGGCTCAGTAGTTGTGGCTCACGGGCCCAATTGCTCCGCGGCATGTGGGATCTTCCCAGACCAGGGCTCGAACCCGTGTCCCCTGCATTGGCAGGCAGATTCTCAACCACTGCGCCACCAGGGAAGCCCCCCATTTTTATTTTTGGTGTTGTGCCCAAGTTCTTAAAATTTAATACACTCATATCATGCATCTTGCAATATGTATGACTCTCCTACAACATTGTGATATAAATTATAATATGAAATGTCAATTATGATGTATTCATAAAAATAATAAACTAACATTCATATAACTCTTTTTAGTTTACTAAGTTCTTTCACAGACATTTTCGTTTAATTCACAAGAAATGCTGTTTCAGGCAATAGCTTTAATTCCTATTCTATAGATGAAGGGGAAGACTTGTGTCTAAGGAAGTCTAAGGACTGTGCTTGAGCAACTGACAAAGCTGTTGCCCCGGGACTTCCCTGATGATCCAGTGGTTAAGACTCCACACTTCCACTGCAGGGCGTGTGGATTCGATCCCTCGTCAGGGAACTAAGATCCTGCATGCCCAGCAGCGCGGCCAAAAATTTTTTTTTAAAAAGGCTGTTGCCCAATCATAGGTCTTCAGATTGAAAACTCAGTGCCCTTTCTACTACACTGGTGTTTTGTAAATGTCAGTTACTTGCATATAATTTAAATGTATTTATGTATCCATGTACTCAAGTGTCCTATGTACATGAACTTAAAAATTTTAACTAATCTTATTACTTAATTGAGCATACATTGAAAAGTAGCTTGATTTACTATAATTTAAATGAAAAAGCTAATCTTTTGTTTAAAAAAAAGAAATCATGAAAATAAATACAATGAAGATAAAACAAAGTTATTAAATTCTAGTCAGAGACTGTTGCCTACTAAAACACTTGAGGTCCTGTATTCCTGCTGTTAAAGATGGAAAATAGTATGAGATTGAAAGGATGTTAAGGTCACACAAACACCAAACTGAGGCTTTCTCTTTAAGGATTAAATTGAACACGGAAAAAATTTAACATTGCACTATGTACAATAATTGTATCCATGCTGGGAGGCATCAAGTTGTGGTATGATATATCAGAAAAAGTAATGGAAGAAAAGACATTTAGTTAGAGAAAAGGGTCAAGTTTATAATAAAAGTAATTGAGGAGAATTTACCCAAATTCATCGAAAGGTGCCTTGTACTTGGCTAGAAGGAAAGAAGTGGAGGTAACAGAATGATGAGGAAAATTCAGGTCCCATTTCAAAGGATTTTCTGTACAGGGGAGAGACGTATATCAATGATTCTAGTTAGGAAAGAAGATAGGATGGAAGCACGTCTCCCAACCTTTTTCATGTCAGAACACTATGATTCTGGAATAAACAAAGAGAGGCTGCTGTAGCTTTCCAGGACCTGCCTGGCCACCCAGCAGCGCCGGGGGTCAAGATCTCTGAACACTTGTAAACCGTTCGTGGCTCACCAAAACATGACAGCACACTGGGCGGGAAGCTCTGCCGTATGGAACCGATGAGAGGACCATAGAATAAGGAGAATAAAACATGGTCCCTGACAGCAAGGAGTTCACAATTTCTTCCAGAAACATTTACAAAGTGTCTTCTACAAGCAAGGTACTGTGAATAGGTACCGTGGGCACGTGACACATTCATATTAGGCAGAATATAAGGTTTTACCACAGAGAAAAAAATGTTGAGCACCTACAACTGTGACACATAGCAACAGACACTTTAAACTTACTAGAATTCAAGAAATAACTCCTGTATATTGAGTTTCTGAATTACTTTTTCACTCTGAAGTTGTTTTACATACTTTACAGTCATTAATTTCATTGTATGTATTTCAGTTCTTCCAACAGCCTCATTAAAAAATGAATAAAAACTTTAAGCTGGGCTTCCCTGGTGGCGCAGTGGTTGAGAGTCTGCCTGCCAATGCAGGGGACACGGGTTCGAGCCCTGGTCTGGGAAGATCCCACATGCCGCGGAGCAACTAAGCCCGTGAGCCACAATTGCTGAGCCTGCGCTCCGCAACGGGAGAGGCCACGATGGTGAGAGGCCCGCGCACCGCGATGAAGAGTGGCCCGCACTTGCCGCAACTAGAGAAAGCCCTCACACAGAAACGAAGACCCAACACAGCCATAAATAAATAAATAAATAAAATTAAAAAAAAAAAAAAACCCACAAACTTTAAGCTAATTTCTCTCTTTTCAGAAGTACAAAGTTTATTGGGTACTAACATTATAAGAGGCATCATACTGGTGCCTAATATGAATTATTTTAACCTTACATCAATGCTACAGAATCAGAATACTAATTCCATTTTGCAAATGGAGAATCTTGACTAAAGAAAGGAACTAAATAATGGACAAAAACCCAGGATTCAGATGCGGACACTTCTGACTTCAAAGCTGATCCTCTTTCACTATAAATTATACTGCAGTTTTGAAATCTATCTCTATTAATCTTAATCTTGACTTAATGAAACACAAACAGCAAACTGCCCACTGTTAGAATTATGTTCCTTGTTTACCTGCTTCACAGACTGAGAGACATACACACACACACACCATACACATACGTTAAGAATATAAATGGTAATACTACTGTGCTTTAAAAATATGAAATCATCTATTTCTATAAAAATGTATGGTTTTAGTCACGGGGTGGAACTGTAAAAACTGTTCAATTATTAATCAACAAATAGTTACAGGATCCCAATAAAATGAAAATCCCCTGCCAGATGCACTAAAAGTCACATATTGAGTTTCTCTGGGGAGTCTCCACTCTCAAACAATTTTAATAGATTTTAGATTGAGCACTTGCTTTATGAAAAACTTGGAGCTCAATAATGCAAGGGAGTCAGAATGATCCAGGAGAGTTTCTCAAACCTCAATGTACAAGTTCTGATTCAATAGACCTGAGATGAGGCCTGTGATTCTGCATTTCTACCAAGCTCATAGGTGAGGCCAAAACTGCTGGTGCTGGGGCCTCATTCTGAGGAGCAAAGGTCTAGGACATGCCAATCAAAGTGTGGTCCATAGACCAGTGCTAGGCAGTGAACTATTGGTTACTGGTCTGTAATGGGTTAAGTACAGAAAATGAAAGTAAGCATTTCGAAACCTTTAAAGCATTTTGAAAGAGTAATTTTACGTTTGTTGTATATAATAATAAAATTGGGACTTGTGTTTTGTATATCTCTGTTTTTAAATTTCTGGTAACTTATTTTTATTATATTTTACAAAAATATTGGTCTGGGACAGATTGTATATACATACAAATGGTTGTTCATCATAAGTGATTTGAAAAATTCTGGTCTAGAACGTTGTCCCCGGCTCATGAAACTTACAATAAAATTGGAGAAATATGAAAAGCAACCATAAACACACGACAGAATGTGGTGGAGACCATATAAGAAATAAAGAATTTTGAGGGTTCAGTGGAGTGGAAAGGAAATAGGAGGACCGAAGCATTTATGGAACACCTGTATAATGTCATACACAGCTGAGTCCTTAACATTTAGCCCACCCAAAGCCCCATTTTAAAAATGAGAAAACTGAATATCAGGGAAATTAAATAAATCAAGATCAGGAAGGAGTAGGGCCAGAATTAAAATGTAGGTTTGACATATATCTGTGAATTGTGGATCCTCATATTTTTTGAACACCCTCCCTACATTCTATTAGGATCTCACACTTTAAACCTCACCTTCCTGAGGTAAACTTCAGACATTTTGTCTAGCCTTCCTTACAGGGAGGGTGCAGGCATGAGATCTAGGTTCTGTACTCTGAAGACTGGAGAGGTCAGAGACTGGAGACATGGACACCAGATTAAGGACGGTACAGAAGACACTGTTGGTTTCTATTGTGGGTTGAATTTGGGTTGAGTTGTGTGCGCCCCACTGCCCCAAATTTATATGTTGAAGTCCTAACCACTATTATATCAGAATGTTACCTTATTTGGAAATAGGACCATTGCATACGTAATTAATTAAAGTGAGGTCACACCGGATTAGGATGGGCTCCTAATCCAATAAGACTGGTGTACTTATAAGAAGGGGAAGTTTGCACACAGACACGCACAGGGAGAATGCCTTGTGAAGATGAAGGCAGAGACTGAGGTGATACAGAACAAGCCAAGGAACATCAACGATCACCAGCAAACTAATGGAAGCTAAGAGAGAGGCATGAGACAGATTCTCCCTCTCTGCCCTCAGAAGGAACTGACTCTGCTGACACCTTGGTGTCAGACTTCTAGCCTCCAGAGCTGTGAGACAATAAATTTCTGTTGTTTAAGCAAATGTTTAACATTTTCTACAAGAAATATTCAACCTATGAAATTGAAAAATCTCACTGAGGGTGGAGTAAGATTAAAAACAATCACCCAGGGATATCACAGTGAAATGGCAGAATATCAAAGACAATGAGAAAGATCTTTAAAATTACCAGAAGAGAAAAAAGATAGCTCATGAGTTTAATCCTTGGGTAATTCTACAGGGCCTGAGAAAAGGGTTGAAACAGGAGCAAAAGGGGCATTACTTTCAGAGCGTGGCCAATACCTCCATCTTGACTTCACTTTGATTAGAGTCAGGCTACACGGTGGCTGGGAAAGCTCTTGTCTAGCCATGGAAAGCAAGTGTAGGACTAGAAAATCAAGAGAGAGGCAGGTGTCTGGGTGTGTGCATGTGTGTGTGTGTGTCTACTTGTGCACACTAGTGACTACTTCATGTTTAGTTGTTTCTGATCTTCTGGGTAGGTTGGAAAAAAATAGAGCTCAATATATCAGTATTTATTCAATTCAGTCTAATGTATATTAAATATCCTATCTAAAGCAGGTACTGCTCTGTAAGTGCAAAAATAAACAAGACATAGTTTCTTCTTTCATTCATGGATAACTTCACTCTGTCATACTATTTATGACAATTTTATAAACAAAATACAATTTTTGAAGGCAGTCTCTTCTGCTTAAGTACCCCATTCATGTAGTTTCTCTAGGAATTAAGGATATTTATTGGAACCTTACTTGAGTGTAGGCATTTATTCTGGAAAATTGCTAAAATGCCTTTTCATTTCATTTTGATAAATTATTTTTTAAAAAGACATATAAGGGGATCCACATGATTCTTGCTTAGGAATCAATACCGCTACTTTAAATTTTCTGTAAATACTTTAAAGAGGCAGATAAAGTACAATCTGTAAGCTTGAGCATCAGTGTAAAACTATTGAGTTTATTTTTGTATAAATGTGCTTCTATATTCAACTAAAACAACCATAGAGGAAGTCAAATGTTTGCTCTCTTCAACAACACATTGGTACTAAAAAGGGGAGTGATGATGATTATCCCACGAGGGTTTTCTTTAAAAATCTCTATGTAGATTATTGCCCATATTTTTTTTTTTTACCATTGCCAAAATTAGTTCTATGGATTGCTTTATTATAGCTATTTCAGTGGTAAGTTTGCCTCAAGCTCTGTAGCTGGATAAGTAATCAATACCTTATATATCAAAGAAAAGTTTCCTAAGGAGGAAAACATTTTTTTCTTGAATAACCTTTTTGTTATTGTTGGCAATATATTTCAAAGTGCTCAGAGAGTTGTGCATGTATGTTTTTTCTCTCAATGCCAAACATTAGCTCCTGATTATGGCCTTAACAAATAATGCTGGTATGTGATAATAATAAAAAGTAAAAAATAAGACCTAGTTTATTTTGAGACCTGCAGTCACAGTCAGCCAGTCCTATTTAGTGTCAGTAGGACTAACGACAGTATCTATAATTTGTGATGGGAGGTACTAATAATGTTAAATTTACAAAAATTGGTGATGGAGGAATGATAAGCATTTTGTTCCCATAAAGAAGACAATGAAAATAAAAAGGTAAACTAATGTAACAGTTTGGTTAGAAACGGCTGCTTCATTTTTATTTTCCTTCAGCTTTAAAAATATCCAAACCACAAGGAGGAGAGAGGGAGAGAGAGGGAGAAGGGGAGGGAGAGGAAGGAGAGGTGAAGGGAGGCAGAGACTAGCTATGATGGAATATTGGCGTTGGAGTAGTAGAAAGAACAGGGGGTTTGGAGTTAGAAGGCATGGCACTTAATTCTTGGGCACAGAAAGTTTGGGAAGGATGCTTATTGTCTTTGAATATCCATTTTCTTAGCTGTAAGATATAAAAACAGTGTAATAAAGTGTGAGAAAAGCCTTTGTAAACTGTCACGCACTATACAAATGTCAGTTATCATTATTCAGACTCCCAGAGAAAACAGAGTGAAAAACTGTGCCTGCTTTGGCCACTTTTTAATTCTTATTTTATTTTACTTTTTAAATTTTTATTTGATATTGAGGTGTAGTTGATTAACAATGTTGTGTTAGTTTCAGGTGTACAGCAAAGTGATTCAGTTATACATACACATGTATCTATTCTTTTTCAATTTGTTTCCCATTTAGGTTATTACAGAATATTGAGCAGAGTTCCCTGTGCTGTATAGTAGGTCCTTGTTGGTTATCTATTTTAAATATAGTAGTATGTATATGTCAGTCCCAAACTCTCAATTTATCCCTCCCCTCCACCTTTCCCCTTTGGTAACCATAAGTTTGTTTTCTAAGTCTGTGAGTCTATTTCTGTTTTGTAAATAAGTTCTTTTGTATCTTTTTTTTAGATTCCACATATAAGCGATAGCATATGATATTTGTCTTTCTCTGTCTGACTTACTTCACTTAGTATGACAATCTCCGGGTCCATCCATGTTGCGATAAATGGCATTATTTCATTCTTTTTAACGGTTGAGTAATACTCCATGCTTTGGCCACTTTTTGGGTCCCATTTCTATGAGTTCTCCATGTGAAAGTGGCAAAAAAATGTTGTTACAGTGCAGATACATACAGATGATTATAAGAAAGGAAAGTATATGATCTTATGATTGCCAGCACAGATGGATTCGGATGATAAAATATTTGTTTTCCCAAAAAGTCCATAGTAATGCCTCTTTGTGGGTAGCTAGCAATCTCTTGGAATTCTGGTCTCCATCCTTGTTCTCCCCCCTTCTCCTCTTCTTCCCATCTTTCCTTTGGTCTTTTCTACCCTTCTGCCCCTTCCCTTATCACCTAATCCACAGTCTCAGCTCTGCCCTGGAGATGAGCTCCAGATCCTTACTGTCCAACTAGGACTAGACTCACGTTTTTTAGTCTTAAGGAACATGTACAAGGAAGGCAATATTTCTCTCACTCTGTTGGCTGCACTTCCATAGCAGTTTTTATAGGGTATTATGCTAACAAAGTTTCTGTTACTTTTGTTTCTTATCACAGTTGAGGAAGATACGGGGAAAAAAAGGACAGGGCTGCAAGCTGGAGGGCTGCAGAAAATTCCATTGTGCAACATGAGTTACTGTCATGGCGATGGCAACTCAAGCACTCTGCAGAGTCCTCTAAAACAGCACTTCTCAAATGCCCATATGCATAGCAATCACCTGTTAGCAGATTTTGATTCAGTAGTTCTGGGGTGAGCGTGAACAGTTTGCATTTCTAATAAGCAACCAAGTAGTCCATGGATCCACACTTTAAATAGTCAGTCTCTACAGAGAAATCTTTTCATTTTGCATCCCTACCTTACAATCTACTGGAAGCAGCATTGTGTAAAGGAAAGAGCAAAATGATTTTGGAGTCAATTGGAATGGATTTGAAATCTGGCTCCATTAATTCTTTAAAAGACATTGGACAAGGATTACTTTTTAAGTATAACTTCTCTAAGTCTCACTATTATCTGGAATATGGAGATAATAATATCTGTCTTACAGGATTGCTATAAGAATTAAATGTTTCTGTTTTTTTTTTTTTTTTTTTGGCTGCGTTGGGTCTTCGTTGCTGCACGTGGGCTTTCTCTAGTTGTGGCGAGCGGGGGCTACTCTTTGTTGCGGTGCATGGGCTTCTCATTGTGGTGGCTTCTCTTGTCGCAGAGCATGGGCTCTCGGCGTGCAGGCTTCAGTAGTTGTGGCACACGGGCTCAGTAGTTGTGGTGCACGGGCTTAGTTGCTCTGTGGCATGTGGGATCTTCCCAGACCAGGGCTCGAACCCGTGTCCCCTGCATTGGCAGGTGGATTCTTAACCACTGCGCCACCATGGAAGTCCAAGTGTTTCTGTTTTTGCAAAGCATTTTAACATGGGGTCTAGACAGCTCCCTCTCCTTTCTTTGCCCATTTCAAATTCTTCAAGATGGCATATGAGGATTGTCACAATGCAGCCCCAAGTTGTATTTCAAACTTCATCTGCTTATTGATACTGAAACAATTTACTTCCATGCAGCTCACAATCTACTGTACATTAACAGGATTTTACTTTACAACTTCTGCATTAATCTAACTTTGTTATTCCAGGAAACATTGGCCCAAGAATATGAAGTTGAAAATAACTATTGTTTTATTTCGGAACCTCTTGAATTTACTGATCTGAACAATAGATTTATTTTCATTAGGTATATAGCCTCTTCTCAGAATAATAGATTACTCAGCTGGGCTCATCAAATGTTTGTTTACTCTTCAAAGACTGTCTTCAAAGTTTCCCCCTTACTTTATCCATTAATCTTACACTATTACATTGTGAGCCTTGTTCAGTATCAGACCCCCTTATTAAAAGACATGCCTTATACTACACCCCAAAACCTTACAAATGTCACTTTGACTCCCCCTTCCAACATACTACTAAGATTCTGTCAAGGTCTTAAGTGGCCCCCCCTTCCGGCAGTAAACAGTAAACTTGCCTTTGTTTGATCAAACAGGTTATTTTGCTGGTCTCTTCAGAGAGGTGAAAGTCAATAATCTCTTCTATGAAAACTATCATCCAGACAAATGTAATTACAGTTGACCCTTGAACAAGGAGGGAGTTAGGGACACCCATCCTCCCTGCAATCAAAAATCTGTGGATAATTTACAGTTGGCCCTCCATACAAACCCAGTTCCTCCCTATCCATGGATCCACATCCATGGATTCAACTAACCGTGGATTTTGTAGTATTGTAGTATTTACTATGGAAGAGAAATCGGCGTATAAGTGGATCTGCACAGTTCAAACCTGTGTTGTTCAAGGGTCAACTGTAATTACTTGTTATTTCCTAAAGGTATTATGCCTTTTCGTAGTCTGTGTTTTTGCATATCAATTTCTTTTTCTAGAATAGCATCTCCTTGTCTTTTATTTAACCTTCAAGACTCAGGCTAAGTGTTGCTTCCTCTGAAATATTTATTGAAGCACTAGCAACATAAATCACTGAAGCTTCTGTGCTCCAATAGCATTCAGAAAGCCTTTTCTATAGTATCCTATTTTTTTCTGATTGCTTGGTTATACATTTTTCTTTCCTAAAGACATTGTGCTCCTTGAATGTAGGGACTGAGCTTTATCCACTTCTACTTGTGCCTTGAAGAATGAAAGAAACTTACAAGTTGATCAATAAATATTTGTTGAATGTGGAATGAACAACATTTATCTTAGCTATTTAGAGGACGAAGAGGGTAAAGAAATGTTTGTCAAAAGGAACTTGGGCTTGTTTTCTTAAGGACATCTTTGCATCATTGATTGTATTTTCCTTTTTGTTCTAGGTAAACCCAAGAAATGTTAACCTCTGAAATAGTAACTTTCTGAGCCAACAAAACAGGATCCCGTTGAAGTTTCATGCCTCTGTCAAAAAGGTAATTTCTCATTTCCCTTCTGTCTAGCAATTACAGATGACAATTATGAGCATGCAGCTGGTCCAGCCCTTCTAACAGGGTAGCAGATGACTTCCCCCCCCACTTCAGGAAAATTTTATATCCTCTGGCATAGATCTAGATATAAATGTTATCAGTTTCATTATCTGAAATAAAGGGTGAGCATGTGGTTTAGCCCAGTCAGAGCTGGAAGAAGGACCAAGTTTTATAGTGTTGTGAAATTCATGACTCTATGATGACTAATAAAAATGAAGCCTGACATTTTTATGTGTCTGTCTAAGTATTATTTACTCCCTATGCGCAGCACATGCTTTATTGTATAGCTCCAATTAGTCCAGTACTTGGGTTGTTGAAGGCAGATTTATACTATAGCAATAGAATTTTTTTTAACATCTTCATTGGAGCACAATTGCTTTACAATGGTGTGTTAGTTTCTGCTGTATAACAAAGTGAATCAGCTATATGTATACATATATCCACATATCTCCTCCCTCTTGCGTCTCCCTCTCACCCTCCCTATCCCATTTAAAATGCCATCTGACCTGAAATTTAGAAGTTCAAAAAAAAGTGTCAGAGTTCATAGATAACAGGTTTTGGCAAGGCCAAAATAAAATTTGCAGCAGTGAAGCATTTCCTATATAACAGTATGTTGAGACAACAGAGAAATTGTTGAGGTGAAAAATGAAGTCTAGAGAATACTTATGACAAACAGTAAGGCTGGTTTGATATTCTATCAATACATTAGCAAAGTAAGCTGCATTTGAAAAGAAGACAAAAGTATGTGTACCATATCTCAGTTTCTGATCATTTTGGATCATTTGGAGGTACAATTATTTAATAAATTTAGTGTTAAGTAGTGAGTCTCAGATGTTTCATTCCTCTTTCTTTGGCTGTCATCTAAAAATGAAAGAAATAACCTTTCTTATAATGTAAGCTAGTTATCCCTTTGAGTACTCTGACATTTATTTCATAGCATAATGACAATAAGCATTATAACATATTCGTGTTGAGTCCCAGTGATTCTGATTTCTGTGTGGTTTGTGTTAATTATATTTTGTAAGAACTTGAGTAGTAATCGTAATAGTTTATTATAAGTGTATTGCAATTTTTCCCTTTAACATGCAAGACCTGAGTGACCCTTAATCAATACTGTGAGGTAGTAATGTACCCATTTTACAAGGGAGACAAAGGGTCAACTAGAAGAAATGATTTTCCACAAGTCACATAGTTGGTAAATGGAAGAGCTAGTGCCGGAACTCAGACTCTTGTCTTGCAGACACAGAACACTTTGTTCTACAGTACACAGATCCCTGTTAATATATTTTGAAATAATTACAGAAGAGATGTTACAGACCCTTCACATAGAATCTGATCACTGTTCATTTTCAGGAAAGTGAACTAAGACAGGATTAGATTTAATTGCATTCTCCCTGAAAATAGTAACCATGAAAAGAAATTAAAAGATTGAGTTCAGGATTGATTTTCTTGTCTCTGAAGCAGTGACTGCAGCTTCAAGAAGCCTGTAGAAAGGTTTTTTTCAGAGATTGTTTTGACATCCTCATGTTAGAGTATCAAAGAAAAACTCAGTACTCAGTGCAATATTAACCATATTGGGTTTGAACTCAGACTTTTCTCTAGGGATGTTCCTCCACTTTATAAACAGTGTCAGGGCAAATAAATACATGCTCCTGTGTGGCACAACATAAATAATTGATGACATCGATTGACAGTTTCTAAGATGGTGGTCTAGTTTCATTTTTTTGCATGTGACTGTCCAGTTTTGGCCACACGATTTATTTATTTATTTATTTATTTTTAACATCTTTATTGGAGGATAATTGCTTTACAGTGTTGTTAGTTTCTGCTGTATAACAAAGTGAATCAGCTATATGCATACATATATCCCTATATACTCTCCCTCTTGCATCTCCATCCCACCCACCCTATCCGACTCCTCTAGGTGGTCACAAACCACCGAGCTGATCTCCCTGTGCTATGCAGCTGCTTCCCACTAGCTATCTATTTTACATTTCTTAGCGTATATATGTCAATGCTACTCTCTCACTTCGACCCAGCTTACCCTTCCCCCTCCCCGTATACTCAAATACCTTCTCTACGTGGGCGTCTTTACTACTGTCCTGCCCCTAGGTTCAGCAGGACCATTTTTTTTTTAGATTCCACATATATGTGTTAGCATACGGTATTTGTTTTTGTCTTTCTGACTTGCTTCACTCTGTATGACAGACTCTAGGTCCATCCACCTCAGTAGAAATAACTCAATTTCGTTTTTTTTATGGCTGAGCAATATTCCATTGTGTATATGTGCCACATCTTCTTCATCCATTCATCTGTCGATGGACACTTAGGTTGCTTCCATGTCCTGGCTATTGTAAATAGTGCTGCAATGAACATTGTGGTACACGACTCTTTTTGGATTATGGTTTTCTCAGGGTATATGCCCAGTAGGGGGATTGCTGGGTCATAGGATAGTTCTACTTTTAGTTTTTTAAAGAACCTCCATAATGTTCTCCATAGTGGCTGTATCAATTTGTATTCCCACCAACAGTGCAAGAGGGTTCCTTTTTCTCCACACTCTCTCCAGCATTTATTGTTTGTAGATTTTTTGATGATGGCCATTCTGACCAGTGTGAGGTGATACCTCATTGTAGTTTTGATCAGCATTTCTCTAATGATTAGTGATGTTGAACATCCTTTCATGTGTTTGCTGGAAATCTGTACAACTTCTTTGGAGAAATGTCTATTTAAGTCTTCTGCCCATTTTTGGATTGGGTTGTTTGTTTTTTTGATATTGAGCTGCATGAGCTGCTTGTATATTTTGGAGATTAATCCTTTGTCAGTTGCTTCATTTGCAAATATTTTCTCCCATTCTGAGGGTTGTCTTTTTGTCATGTTTATGATTTCCTTTGCTGTGCAAAAGCTTTTAAGTTTCATTAGGTCCCATTTGTTTATTTATGTTTTTATTTCCATTTCTCTAGGAGGTGGGTCAAAAAGGATCTTGCTGTGATTTATGTCATAGAGTGTTCTGCCGATGTTTTCCTCTAAGAGTTTTACAGCGTCTGGCCTTACGTTTAGGGCTTTAATCCATTTTGAATTTATTTTTGGGTATGGTTTTAGGAGGTGTTCTAATTTCATTCTTTTACATGTAGCTGTCTGGTTTTCCCAGCTCCACGTATTGAAAAGGCTGTCTTTTTCCCATTGTATATTCTTGCCTCCTTTATCAAAAATAAGGTGACCATGTGTGTGTGGGTTTATCTCTGGCTTTCCATCCTGTTCCACTGATCTATATTTCTGTTATTGTGCCAGTACCATACTGTCTTGATTACTGTAGCTTTGTAGTATAGCCTGAAGTCAGAGAGCCTGATTCCTACACCTCTGTTTTTCTTTCTCAAGATTGCTTTGGCTCTTTAGGGTCTTTTGTATTTCCATACAAATTGTGAAATTTTTTGTTCTAGTTCTGTGAAAAATGCCATTGGTAGTTTGATAGGGATTGCATTGAAACTGTAGATTGCTTTGGGTAGTATAGTCATTTTCACAATGTTGATTCTTCCAATCCAAGAACATGGTATATCTCTCCATCTGTTGTATCATCTTTAATTTCTTTCATCAGTGTCTTATAGTTTTTTGCATACCGATCTTTTCTCTCCTTAGGTAGGTTTATTCCTAGGTATTTTATTCTTTTTGTTGCAATGGTAAATGGGAGTATTTCCTTAATTTCTCTTTCAGATTTTTCATCATTAGTGTATAGGAATGCAAGAGATTTCTATGCATTAATTTTTTATTCTGCTACTCCACCAAATTCATTGATTAGCTCTAATAGTTTTCTGGTAGCATCTTTAGGATTCTCTACATAGAGTATCATGTCATCTGCAAACAGTGACAGCTTTACTTCTTCTTTTCCGATTTGGATTCCTTTTATTTCTTTTTCTTCTCTGATTGCTCTGGCTATAACTTCCAAAACAATTTTGAATAATAGTGGTGAGAGTGGGCAACCTTGTCTTGTTCCTGATCTTAGTGGAAATGGTTTCAGTTTCTCACCATTGAGAACAATGTTGGCTGTGGGTTTGTCATATTTGATCTTTATTGTGTTGAGGTAGGTTCCCTCTATGCCTACTTTCTGGAGAGTTTTTATCATAAATGGGTGTTGAATTTTGTGGAAAGCTTTATCTGCATGTATTGAGATGATCATATGGTTTTTATCCTTCAATTTGTTAATATGGTGTATCACATTGATTGATTTGCATATATTGAAGAATCCTTGCATTCTTGGGATAAACCCCACTTGATCATGGTGTATGATTCTTTTAATGTGCTGTCGGATTCTGTTTCCTAGTATTTTGTTGAGGAGTTTTGCATCCATGTTCATCAGTGATATTGGCCTGTAGTTTCTTTGTGACATCTTTGTCTGGTTTTGATATCAGGGTGATGGTGGCCTCGTAGAATGAGTTTCAGAGTGTTCCTCCCTCTGCTATATTTTGGAAGAGTTTGAGAAGGGTAGGTGTTAGCTCTTCTCTAAATGTTTGATAAAATTGGCCTGTGAAGCCAATTGGCCTGGTCCTGGGCTTTTGTTTGTTGGAAGATTTTTAATCACAGTTTCAATTTCAGTGCTTGTGATTGGTCTGTTTATATTTTCTATTTCTTCCTGGTTCAGTCTCGGAAGGTTGTGCTTTTCTAAGAATTTGTCCATTTCTTCCAGGTTGTCCATTTTACTGGCATATAGTGGCTTGTCGTAATCTCTCATGATCCATTGTATTTCTGCGGTGTCAGTTGTTACTTCTTCTTTTTCAATTCCAATTCTATTGATTTGAGTCTTCTCCCTTTTTTTCTTGATGTGTCTGGCTAATGGTTTATCAATTTTGTTTATCTTCTCTAAGAAGCAGCTTTTAGTTTTATTGATCTTTGCTATTGTTTCCTTCATTTCTTTTTCATTTATTTCTGATCTGCTCTTTATGATTTCTTTCCTTCTGCTAACTTTGGTGTTTCTTTGGTTCTTGTTTCTCTAATTGCTTTCAGTGTAAGGTTAGGTGGTTTATTTGAGATGTTTCTTGTTTCTTAAGTTAGGATTGTATTGCTATAAACTTCTCTCTTAGAACTGCTTTTGGTGCATCCCATAGGTTTTGGGTAGTCGTGTTTTCATTGTCATTTGTTTCTAGGTATTTTTTGATTTCCTCTTGATTTCTTCAATGATATCTTGTTTATTTAGTGTACTGTTTAGCCTCCATGTGTTTGTATTTTTTACAGATTTTGTCCTGTAATTGATATCTAGTCTCATAGCACTGTGGTCAGAAAAGATATTTGATGTGATTTCAATTTTCTTAAAATTACCAAAGCTTGATTTGTGACCCAAGATATGATGTATCCTAGAGAACGTTCCATGAGCACTTGAGAAGAAAGTGTATTCTGTTGTTTTTGGATGGAATGTCCTATAAATATCAATTAAGCCCATCTTGTTTAATGTATCATTTAAAGCTTGTGTTTCCTTATGTTTTTTCATTTTGGATGATCTGTCCATTGGTGAAAGTGGGGTGTTAAAGTCCCCTACTGTGATTGTGTTACTGTCGATTTCCCCTTTTATGGCTATTAGCATTTGCCTTATGTATTGCAGTGCTCCTATGTTGGGTGCATAAATATTTACAATTGTTATATCTTCTTCTTGGATTGATCCCTTGATCATTATGTAGTGTCCTTCTTTGTCTCTTGTAATAGTCTTTATTTTAAAGTATATTTTGTCTGATATGAGAATTGCTACTCCAGCTTTCTTTTCATTTTCATTTTCATGAAATATCTTTTTCCATCCCCTCACTTTCAGTCTGTATGTGTCCCTAGGTCTGAAGTGGGTCTCTTGTAGACAGCATATATATGGGTCTTGTTTTGTATCCATTCAGCCAGTCTGTGTCTTTTGGTTGGAGCATTTAATCCATTTACATTTAAGGTAGTTATCATTATGTATGTTCCTATTACCATTTTCTTAATTGTTTTGTGTTTGTTATTGTTGGTCTTTTCCTTCTTTTGTGTTTCCTGCCTAGAGAAGTTCCTTTAGTTTTTGTTGTAAAGCTAGTTTGTTGGTGCTGAATTCTCTTAGCTTTTGCTTGTCTGTAAAGTTTTTAATTTCTCCGTCAAACCTGAATGAGATCCTTGCTGGGTAGATTAATCTTGGTTGTAGGTTTTTCCCTTTCATCACTTTAAATATGTCCTGCCACTCCCTTCTGGCTTGCAGAGTTTCTGCTGAAAGATCAGCTGTTAACCTTATGGGGATTCCCTTGTATGTTATTTGTTGTTTTTCCCTTGCTGCTTTTAGTATTTTTTCTTTATATTTAATTTTTGATAGTTTGATTAATGTGTGTCTTGGCATGTTTCTCCTTGGATTTATCCTGTATGGGACTCTCTGTGCTTCCTGGACTTGGGTGGCTATTTCTTTTCTCATATTAGGGAAGTTTTCAACTATAATCTCTTCAAATATTTTCTCAGTCCCTTTCTTTTTCTCTTCTCCTTCTGGGACCCCTATAATTCGAATGTTGGTGCATTTAATGTTGTCCCAGCGGTCTCTGAGACTGTCCTCAATTCTTTTCATTTTTTTTTTCTTTATTCGGCTCTGCTGTATTTATTTACACTATTTTATCTTCGAGGTCACTTATCCATTCTTCTGCCTCAATTATTCTGCTATTGATTCCTTCTAGAGAATTTTTAATTTCATTTATTGTGTTGTTCATCATTGTTTGTTTACTCTTTTTTTCTTCTCGGTCCTTGTTAAACGTTTCTTGTATTTTCTCCATTCTATTTCCAAGATTTTGTATTGTCTTTACAATCATTACTCTGAATTCTTTTTCAGGTAGCCTGCATCTTTCCTCTTCATTTGTCTGGTCTGGTGGGTTTTTACCTTGCTCCTTCATCTACTGTCTGTTTCTCTGTCTTCTCATTTTGCTTGACTTACTGTTTTGGGGGGTCTCCTTTTTGCAGGCTACAGGTTCGTAGTTCCCGTTGTGTTTGGTGTCTGCCCCCAGTGGGTACGGTTGGTCAGTGGGTTGTGTAGGATTCCTGGTGGAGGGGACTAGTGCCTGTGTTCTGGTGGATGAGGCTGGATCTTGTCTTTCTGGTGGGCAGATCCGTGTCCAGTGGTGTGTTTTGGGGTGTCTGTGACCTTAATATGATTTTAGGCAGCCTTTCTCCCAGTGGGTGGGGTGTGTTCCTGTCTTGCTAGTTGTTTGGCATAGGGTGTCCAGCACTGTAGCTTGCTGGTCGTTGAGTGGAGCTTGGTCTTGGCATTGAGATGGAGATCGATGGGAGATTTTTGCCATCTGGTATTACGTGGAGCTGGGAGGTCTGTGGTGGGCCAGTGTCCTGAACTCGGCTCTCCCACCTCAGAGTCCCAGGCCTGACACCCTGCCATAGCACGAGGACCCTGTTATCCACATGGCTATAATAAATGGGAGAAAAAAAGAAAGAAAGAAAGAAAGAAAAATAAATAAATAAAATAAAATAAAATAAAATAAAATAATTAAAATAAAAAATACAAAATAATTATTGAAAAGAAAAAAAATTAAAGAGTAATAAAAAGAAAGAAAGAAAGAAAGAAGAGAGCAGCCAAACCGTAAAACAAATCCACCAATGATAACAAGTGCTAAAAACTATACTAAAAAAACAAAAACAAAAAACAAAAAACGGACAGACAGAACCCTAGGACAAATGGTAAAAGCAAAGCTATACTGTCAAAATCACACACAGAACCATACACATACACACTAACAAAAAGAGAAAAAGGAAACATTTAAATATATCTTTGCTCCCAAAGTCCACTGCCTCAATTTGGGATGATTTGTTGTCTATTCAGGTATTCAACAGATGCAGGGGGCATCAGGTTGATTGTAGAGATTTAATCCGCTCCTCCTGAGGCTGCTGGGAGAGATTTCCTTTTCTCTTCTTTGTTCGCAAAGCTCCTGGGGTTCAGCTTTGGATTGGCCCCGCTTCTGTGTGTAGGTCTCCTGAGGGCATCTGTTCCCACTCAGACAAGACGGGGTTAAACGAGCAGCTGATTCGGGGGCTCTGGCTCACTCAGGCCAGGGGAGGGAGGGGTATGGAATGCGGGGCGAGCCTGCGATGGCAGAGGCTGGTGTGACGTTGCAACAGCCTGAGGTGCGCCATGTGTTCTCCCGGGAAGTTGTCCCTGGATCACAGGACCCTGGCAGTGGTGGGCTGCACAGGCTCCCAGGAGGGGAGGTGTGGATAGTGACCTGTGCTTGCACACAGGCTTCTTGGTGGCTGCAACAGCAGCCTTAGCGTGTCATGCCCGTCTCTGGTGTCCGCACTGATAGCTGTGGCTTGCGCCCATCTCTGGAGCTTGTTTAGGCGGTGCTATGAATCCCCTCACCTTGCGCACCCAGAAACAATGGTCTCTTGCCTCTTAGGCAGTTCCAGACTTTTTTCCGGACTCCCTCCCGGCTAGCTGTGGTGCACTAGTCCCCTTCAGGCTGTGTTCACGCAGCCAACCCCAGTCCTCTCCCTGGGATTTGACCTCTGAAGCCGAGCCTCAGCTCCCAGCCCCCACCCATCCCGGCGGGGGAGCAGATAAGCCTCTGGGGCTGGTGAGTGCTGGTCGGCACCAATCCTCTGTGCAGGAATCTCTCTGCTTTGCCCTCCGCACCCTGTTGCTGCGCTCTCCTCCGTGGCTCCAAAGCCTCCCCCTGCCTCCCCTGTCTCCACCAGTGAAGGGGCTTCCGGAAGTGTGTGGAAATTTTTCCTCCTTCGCAGCTCCCTCCCTGAAGTGCAGGTCCCGTCCCTAGTCTTTTGTCTCTGTTTTTTCTTTTTTCTTTTGCCCTACCCAGGTACGTGGGGAGTTTCTTGCCTTTTGGGAAGTCTGAGGTCTTCTGTCAGCGTTCAGAAGGTGTTCTGTACGAGTTGTTCCACATGTAGATGCATTTCTGATGTATTTGTGGGGAGGAAGGTGATCTCCATGCCTTACTCTTCCGCCATCTTTAAGGTCTCCCTTAAAGTATTTTTAATTTAGTTATTGTGTTGTTCATCACTGTTTGTTTGCTCTTTAGTTCTTCTAGATCCTTGTTAAATGTTTCCTGTATTTTCTCCATTCTGTTTCTGAGATTTTGGATCATCTTTACTATCATTACTCTGAATTCTTTTTCAGGTTGGTTGCCTATTTCGTCTTCATTTATTTGGTCTTGTAGGTTTTTACCTTGCTCCTTCATCTGTAACATATTCTTTTGTTGTTTCTGTTTTTTTTTTTTTTTTGATGGGTGGGGCTGTATTCCTGTCTTACTGATTGTTTGGCCGGAGGCGTCCAGCACTGGAGTTTGCAGGTGGTTGGATAGAGCTGGGTCCTGCTGCTGAGATTAGGACCTCCAGGAGGTCCCACACCACTTATTGATGAGAATGTTGTATGTTGTTGTCCTTTCTCTGTTGTATGTTCTTGGCTCCTTTGTTGTAAATTAATTGTCCATTTATGTGTGGGTTTATTTCTGGACACTCTATTCTGTTTCATTGATCTGTGTGTCTGTTTTTATTTGTTCTGTGAAAAAGAGTGGCTTGCTTTGGGGGGGGGTCCACATAAGAAGATGCCCTCCTCCTCCTGAGATAGGCCATGCAGGTCTGGCTAGGGGGTCTTTTCCCAGTTTAAGGGTCACAAAGCAGTGGGCAAAGAGCACACCAGCCATGGATGGAGAAGTGGGCATGACTGAGACAGCAGCTCTACTGACCCAACAGCAATTTTGACATCAAGGATTGGGTCTTACTTATTTTGGATCAATATCCACCAGGGGCTGTACAGGAAATGCTGGACTTGGAATCCTGTGAAGAGTTCAGGGGCCAGAAGTCATCAAGATGACTACCTACCTGAGGTTTGGGGAACCTCGGCAAACAAAGGTCACATGTTGAGGCTCATTGCTGCATCCTAGTTAGTCTTCTCTCACACACTGAATGGTTTAGATGCAGAAGGAGGCCTCCTTGTGAGAGGGAGATTCTATAAAACTCTCTGTAGGGACTGCCCTTAGAAACTGCATTATGACTATTCATTGGGATTTGGAATGAATTTCCCAGAATTTGTCTTTTAGCGGTCACCAGAAGGCAGAACAAAAGCACTGAAACCTTGATAGAATGAGTCTGGCAATGTCCAAAATCAACATGGGTGAAATTTCACCTTTCAGTCTGTGATAACATGATATTGATTTCATTTCAAGTCCAAAATATTCAGTTCTCTGCTGTGACATCATTGGTGAAAACTGTTCAGGATTTGAAATGGAAAGTTTCTTTGTGTATAAATGGTCAAGGGCCTTAATATGAAAAAAAAAAAAAAAATTTCCAGCTGGTTCCAGTCATAAGGGTAAAACCTCTCTCTCTGGTTCCCAGAAGCCTACAGTGGCCTATTTATTTCATGATTATCTTTGGATAGTTAACCCCCATTTTTATACTTTCCCCTTATGAAGTTATCATTGATATAAATGGCAATTAGATAAAATCAAATTATAAAAGTGATTGCATTAATACATTTCCAATCTATAATTTTTATCATCCCTTTAAAATAAACAAGTACTAGAAAATGTCTGAATGGGTCTCAGAATATGATTTTTTGAAGGGTGATCAAGTAATTATATGACAAGTAACTGTAGAGGTATGATTCAGTTCAATTGCAATAGGACTGCCAGATTTAACAAATAAAAATATAGGACACACGGTTAAATTTGTATGTCCCAAATATATATCTGACAGGGTGCCCTTGATGATTTTTCTAAGTCCACCTACTGAGGCCAGGACCTACTTAGAACATACTTATACTAAAATATCTATTCGTTGTTTATCATAAATTCAAATTTAACTGGGCATCTAAAATGGATAACTAATAAGAACCTGCTGTATAAAATAAATAAAATTCAAAAATTTAAAAAAAAAAAGAAAAAAATGCTAAAAATAAAAAAATATTGGTTATCACTGGGATAGGAGTTTCACCTTTGCTTAAGTTTCCAAAGATGGAAGCATCTTCTTCATGCTTGGCAATATCATCCATACTCTAAGGAATTTGAGAAATAATAATATTTATGTATTATATTTGTATGGTGTTTTATGGTTTGTACCTTCTTTTCATTTACATTGTCTTATTTGATCCTCACTAAAACCATGTTAGTTGTCATGGCAATTATTATTATATCCTTTAATTTTTTTCAGATGAAACTGAAGTTCCAAGAGTCTAAATAAGCTGCCCAAGACTCTGCAGTAATAAGAGGCAGGAGAGTGTAAAATTACAATTCTTCATTCTTTTCCACCACATAATTATGCTTCTACCAAAGGTTACATCTACCACTAAATGAGATTGTATATACAAAGTGCAATGCACAACAGGAGGTGCATGATAAACCTTATTTCTCCCCCTTTCTTCCCCTGCTTATTATGTGGGAAGGTAGGAAAAGTGCCTCTTTAAGTGGCATGATTCATTCTTCAACAAACTTTGATTGAATGCCTACAAAAGGCCAAGCACTGTGCCAAGCTTGGGGGAACAACTGTGAGCAAGACATAGTCCTTGCCTTCATGTTGTTTACTTTCTACTGCAAAAGACAGACCAGTGAATAAGGAATGGTTCCAGAAATAGTACCTGTTAAGAGAGGTACCTCCTGAGAGCTAGAGGAGATACCAGCCCAGTCTTGAGAGAGTTACAAAAACTAACCGAGGAAGTAATCATCCAGGCTGAAATTTGGCTCTCTCAAGGCTGTGGTGGTTTAAAATGTGCCTACAAATTCTATTCCCTTTAAGAGGTGAAGCTTACTTTTCCTCCTTTGAGTGTAGGTTAGACTTAGTGACTCATTTTAAAAAAAAGAATATGGCCAAAGCGATGATGTTTCACTTCCAAGATCAGGTCATAAAGGACACGAGGCTTCTGCCTTGTTCTCTCTTGGACCACTAGTTTTGGGAGAATTCAGCTGGCATACTGTTAGGACCCTCAGGCCGTCATGTGGAGAGGCCCATATGACAAGGAGCTGAGGCCTTTGCCAATAGCTAACAAGGAACTAAGATTTGCTGCCTGTAGCCATCTGAGTGAGCCATCTGGAAAGTGGATTCTCCATCCCAAGGCATAGCAGTCCTGGCCAACAGCTTGACTGTAACCTCATGAGAAACCCTGAGCCAGAACCTCCTAGCTGAGCTGTTTCTAGATTCCTGACCCACAGAAACTGTGAGATAATAAGTATGACTTGTGTAAAGCTGCTAAGTTTGCTTAATTTGTTATACAGCAATAGATAATACACAGCAAATGAGATGGGTGGTTGTGAAAGTGTTCTAGGTTGAAGGGAGAGCATGTGCAGAGCTCAGGAAGGGAGAACATGATGGGGTTGAGGAAATGAAAACAGGTAAGTATGACTGGAGACTGAGTTTGGGTCAGAAGGGTCTGCAGAAGGGTCTATAGTGAGGTAAGCAGATCGTGAAAGGCCGTATAAAACATAAAAAGGAGTTAGGCATTCTTCTTGTGGCCTGTAACATTTACACAAGAGGACCACAAGGGTACAGTATAATTGGCATAAAACATATGCCCTTTTTATTTTACTCTTCCACCTTCTATAATAACATAATTTCTCTTTGGCTCAAAGTCTTTTTTTTTTTTTCATGGTAGAGCATGAATCTGTTTTTATTTTTATTCATTTATTTAAAAAAAATTTTTAACACTTTATTGGAGTATAATTGCTTTACAATGTTGTGTTACTTTCTGCTGTATAACAAAGTGAATCAGCTATATGTATACATATATCCCCATATACCCTCCCTCTTGCATCTCCCTCCCACCCTCCCTATCCCACCCCTCTAAGTGGTCACAAAGCACCGAGCTGATCTTCCTGTGCTATGCAGCTGCTTCCCACTAGCTATCTATTTTACCTTCGGTAGTGTATATATGTCCATGACACTCTCTCACTTCGTCCCAGCTTACCCTTCCCCCCACCATGTCCTCAAGTCCATTCTCTACATCTGCATCTTTATTCCTGTCCTGCCCCTAGGTTCATCAGAACCTTTGTTTCTTTTTAGATTCCATATATATGTGATAGCATATGGTATTTGTTTTTCTCTTTCTGACTTACTTCACTCTATATGACAGACTCTAGGTCCATCCACCTCACTACAAATAACTCAATTTCATTTCTTTTTATGTGGCTCAAAGTCTTAATGAAATGAATAATCATTATATAAGTACTCAGAAAAGTAGAAGCCACAAATTACATGGGCCCTGGAAAAGAGGAGTTAATGACCAGTATAGTACATTGTTCTTCTGTCAGGGCTAGGAAGGGTAATGGCTGGTGGCTTCATTTGGGAGACTCCTTTTGAAACCCTACATGGTCCATATCTCAGTGAAGCACTGGGCCAAAGGAAGGAGGAGGTGAGTGGATTTACTCTGCTCTAGTTACGTTGGAGTTGCCCATGAACTAGAACTGAAATGATATCTCCTTCTGGAAAGGTACAGCTTGTAATTTCAGGGAGAGATTGCTCTATATTTGGGTCATTTACTGTCAGAGTTAAATTGTGTGATGCTGTCACAAGGTCAAAATAATGTTTGAGGTGATTGTATGAATGGGCATTACCCCTGTCCATACCTAAAGCTTGTCTAGTCTACACTTTTGTGCCATTAAGTTGGGACATCTGCTGAGAATTGCATTCCTGGCTCAGGTACATGTTTTCTTCTGACCATTCTTATCAAGTGTTGCTCATGTCAAAGGTAGTGTATACTGGAAGTTCTCAGCTCGTGCGACAGGCCCAGGCATTTCGTGTGTGGTTAGTGAAAGCAGGTCAGGCAGTCAAGTTGGATAGTATCCCACACTCTGAAGGGCAACTGCCACTCAGTTTCTGTCAACTGTTGTTTGTCATCCAGAAAAATCAAGCTTATAACCCCAGATCTTCCAGTTTTTCAATAGAAGCCAACAATCCAAATTGTATGTGAAATTTCCTACTTTTTAATTGCTTAGACTGTGAATTCAGTTTGTTAAGTACAGTGCATGTTAGCATTGAGCAAGCAAAGAACAAAACAAGACAAAACAAAAAACATACATGCATGTGGGTTGGAGGCAGCTCATGGGTCTCCAGTTTGCTGTCTCTGTATAACAATATAATAGCTCTGCTTCCTCAAAATTCATGTTCCAGAAGCAGCCAGAGTGTTCTACCTAAACACAGCTCTCCCTGCGGTTCTATTTTTTTTTTAACATCTTTATTGGAATATAATTGCTTTACATGGTGTGTTAGTTTCTGCTGTATGACAAAGTGAATCAGCTATACATATACACATATCCCCATATCTCCTCCCTCTTGCATCTCCCTCCCACCCTCCCTCCCTATCCCACCCCTCTAGGTGGTCACAGAGCACTGAGCTGATCTCCCTGTGCTATGCGGCTGCTTCCCACTAACTATCTGTTTTACATTTGGTAGTGTATATATGTCAATGCTACTCTCTCGCTTTGTCCCAGCTTACCCTTCCCCCTCCCTGTGTCCTCAAGACCATTCTCTACGTCTGCGTCTTTATTTCTGTCCTGCCCCTAGGTTCTTCAGAAGCTTTTTTTTTTTTTTTGATTCCATATATAAGTGTTAGCATATGGTATTTGTTTTTCTCTTTCTGACTTACTTTGCTCTGTATGACAGACTCTAGGTCCATCCACCTCACTACAAATAACCCAATTTCATTTCTTTTAATGGCTGAGTAATATTCCATTGTATATATCTCCCTGCAGTTCTTCACTGGCTTCCCCTTGGTTAATTCCAAGTTTCCTAGTGTGGTGTCTGAGGTCCTCTAGGATCTGGATCTGGCCTTTGCTTCCTTGTCCAGCTTTGTATCTTATCACACCCTTAATTGTCAGCTGCTTTTGTAGCCAATTTGCCTAGAACAATTCAGGCTTATGAAGGCTGTCAGAGAGCCCTTCCTGGTTTAGTATTTGTTCAGGATTTTTCATTTTATTAATTAAAATGTTATTAATAGTTGCATTCAAATAAGCTGGGATAGGTTTACTCTACTTTGTACTTCCAGCTTTTCTAGTAATGATAAGTGGCCTGTATATTATTAAAGAGAGTTCTCTTTATAATACATAGCTAAATCTGAAAGATGATCAATAATAACCATCTTCCTTCATGCAGATCTTTCTAGGCATAATATTACTATCACCTACCTTTTAACTATCACTTCCTTTTCAAAGACAATGCAGAGTATTTGTTTATTAGAAAAAAAAAAAAAGATGGCTAGGGATTGTTCAACTTTTGGGTCTCAGGGGGTAAAGGGAGATGTATTTAATGTTGCCAACTGGTTAAACTCAAACATTTGTATCAAGAATAATTATTATGCTTTTGTTATATTTGTAACATTCAGATAATCAATGGTGGGGTTTTTTTTTGCTTTAATGTACATAGATTATCTTATTCTAATTTTTGAAAGAATTTTATTTTCAAAAATAGTTATTTCAGACTTGTGTTGTAGGTCCACCGATATTTAAAAAAATAATAATAATTTATGTCAATATATAAATATTTTAAATTATATACTTTTAATTATTTTGACATCCTCTTTCACTTTCAAAAGTGAAAAAAAATTTTCAAAAAAATCCCATTTTGGATAATAAATTATATGATCCTCTTACTTAATTTCTTCTACATTCCAGTCACTCAAAACAGCTGGTAATCTGCTCAGTACACTGAACTATTTCTCTGAGCCTTTGCTCATGCAAGTTCCTCTGTTTGACATGACACCATTCCCACTTCCACACCATCCTTACCTCCTTCCCTCAAAGTTTAATTTACACTCATCATTTGGTAATTAATATGGATACATATGTATGTCTGTATGTAGCAAAGAACAAATTTTACAAGTGTGACATGGTATTATCTAGCTAATTAAATTTCTGTTTAGTATTAAAGTAAAGCAAAATTTAATCCAGGGATCATGATCTCCAGAGTTTTATATTATACTAATCTGTATGGATGACTATTTCCCAACTTGATTTCAGCTTATTGCTGGCTACACACTTTGCCTCACTTACATTTGTGTTGCCAAAGGCTAACACAGTGCTGATATACATCAGCCTAATAACCATCTATGATACAAAATAAGGAATAAGTAAATGAATATGGGTAAAAAGAAGAATGTGATCTAATGTCCTTAGTTCCTCATTAACCTCTTGACTATCTTTCCCCAAAATAGAAACAAAGGGCAATGGATTTTATGCTGGTTTCACATGAGGATGATTTGTCACCACCTACACATTCCTATTTCTAGTCTAATATGTAGTCTCTGATAGGAATGGGTGCCGGTGACATCTGCATCCCATAATAGTGCTGCTCTGAACAATACAGTGCCATGTCTATCCTTCCTGTCCCCTCAGGACATGGTTCAATTTTTTGCTGTTACTCCACCAAAGCTGTGTTTTCCTTTCATTTGGTTCTAGGAAGTAGAATGGAATTTTTAGTTTGCATTTTACATAACTGGCTCAGCAATATGGAACCAAAAAGACTTCTGTCTGACATTTCTCTTCAAGATAAGAAAATCTAAAGTTTGCACTTCAGATACGAAGTGGAGGGGAGAAGACTCTAACATTGTTTTGTCCTTTGTCTGCAACATATGGCAGGAATTGGCTGTGGTTTAATTCTGAAGAAAAGAACATCAATCAGGGACAATGCAATTGCAGCAGCCTGTGATGCCTCAGAGACATCACCATAATACGAGTTGCCAGGATTTTGTAGTCACTTGCTTATGAAGCTCAGAAAATGTGAGCACCAGCTCTTTATATGAGAAATTTGTGATGGTCATAAGGGAAGATTCCAATATATATCTCTCTATCAGCTGTATAAATAGTACTACCCTTATTTGCAGATTTGGTGCAAAAGCTTGATGGAGAAGAAGAAATCATGTTGAATGCATATGTCAATGAAATGGAAACTAAAACCTTCTCAAATCAAAGGAAAGAGGCAAGTGCCTGACAAGAGAACATTAAAATCATCAGGCAGATTGTATGTCATTCTCTGTCGGTCAATAATTTCAACTCTGTCAAGATCTACTGTGTGCACAGACCCTGTCCTTGCTGAAAAAGGTGGGTGAGATCAATATTTATACTCATAGCAGGATCTCTATGAAAATGCAAAGTGTCATCCTATTTCTTGAAATTATGAACTAGAAAACAAAGTTAAGACATATCCAGATCCAATACAGAAAATTTTAAATCATAATATTAGGATGTTAGAAATAGAGAAACAATATGAGTGTACTTAATAGCTATGAATGTACTTAATGAATTGTACACACACACAAAAAAAAGAGAGAGAAGATGTTAGAAGAAAAATGGAGACATTAGTATGTAGTACCAGCCCTTTATTTTACAGATGAAGAAAATGAGTCCTTTGGAGGTTAAATGCAACTGGGAAGACTGAAAGACTGCAGAAGATGTGGATGGAGCCTTCCAGAGCTTTCATCCAGTGGCAGGGGAAATACTTCCCCAATGAAAAGTGTTTTGATTATATCCCATGTCATGTTTGTTCAAATACATCTCTCTCTTTTTCCTTTTTTATTCATTCATTCATTAAAAAAATATTATAAATCTGTTATGATCCAGGTACTGTTAGACTCCAGCAATATGGCTTTGAACAAACAGACATAATTTTACCTCAAGGGTCATATATTCTTATTCCAAATAAACACGTTTAATCACACTAGAGGGTGATATGTGAAATTTTAGGGCAATAAAGGGAACAATGGGAGCACCTAGGAGCAGTGGGAGGTGGAACTTTCTGGAAGAAGTAATATCTTGGCCGAGTCCTGAGACCTAAAAAGGAGTAATCCAAGTGAAGTGAGAAGCTGGGGTATGAGCATGTGGAGGAAGAGGAGGGACAAAGGTCCAAGGCCAAGAAAGAGCATGTCTCTCAAGGGACTGAAAGCGTCCACTGTGACTGGTTATGGAGGTGGAGTGGGAGGAATGTGATGGATGGTTGCACCTGACATCACATAATTGAGCTACTGAGAGCATTTTAAGGAGTATGAACCTTATCTTGGGAACAAGGAAGAAGTATTGAAGGCCTTTAAACTTGGCCTGACAGGAGTAGATTTGCATGTTAGAAAGATTTTGTTCTCTCCTCTCTTTTTCTTTCTTAACATATATATGGTACGTATTACGGAATATGTCAAGGTAGATTGAAATTTTTCAGGTGTTTGTACTGTAGAAAAGTCTGGAAACAATCTGGTAAACTCTAGTGGAAAATGTAGATCATAAATTGGGTACATGGCACCCAAGGAACAATGAACATGACAGTGGTCTTCTGATAACTTTGTTTCGAAAATACGGCTGACTTATGATATCATGGACATCTCTCACTTATCTGCAAGGTCTTTTGTCAAGTGGAGCAAGGAAAGAAGTCACTGTACCTCACCCTGGTAAATTATGTCTGTTAGTTGCAAGTAACAGAAATCAAACTCAGCCTAACTTTGGCAGGAATGGGAATGTATCAGTTCATCTGTTGGAGGGGCTGGAGTGGTTGGAAGCAGAGATTTGATCCATCCACCCACTTGTTTACTTTATATCTCAAGCACTGTAATCCACGAGGAACAAGAGAGAGCTGCTGGCTTTTCAAGTGTCTTAGATTAGATTCTCCAGAAGCAGAACCTGAAAGTGACTTATTAAGATGTGTTCCTGGAAAAATCTGATCAGGGGATGGAGACTGGAGACAGGGAAGGGAAGGGAGTTAAGCAAAGGTGCAAAGTTGTGAAACCAAGCAGAGCCCCACAGAAGGTGACTTTGGCTCCATCCCTCAGTGGGACTCTGGAGATGGAGTTGATCTCCTTCAGCATTGTCCCAGTTAACAGGTGCCGCTTGGGATGTGTAAATTCTCAGGCTCTTTCAGCTATATGTGTGCACATGCAAATTTGGCCTCCTGAGGACAGTCCTTCAACAAAGAGATGCAGCTGTGTGAAAATGGTGATGAGATCAGTAAGCATGTGAGTGAGGCATTAACAGCATCTGCTTCATCTTCACTCCTTTCCCACCACTTTTTCTTATCCTCCTCTCACCTCTCTCAACAGTCTTGGTATTAAAAAAAAAATCACAGATTCAAGTCTGATTGACAAGGCTTGGATCACACATCCACCCTTTCTTTCCATCACTGTGACATGCAGTGATGGTGAAATATTATGTTTGATGCAGTTTAGGCCATATGTCTATCTCCAAACCATAATGAGACTGTACATCAGTAGAGGCAGAGGAAAGGGGATTCTGGTCAAATACCATGGGTGTTTATTGAGCTCCCTATCAATATAGTCTCTTTTCAGTCTCATATTTTATGTTAAAGCACTATATAGAACTAGCTCCCTGAGGGCAACGGCCAGGGAGATAAAGCCAAACCAGGGTTGTACGAGTCTGGGTTCTTATGCAACAATCAGATCTGGTTAACTTAGGCAGAAAAAGAATTCATAGCTCACAGAAGCAGAGAAAGCCTGGAGAACTGGGGTCGGCAGGAATTAAAGGAGACCACCAGAGCCAATTTCCAGGCTCTGGCAAGTGCGGTTACCACCACATACCTACTACACCAAGGCCAGGACCTGTGTTGCAGGGCACTTGCTGTGGGGACCCCTGGACACTCATCTTCATGCCAATGGGTCAGCTCTAACTACTCTGCATTCACAGCAAATACATCTTAAATATATTTTATTTAAGTTTCCCTGTGAGTTGGATAGAGGGGCATGTGGCCTGGAAGACAGCACCAAATCCATCTACCAGCTCACATTTGGGAGTTGTCAAATTGAGAAAAAATGTTTTAGAACTCTTGAGAACTGCATTTTATTTACAGTAGCTTTCATTTTTCCTGGCTTGTGAAGTTATGACTCTAGGGTCAGTGCAGTTTATGAAGAGGCAGCATATTACTGTATTTAGTTTTTGATGTACCTAAGTACCATGGAACATCCAAGGAATCATCAAGGGAGGAATGCATGATGTATTTTCTTGCCTGGACGTTTGTTTTACTGACCAGTGGGCACTTCTGAAGCTCTAAGCCAAAAAAAAAAAAAAAAAAAAAAAGTTAATTATACTTTGCCTGCCTAGAGTACACATTGCAGAACTTCCTTGAAAAACAAAAACATCCTGTGTCTCCCTGGAGGGAATGAGAAAAGCACAGCTTGCTCAGCTGGTCTGCTATGGGCACAGTTGTGATGGAAGTGAAATTGGAATCAGGAACCACAGTCCTCCCTTTTGTGTATTTCTCCTCTCCTTCACAAACACAATTCCTTGCTCATTCTTTTCTTTACACTTACTTTTCTTCCTTTGACTGCTCTGGGCTCCCTTCCGTTCTACTCCCCCTGAGTCATCACATCCTCTGACAAAGCTTCAACTCCTGTTTTCAGGCAGTGCACTCCCAAACCTCTACGTCCATGCCTGGGCTGCTATATCCCCGTCTCAGGTAACATCACTGCTTACTTCCCAGGCCAGAGACCTGAATGTCGTCTTTGACTGCATCATCCCTCTTACCAGGTTCTTGAACAGTCCAAACTTGAGAGGCCATAAACCTAAAATGGTTTTAGTGTTTTTCAGACTCTCTGCCTTCAGTGGCACTAAATTAAACTTCCCTTTCCCACCTCTGAAGACCATATAAGGACGGTTCTACACCTTCGGTTGTGTGCAAAACATAGTCTCATTCAGTATAAAACTGCAGTCTGAGACCCATGTGGATCTCATATTTTCCTTTCCCTGTAGCACTGACAGATTTTTAGCTTGAGGGGCTGACTGCATGGGGCAGAAGGGTGTGGTCTGTGCTTTTACTCTTCCTTTATCAGATTATACAAGAGCTTCTCTGGGTCTCTCTGAAGTCCCTTTGCCTCACTGGATATATGAACAATCTTCTGTTGATTGTCACTCTTCCTCTGACCCTGTTTTTATAAGTACATGTGAATTCTTCAGATTCGGTTCCCTGACGTGGGCACTCTGGGTTAGCTCAATCTTTTTATTGACCGCCCCCTAATCCCCACCCTTCACTCCCTGCCCGTCATTTCCTATGCCTGCATAGCCTCTTGCTGCTGTGTACAGGGGGGACACTGGCGGCAAGAAGACCTGTTGGAAAGTTATTATAATAGTCTAGGAAGAGAGAGAATGTGAACTAAGAAACAGTAGTGGGAATATTAGCAGAATTAACATCGAGTTATTACTTATTGGCTGCCTACTGTATGCCAGGTGCCACACTGCATCCTCACCTTCCCATAGCAGCCTCGCAAGGTAGGGGTCATTGTTCACATTATAAACATGCAACTCAAGAAGGCTATGTATTTTGCCTTGTGAAATTGAAAAGACTGTCTCCTTCTCCTTTTGTTTTCCCTTTCATCCCTGTCCATATCCTTCCCAGGCTTACACTACCACCTGGATATCCATTACCCTTCTGCCATGAGAACTTGCTGCTGTAATGCTCCACTTCCAAGATTACTGCATGCATATGCATTGCACCCAAAAGCCCATCAGTCCACATATATTTTTGATGTGTTTATAGTATGTTAGGGGCTGGGAAAGAACGGTAAGTAAGACAATCATGGCCCTGCCATGATGATGCCTTAGTCCATTTGGGAAGATGACATTAAAATATAATTGGACAAATAATTAATTAGCATTTGATATATGCAAAAATGGAAAATTTCAGTATTCCACGAGAGAATCCTAATCTTAGGAGCCAGAAAAGGCTTGCGCAGAAAAGTAGCATTTATGCTAAGACCCAAATGTTGAATAGGCAGTAGCCAGGTAGAGAGGTGGGGGCGGAGTTGGGACCGAAGAGTAGAAGGTTTCAAGGGAGTAGCAAGTGCAGAGACCTACAGGAAAGATAAGGGCTGTTTGAGAAGCTATGGGCTTGTGTTTCTCTTTTCGATCCCATCAAAGTATTCCTGGCCAGTGTGTCCCACTCCCTCTGCATTGATCCCAGCATTCTAAGTTGACAGGTAGCTATTTGGTGAAATCTTAATTGCCTAGGCCTTCCACAAGCCTCAGAATTCTCTTTTCACAATTCCCCTGAAGCAAAAAACAAACAAACAAAAACAAACAAACAAAACACCAATAAACTAATCTACACTGGTGTTAAAGATCTCTAAGCCTTGATATGCTCTGTTTTCAGGGCTATTGTATTTGAACAAGAAGCTTCTGGGTATACCAATGCTTACTTCATAAAGAGTGACTTCTGCATAAAAGGAGATTTCAGTCCTTTGAATAGGAATTTCTTTCTCTCTAGGGAGTTGGGAGATGAGGCAAGATTACTCATGCCCAATAAAAATCGTGTTATTTGAAGGTAAAGATGTGATTATCTCACACGTGCTGGCACTAATAATGAGATGGAGAACTTTATGATTTAGCATTCGCTAGAATAGAATCATTCCTTGTTCGTTAACACAATTAAACATTTATAACATTTCCTTTTTACGAAAATCAAAACTTTGAAATCCTACTTGGAAAGTGAGAACGAATAGAGATTTTAATCCTTAGGACTTGACTACACTGAGTACAAAAGCAGATTTTTTATTCTTTTCCTCACTGTTGAGCTGTGCTATAACCTGTAATCGTATCTTCCAGCCAAAGCAGTTGCTTTCTCAGCTGTGGTGCCCTGTCCTCTTTGCTCCAAGCTCCATGTGGCTGGTGAGTGCAGGGAGTTCTGATGCTTGCGGTGAGTTCCGTTTGCTCCTGAGGGTGAATGACAAGTTTGAAAAATTGCAATGTCATGTTCAACCATAAACAGATGGTGCAAAGGCCACATTGCTGAGGATCAAAAAGTTAAAGGGAACCTTGAGTACTCTAAGTAATCAATGAGGGTTCTTCAAGGCGAGCTCGTTAAATTAACATGGACTGCAGAAGCATTTGTCAATATTATACATGTTGTCTTAGACCGGATTAATAAAATATTCGTAAGTGTTCCAGTTCAATTGGCTTTGCAAATTTGAGTCTTCTTTAAATGATTGTCTTCTTTGTATGCATAGTTTACAGCTAAATTTTTATATCCTAGATCCATTCCGGCTGTCAGCTAGCACTTCTTATTCGTGCCAGTATATCCAACTGTTTTTGCTCTACCACAATTATCTGCCTTGTATGTTTATTTATACCTTGGCTTATTCCAAAATTATTTTGACACAATTCAATAGATTGGATAGGCGGAATGCTGGCTTTATTTTTGGTTTCTCAGAGGCTATTTTAAATCTTTCAATATTTTTATTTGAAAAAGGTAAACGTTCCCTCTGGATATTTAAATTTTTTAAAATCCTTACAAAAGGTATGGCCTATTTAATAAGCTTGTTACATCTGATGCTGAGATGCAACTCTGATTCAAAATGTAAAAGTCTATAGCTGTTACCAAGGAAACCAACTGTTTCTTTTGTTAACTATCTGGTGGAGTACAGCTTAGCTTCCAGAGGAATCTCTAATTGGAATCTCCTTGTCCTAGAGCAGCAGTCCCCAACCTTTTTGGCACCAGGGACCAGCTTCGTGAAAGATAATTTTTCCACGGACCAGGGGAGGGGGGGATGGTTTCAGGATTATTCAAGCGCATTACATTTATTGTGCCCTTTATTTCTATTATTATTACATTGTAATATATAATGAAATAATTATACAACTCACCATAATGCAGAATCAGTGGGAGCCCTGAGCTTGTTTTCACTTGCCACTCACTGATAGGTTTTGATATGAGTCTGCAAGCAATTGGTTTATTATGGTCTCTGTGCAGTCAAACCGCTCTGCTAATGATGATCTGTATTTGCAGCTGCTCCCCAGTGCTAGTATCACGGCCTCAGCTCCACCTCAGATCATCAGGCACTAGATTCTCATAAGGAGCGCGCAACCTAGACCCCTCGCATGCACGGTTCACAGTAGGGTTCACGCTCCTATGAGAATCTAATGCTTCCACTGATCTGACTGGAGGCGGAGCTCAGGAGGTAATGCGAGTGATGGGGAGCAGCTGTAAATACAGATGAAGCTTTGCTCGCTTGCCCGCCGCTCACCTCCTGCTGTGGGGCCTGGTTCCTAACAGGCCATGGATCAGTAGCGGTCCTTGGCCCGGGGGTCGGGGACCCCTGTCCTAGAAGGTCTGTTGAGGTTGTTAATGTGTATCCAATGGTCATACCTCTCTTGTGACAGCTGAGGCCAGGTGCATGCAGCAAAGCAATTTTTTCAAGTGCAGATAACAAGGGTTGAGACTTTCAGACCCTCCTGGGATTAGCAGATATTCTGTAGGTGCTTGATTTAAATTGATTTGATTTAAAAAGCAAATAGAGTTGGCAGTAGGAAAAACTGCAGGGGGCATTTTAACTGCTAATGACTGAGAACTGAGTACAAACCACAGCTTTTGAATATCCAATGATGATAGTCAAATTTTGTATTAAAGCAGAATAAGAATATTCAAAATCAAGACATTATTGAATCATATCTAGGTGTTTGTATTTAAAATTACTATAGTGTATTTATTTGTAATAAGTCCTAGAATGATAATGATGCTTTAATTGTTTGCCAGATTTCTGTCTCCCTATTGTCCACATCAAGGGAAAGTTCAGTTGATGTCATTTATTCATTTTTTTTCAAGGAAAATTTGTTGATCTTTTAATATGGCCAGAAACCATTTGGCATCATGGATACAGAACACAGTCTCTTCCCACAAAGAGTTTACCACAGTCTGGTGGTATAAATAGTGGAAAACTCAAGCCTCACAATGCAGTGTACCCCAAATATGCCATAACAAAGATGTGCATGGGACATTATGAGAATAAGGAGAAGTAGCATAGAGGAAGACACCTAACGCATCCCAGAAGGAGGAAAATAAGGACTTAGGAAAGTCTCCTTATAGGAGGCAATATCTCTGTTGAAAGTTGAATAAGGATTTAAGAACTGCAGGAGCAAAGAGAGAAAAGCTGTACTCCAAAGACTATTTTTCATCTAGTGTTAGCTCTTTACATTGCATATTAATTTAAAGTTAATAACCAAATATTAAAATATAGTAAAAAGCAGGAAAATATCAAGATAATGTAATGTTGGATCAAGAGTAGGAATATGACCAGAGTTCAGAAGACATAAGTGAGAAAATGTTTTTATTATATATAAGAATTATATTTAGAGATTTAGTGTATTATAAATGGAGTATCACAAACCAACAAGGGGTGAAATAGATTATTAGATAAATTCTGTTGGGAAAATTGATGTTTTGGGACAAAAATCAAGTTGATTTTCCCACTATAACATACGCCAAAATTAATTCTAGATGTATGCAAAAGTTTGATATAAAAAAATGAAATCATTAAAAAACCAGAAAAATGTAATGAATTCTAACTCTTCCTAATATGATGAAAAATATAATGGTAGGTATTGATATATTGGACTTCATAAAAAAATCTGTGTGTACCAAAATTATAATATTTATAAGCAAATGGTAAACTGAGAGAATTTCAGCAAAAAAAATATGGCACAGTTTACATATACTTAATATAAAAAATCAGTTCCAGTCCAATAATAAAATCTAATATTATAGCAGATTGGGCAAAGAGCATAAGAAAAAATTTCCCCCAAAATGAAACACTTATGACTATTAAATATATGGAAAAACAGAGAACTTCCAGAATGATAATGTCTTAATTAGATTGGGCTATTATAGCAAAATACCATAGACTGGGTGGCTTAAACAACAGACATCTGTTTATCACACTTCTGGAGGCTTTGAAGTCCAAGATCAAGATGCCAGCATGGTCAGGTTCTGGTGGGGACTCTCTTGTAGGTGGCCACCTTCTTGCTATATCCTCATACAGTGGAGAGAGAAAGAGGAAGCAAGCTCTCTTATGTCTTTTCTTATGAGGACACTAATCCCAAAATGGGGGTTCCACCCTCATGACCTCATCTAAACCTAATTACCTCCCAAAGTCCTTACATTTTAATACTATTACACTGGGGACTAGGGCTTCAACATGTGGATGGGGGAAACATAAACATCCATAACACAGAGTTAAGACCTCTGAAAATCCATTCTTCTGGAAAACAACAAGAATATTGACCCAAATTGTCAAAATCAACTTTTTAAACACTCTGTTAATAAACCAAAGGCTTGTAACAATGTGGGGAGAATTTGTGCAAGAAAAACAGCTGACTTTTGGTAAGAACAGCAAGCTTTGCGGTGTTTTAACTTGCCTCTTTCCATTCCTCTCTCCTCAGCTTCTCAGTAGCTTTGAAGACCAGCAGTCTCAGAAACATGGTTGCCGTTAAAACCAGCCGCCTAGCAGCTACTGGAGGGAATGGAAAGAGTTTGGAACTCCCCCAAAAGTTCCATCTCCAGAGAATTTTCATCAGATGACCTGCATTAGATGAGCTTTCCAGAGAAAACTTATCATTTTTTGACCTGAGTCAAGTCTCTCTCAGTAAGGAGATCCCTATCCTCAGGACAATCAGCAGTGCCTGTTCCAGCTGCCATAGGCATTGGTTCTAGTAGGGGCAAGCAAAAAGTTGGCTAAAATATTTAAAAAGAAAATATGGGGAATGAGAAGTCCATAGGGGGCTTTAAAAAGCTCTGACATATTTCTGGGGATCTAGAAGGCCAAACACACATGCAATGTTTTGTGCATCCCCAGGAAAGACCTGAGAAGTTTCTAATTCTCCCTCTGGCTGATCTTGAGGTTCTGCATAAGTTGGAAATCAAGGCTAAAGCACAGTTGTAAACTACCAGAATGTTGAAGGAAGATCCTAACGTCCAAAATAGCCCCTCAGGAAAGATTGGAAAACTTCAGGAAATTCAAGGAAATCTGTCTAATTCTGAACTAATACAGAAGACCAAAAGAATATGAAAAGCCAAGACACATTTGAAGAATGGTTGGGCTACCCTATACCAAGATTTATTATACAGTTATAGGAATTAAAAGTTATGTATTAATGAAAGAATAGACTTATGTAATGGAGAAGAGAATTGTAAAGTACATATGTGAATGTATAAGGACTTGATATCAATGACATAGTTGATATATAAATGATAGATATATAAATGACATAGAAATATAAATTTGTAACATAATACAATACAGCTAATTATATAAATTAAGTATAAATGCTATATATATATATATATAAATATATAAAGGATACATAAATGATAAACATGGTGTTTCAAAACAGTAAGAAATAGATAATCTATTCAAAAAATGGTGTTGGATCAGTGAATTTCCTTGGAAAAGTAAAATTAGGTCCCAACTTCACCCAAAACATAAAAATGAACTTGAGAGACTAAGGATTTAAATATGAAAGAATAAATCTTTATTAGAAGAATATATGGTTGCAACATGGTAGGTAAGGTATTCTTGAATATGGCACAAAACATGAGCCATATGAAAAGATTGATAGATGTGTTGAAATTAAAATTTTAAAATTCGCATGTCAAAAAATATTATAAACAAAGGTAAAAGAAAAGCTGCAGACTTGGGAGTAGATAGTTGCATTATATACCCAACAAATGATTATTGTCCAGAATACATAATGAGCTGCAAATCAATTTTTAAAAGAAATAATTATGTTTACTCTTCAGTATTCTTTCTTCTTTCTCACCCAGGTCTTCTCTAAGCATCTGAACTAGAGGAAATAATGCTTGGACTCTTAAATCCAATTCTGTAAAGGTCAGTTAATGTTAGTATACAATTTTTAGAAACACTGTCATTGGTAGTTTATCCTATTGCTTAGAATATGGAAACTTTGTAATTTTTATTCTGTATAAACGTAAGAAAAATGCTTAGATCCTTCTTGTCAGAAGACTTATGTGGTGCCTAAATACATCTTACATGTGTTATGATTAACTTAATTGTCGATATCTTGGTACTCTTATCCTCCTGCCACTGAGTTTAATTGCATTGCATTATGACTGGTAATTGAACAAAACAAAATATCATTACATCATTAGTTGGTTTTATAAGGTTTTGAAACCTTTTTCTAAGAGCTCTTGTATTTATTACAAGCTATCACCACTGTAATCAGTGCTCCCAGAATTGGTTCTGGTCACTGAGTTATCATGTATACATTTGCCAGTTACTTGGAATTTGAGCTCAGAAGCTACTGATGTGCATTGATTTGGGTAGATTAAAGGCCTTCTATTCAACCCGCTAGAAGACCACAATTTTTTAGCAGTCTTATTCTTGAATGTGTTCTCTCTTAAATGGGGGTGCTGAAAGTCCTAAAGCAATGACCAGCAAACTCATCTTGTGTGAGTTGCCTGTGGTTGTGCAACAGAAAGTGAACAAAAACAGAAAAAGAAGGTACCGTTTACAATCAGCTGAATTGTGTCTCCCAATAAGTGCTGACACTGCCAGGAGAGTGCATCTTGTAAGTGTTTCTGTGGTACCATGAGCAGTGACAGAAGGGTAGAAATACCCTGAGTGAAAGGCACTCTGGGACTGTAGCTGTGACCACAATTCAGTATGTATACAAATGTGAAGAAAGTGCATACCTTTCAGCAAAGACCCCTCCCGGATGTGTGCCTTTACATCTCACAATGATACCTGTTCCGGTCTCCATCCTCATTGTCATAGTTTCAAGCTATCCTACTTTTTACCAAACTCACTTTTTTAGAGAATGTAGAATCTGTTTGTAGAGATGCCCTACTGCATCCCAGGAACTATTTTGTATATTTTATGTCATTTAAATCTCAACCATGTTGTATGTAATCTCTATTACCATAGTTATACAGATAAGCAAACTGAGACTTAGATATTTTACGTTAGAGAATCTAGGTAGAAAGTGGCATGTTTGGTATTTAAATCCAGTGCTTTTTGGTTTCAAAACTATTAACCATTTCTTTTCTACTGTGTCCCCTAGCTTGCAGAAGAAATATATTTTTCCTTTAAGTTTCCAAATTTTGAAATAATTTTAGATTAACAGAAGAGTTGCAAGGGTGGGATAGAGAATCTTCATATACCTCTTATTCCAGTATCTCTTACTTTATGTAACAATGGTACATTTATCAAAACTAAGAAATTAATACTTATACATTACAATCAACTGAATTCCAGACTTCTTTCAGATTTCAGCAGTTTTCCCACTAATGACATTTTCCTGTTCCAGGATCCAATTCAGTATATCATATTGCGCTTAGCTTCATGAAGCTACTGTTCCATACATTAAGCTCTCTGGAGCAGGGCCTTTCGCCTCTGCAAGGGGAAGCCCACGGTCCTTCAGCTGCTCTCCCTGCAAGTAGATGGACGAGTCACTTCATGTTAGGTGGTATGGAGTAGAAGATCCATTTTGTTCATTTTGTAGGGTGAAAAAGCTAATATTTTGAGATCCATGATTCTGCCTATTTCCTGTGTTTATTTTTCATACTGTTTAGAATGCAGAGAGGACAAGTGTTGTGATTAGCACCTTGCAGAACCTCCAGCAAAGGTCATTGAGTATATGGTTTGCTTTTCGGCATGGTGTTATAAAAAAATGACTTAATTGCTAAAAATCACTTTCTTTTAAAGGCATAATTAAGAACACTTTCTCTAAAATAAAGCTCCACTATATCATGAAAATTGCTCAAGCTACAATTTAGTAATCATATGTATGTATGTGTGTATATGTACATATATACACACACATATTCTAATACATCTCTTATATGTGTATATACATATTTATGAAAGTTTATACATGCATATGTATATATGCATATACATATAGCCATGCATGTGTGTATATATATACACATACATACATATACATATATATCTATATATACATGTATATGTGTATATATATACATATATATATCCATCATATACATATTCTAGCCAGTATGTCATACATTAGTCAGAATAGGGTAGGTTGTACTGAACTAACAAACAAACTCAAAATCTCAGTGGCTCACCCCAGTAAAAACTTATTTCCTGTTCCAATTATATATGCATTGCTGGTTTGGGGCTCACTCGCTCAGTGACTCAGGAACCCAAGCCAGTGGGGGCTGTGCTATGTTGCGGTTGCACCATCTAGAGCACAAGCCCTCTCATCACTCAGCATGGGAAAGCAGAGCTTGGGTTACTGAACGTGACGTTTCCACAGCCTCAGCCACGCATAACTTTTACTCGCAATTTATTGGTCAGATTTCCTCAATTTCAAGGAAGCCAATAATCACATCTTCTAGGTGTACAGAAGGAGAACAGAGTATTGGTAAAAAAAATTATATTTAATGTCTACCCCATGGAAAAAACTACCAATTTGAAAAACAGAAATGTTCCTCTGTGCGTAAGTCAGGGTAAGTAACAGTAGTGGCTATTAGCAAACTACTCCAAATTCCAGTGATTTAGCGTAATAAAAGTTTGTTGTTTGATTATTTGACAGCATAATACACTTGGCAGGAGGTCTCTGCTATTGGCAATCAGATGGGGACTTTAAGGTCTAATATTTTGTGACATAGAATCAACACTAAAAAATGACATTAAAGAGGGAGTTGTTTTTTCCTTCTAGTGTAAGATGGATAACATTAGTAATTCAGCTGCTTTGTACCACAAGGTTTGATCCCTTAACAAGTTCAGTGAGTGGCACTCTGAAGGGGATTGTTCAGTCCCTAATTCCCTGAGTGCTAAGAGCTACAAACTGCTTTTTTGAGGGTAGAAGATAGCATCTGGATACATAAACAGCTTTTTGAAAGAATAACTTAGTCATCCTGGTTTATCTAAATAGGCCAAGATCTCTCATAAAAAAGGGTAATTTAGTGGAGTTTTATAGGAAAAAATTATCTCCTCAACTTTTTTTTCTTATTTATCCTCTGTCTTTGTTGCCTTATACGTTTAAGCTTTTCAGCATATAAAATTTGCTACTGGTTGAAGTTGTGGGCATTTGATATATTTTGTGTCCTTGATTTATATGACCCAGTTCCTCAGCATTAACAACTTGAGGTTTAGGGCTATTTGTCCTCCCTTTTCTTAAATAAACAAAAGAATGTTAGTCTAGCTCAGTACTTTTAAGATTTGTAAATAACTTACAGTTTCAAAGTGAACCAAGATCCTTGAAATTTCAACCAGGGTTCATTATGCAGGGTTATTTAAATATGCCATAGAACTCAGAAAAATATATGCAAATATTTAAAAATAAGTAATCATATATTTTTTAATATAAATATATAAAAATATGTGCAAAAATTCTCTTTCAGAGCTACACTCTTCTCATCATTAAAGATTGGCTGGAGAGAGTCCTGTACTTAGGTAAGGAAAGCTTGGTTCTTGTCTGGGTCAGCCATTAATGACCTCTAAGGCCTTGGGCAAGAGTTGACTACTGGATGACTCTTCACTGTGACTATCTGTGAGTTGTTGACTAAATTGGCCGCAGCAACCTCGATTGTGGCCTTATAGTTTCACTGTGTAACCAGAGCCATGAATCTGAATAGGTGACTGGTAATCTGGATCCAGGTGATTGAATTTAATTGCTGTGCCAAAGTTCAATGTCTAAAATCACCTGATGGTGGGCCCTTGGTTGGCTTCATTCTCAGTGCTGTATGTTCACCTTCTTGTGGTTAATTGCAGGGCAGAAATCAGGGTAGCTGAACAGGAACTGACTCTGGGGACTTCACTTTGTAGGCTGTTTATACAAATGACCTGAGCCTAGGCAGAAGAATAGATGTCTGGAAACAGTAATCCTCTGATTTAAATAAAAATGGCATCATAATTAATATTATTCTGAACAAAGACAATGACAAAATAGAATAAAAATTTACCTATAAATTACTTGGTAGCATACCACCCTGCCCAAATTGTTAGATGAACCTAATAAGACAGATATAACTGTCTTATTAGTTATATAAGATGGTATATTCTGTTTTTCTTGTATATTCTTTGGTATCAACTAAATGTGGATTAAGAACACATTATCCAACTTTTCTGAACCCATTTACATCTTTTGTAAAATTACCAGTCAGCTGAATTAATCTATAGTGGTACAGTCTGGGTCAGCCTTCTTGTTCCTTGTTCATGTTCCCATTTGCAGTCTTATGTAAAGGGATTAGAATAAATCATGAATAAGTTGGTGGTTTTATCTGCCACCTGGGAGCCCTAACTTTAAAGTACAACGTTTGAGTTTTGAGTACTTACAGCTGTTGCACACGTTAAAACATATTTCTAAGGGAATAAATTATTCACCGTAATGCTCGATTTAATCCTCTGTCCCCACATTGTTTCAGAGAACTATTGCATATTTCGTTTTTGTTTTTTTTTTACCTTGGTAAATAAAGATTTTGATTTACTGGTTATCAAGATCTTTATGAAGATTTACTATCATGTAAGTTTTAAAGTCTGTCTCCCCAAGTTACAGATTTCATCAAGCTAAACACTGTAAAATGCAAGGACATTGCTTTAAGCAATGCATCATTTTTTTTTAAACATCTTTATTGGAGTATAATTGCTTTACAATGTTGTGTTAGTTTCTGCTGTATAACAAAGTGAATCAGCTATACATATACATATGTCGCCATATCTCCTCGCTCTTGCGTCTCCCTCCCATCCTCCCTATCCCACCCCTCTAGGTGGTCACAAAGCACCAAGCTGATCTCCCTGTGCTATGCGGCTGCTTCCCACTATCTGTTTTACATTTGGTAGTGTATCTATGTCAGTGCTACTCTCTTACTTCGTCCCAGCTTACCTTCCCCCATCCTGTGTCCTCAAGTCCATTCTCTACGTCTGCGTCTTTATTCCTGTCGTGCCCCTAGGTTCATCAGAACCATTTTTTTTTAAGATGCCATATATATGTGTTATCATACGGTATTTGTTTTACTCTTTCTGACTTACTTCACTCTGTATGACAGACACTAGGTCCATCCACCTCACTACAAATAACTCAATTTCGTTCTTTTTATGGCTGAGTAATATTCCATTGTATATATGTGCCACATCTTATCCATTCATCTGTCGATGGACACTTAGGTTGCTTCCATGTCCTGGCTATTGTAAATAGAGCTGCAATGAACATTGTGGTACATGACTCTTTTTGAATTATGGTATTCACAGGGTGTATGCCTAGTAGTGGGATTGCTGGGTCATAGGGTAGTTCTATTTTTAGTTTTTTAACGAACCTCCATACTGTTCTCCATAGTGGCTGTATCAATTTACATTCCCACCAACAGTTCAAGAGGGTTCCCTTTTCTCCACACCCTCTCCAGCATTTATTGTTTGTAGATTTTTTGATGATGGCCATTCTGACCAGTGTGAGGTGATACCTCATTGTAGTTTTGATCAGCATTTCTCTAATGATTAGTGATGATGAGCATCCTTTCACGTGTTTGTTGGCAATCTGTATATCTTCTTTGGAGAAATGTCTATTTAGGTCTTCTGCCCATATTTGGATTGAGTTGTTTGTTTTTTTGATATTGAGCTGCATGAGCTGCTTGTATAATTTGGAGATTAATCCTTTGTCAGTTGCTTCATTTGCAAATATTTTCTTGCATTCTGAGGGTTATCTTTTGATAGTGCTTATGGTTTCCTTTGCTGTGCTAAAGCTTTTAAGTTTCATTAGGTCCCATTTGTTTATTTTTGTTTTTATTTCCATTTCTCTAGGAGGTGGGTCAAAAAGGATCTTGCTGTGATTTATGTCATAGATTGTTCTGCTTATGTTTTCCTCTAAGAGTTTTATAGTGTCCGGCCTTACATTTAGGTCTTTAATCCATTTTGAGTTTATTTTTGTGTATGGTGTTACAGAGTGTTCTAATTTCATTCTTTAACATATAGCTGTCCAGTTTTCCCAGCAGCACTTATTGAAGAGGCTGTCTTTTCTCCATTGTATATTCTTGCCTCCTTTATCAAAGATAAGGTGACCATATGTGTGTGGGTTTATCTCTGGGCTTTCTATCCTGTTCCATTGATCTATATTTCTGTTTTTGTGCCAGTACCGTACTATCTTGATTACTGTAGCTTTGTAGTATAGTCTGAAGACAGGGAGCCTGATTCCTCCAGCTCTGTTTTTCTTTCTCAAGATTGCTTTGGCTATTTGGGGTCTTCTGTGTTTCCATACATATTGTGAAACGTTTTGTCCTAGTTCTGTGAAAAATGCCATTGGTAGTTTGATAGGGATTGCACTGAATCTTTAGATTGCTTTGGGTAGTATAGTCATTTTCACAATGTTGATTCTTCCAATCCAAGAACACAGTATATCTCTCCATCTTTTTGTATCATCTTTAATTTCTTTCATCACTGTCTTATAGTTTTCTGCATACAGGTCTTTTGTCTCCTTAGGTAGGTTTATTCCCAGGTATTTTATTCTTTTTGTTGCAGTGGTAAATAAGAGTGTTTCCTTAATTTCTCTTTCAGATTTTTCATCATTAGTGTATAGGAATGCAAGAGATTTCTGTACATTAATTTTGTATCCTGCTACTCTACCAAATTCATTGATTAGCTCTAGTAGTTTTCTCGTAGCATCTTTAGGATTCTCTATGTTTAGTATCATCTCACCTGCCAACAGTGACAGTTTTACTTCTTTTCTGATTTGTATTCCTTATATTTCCTTTACGTTTCTGATTGCTGTGTCTAAAACTTCCAAAACTATGTTGAATAATAGTGACGAGAGTGGACATCCTTGTCTTGTTCCTGATCTTAGAGGAAATGCTTTCAGTTTTTCACCATGAGAATAATGTTTGCTGTGGGTTTGTCATATATGGCCTTTATTATGTGGAGGTAGGTTCCCTCTATGCCCACTTTCTGGAGAGTTTTTATCATAAATGGGTGTTGAATATTGTCAAAAGCTTTTTCTGCATCTATTGAGAGGATCATGTGGTTTTTATCCTTCGATTTGTTAATATGGTGTATCACATTGATTGATTTGCATATATTGAGGAATCCTTGCATTCCTGGGATACACACCCTTGATCACGGTGTATGATCCTTTTAATGTGCTGTTGGATTCTGCTTGCTAGTATTTTTTGAGGATTTTTGCATCTATATTCATCAGTGATATTGGTCTATAGTTTTCTTTCTTTTTGACATCTTTGTCTGATTTGGTATCAGGGTGATGGTGGCCTTGTAGAATGAGTTTGCGAGTATTCCTCCCTCTGCAATATTTTGGAAGAGTTTGAGAAGGATAGGTCTTAGCTCTTCTCTAAATGTTTGATAGAATTCACTTGTGAAGCCATCTGGTCCTGGGCTTTTGCTTGTTGGAAGATTTTTAATCACGGTCTCATTTTCAGTGCTTGAGATTGGTCTGTTTACATTTTCTATTTCTTCCTGGTTCGGTCTCAGAAGGTTGTGCTTTTTTAAGAATTTGTCCGTTTCTTCCAGGTTGTCCATTTTATTGGCATATAGTTGCTTGTAGTAATTTCTCATGATTCTTTGTATTTCTGCAGTGTCAGTTGTTACTTCTTTTTCATTTCTAATTCTGTTGATTTGAGTCTTCTCCCTTTTTTTCTTGATGAGTCTGGCTAGTGGTTTTTAAATTTTGTTTATCTTCTCAAAGAACTGGCTGTTAGTTTTATTGATCTTTGCTATTGTTTTCTTCATTTCTTTTTCATTTATTTCTGATCTGATCTTTATGATTTCTTTCATTCTGCTAACGTTGGTTTTTTTTTGTTCTTCTTTCTCTAATTGCTTTAGGTGTATGGTTACGTTGTTTATTTGAGTTGTTTCTTATTTTTTGAGGTAGGATTATACTGCTATAAGCTTCCCTTTTAGAACTGCTTTTGCTGCATCCCATAGATTTTGGGTCATTGTGTTTTCATTGTTATTTGTTTCTAGGTATATTTTGATTTCCTTGTTGATCTCTTCAGTGATCTCTTGGTTATTTAGTAGTGTATTGTTTAGCCTCCTTGTGTTTGTATTTTTTACAGATTTTTTCCTGTAATTGATATGTAGTCTTATAGCATTGTGGTCAGAAAAGATACTTGATACGATTTCAACTTTCTAAATTTACCAGGGCTTGATTTGTGACCCAAGATATGATCTATCCTGGAGAATGTTCCATGAGCACTTGAGAAGAAAGTGTATTCTGTTGTTTTTGGATGGAATGTCTTATAAATATCAATTAAGTCCATCTTGTTTAATATTTCATTTAAAGCTTGTGTTTCCTTATTTATTTTCATTTTGGATGATCTGTCCATTGGTGAAAGTGGGGTGTTAAATTCCCCTATTACTTTGTTACTGTCAATTTCCCCTTTTATGGCTGTTAGCATTTGCCTTATGTACTGAGGTGCTCCTATGTTGGGTGCATAAATATTTACAATTGTTATATCTTCTTCTTGGATTGATCCCTTGATCAATATGTAGTGTCCTTCTTTGTCTCTTGTAATAGTCTTTGTTTTAAAGTCTATTTTGTCTGATATGAGAATTGCTACTCCAGCTTTCTTTTGACTTCCATTTGCATGGAATATCTTTTTCCATCCCCTCACTTTCAATGTGTATGTGTCCCTAAGTCTGAAATGGGTCTCTTGTAGACAGCATATATACGGGTCTTGTTTTTGTATCCATTCAGTGAGTCTGTGTCTTTTGGTTGGAGCATTTAATCCATTTACATTTAAGGTAATTATTGATATGTATGTTCCTATTACCATTTTCTTAATTGTTTGGGGTTTTGTTTTTGTAGATCCTTTCCTTCTCTTGTGTTTCCTGCCTAGAGAAGTTCCTTTAGCATTTGTTGTAAAGGTGGTTTGGTGGTGCTGAATTCTCTTAAATTTTGCTTGTCTGTAAAGGTTTTAATTTCTCCATCGAATCTGAATGAGATCCTGCTGGGTAGAGTAATCTTGGCTCTAGGTTTTTCCCTTTCATCACTTTAAATATGTCCTGCCACTCCCTTCTGGCTTGCAGAGTTTCTGCTGAAAGATCAACTGTTAACCTTATGGGGATTCGCTTGTATATTATTTGTTGCTTTTAATATTTTTTCTTTGTATTTAATTATCATTAGTTTGATTAATATGTGTCTTGGCGTGTTACTCCTTGGATTTATCCTGTATGGGACTCTCTGTGCTTCCTGGACTTGATTAACTATTTCCTTTCCCATATTAGGGAAGTTTTCAACTATAATCTCTTCAAATATTTTCTCAGTCCCTTTCTTTTTCTCTTCTTCTTCTGGGACCCCTATCATTTGAATGTTGGTATGTTTAATGTTGTCCCAGAGGTCTGTGAGACTGTCCTCAATTCTTTTCATTCTTTGTTCTTTATTCTGCTCTGCAGTAGTTATTTCCACTGTTTTATCTTCCGGGTCACTTATCTGTTCTTCTGCCTCAGTTATTCTGCTATTGATTCTTTCTAGAGAGTTTTTAATTTCATTTATTGCACTGTTCATCATTGTTTGTTTGCTCTTTAGTTCTTCTAGGTACTTCTTAAACATTTCTTGTATTTTCTCCATTCTATTTCCAAGATTTTGGATCATCTTTACTATCATTACTCTGAATTCTTTTTCAGGTAGACTGCCTACTTCCTCTTCATTTGTTTGGTCTGATGGGTTTTTACCTTGCTGCTTCATCTGCTGCATATTTTTCTGTCTTCTCATTTTGCTTAACTTACTCTGTTTGGGGTCTCCTTTTTTCAGGCTGCAGGTTCGTAGTTCCTGTTGTTTTTGGTGGCTGCCCCCAGTGGGTAAAGTGTGGTTCAGTGGCTTGTGTAGGCTTCCTGGTGGACAGGACTGGTATCTGTGTTCTGGTGGATGAAGCTGGATCTTATCTTTCTGGTGGGCTGGGCTGCGTCCGGTGGTGTCTTTGGGGGTGTTTGTGAACTTAGTATGACTTTAGGTAGCCTCTCTGCTAATGGGTGGGGTTGTGTTCCTGTTTTGCTAGTTGTTTGGCATGGGACATGCAGCACTGGAGCTTGCTGGCCGTTGGGTGGAGCTAGGTCTTAGCGTTGAGAAGGAGACCTCTGGGAGAGCTCTCACGGATTGATATCATGTGGGGCCGGGAAGTCTTTGGTGGTCCAGTGTCCTGAATTCTGCTCTCCCACCTCAGAGGCTCAGCCCTGACACCAGGCCAGAGCACCAAGACCCTGTCAGCCACTTGGCTCAGAAGAAAAGGGAGAAAAAAAGAAATAAAATAAATAAGTAAATAAAATGAAATAATTAAAATAAAATAATTATTAAAATAAAAAAAAGTAATAAAAAAAAGAGAGGAACCAAACCAATAAAGAAATCCACCAATGATTATAAGTGCTAAAAACTATACTAATATAAACATAAAAATCAGAAACAAGTCAGTCACAGACAGCAAACCCCAATTGTACAGTTGCTCCCAAAGTCCACCACCTCAATTTTGGGTTGATTCGTTGTCTATTCAGGCATTCCACTGATGCAGGTACATCAATTTGATTGTGGGGATTTAATCTGCTGCTCCTGAGGCTGCTGGGAGAAATGTCCCTTTCTCTTCTTTGTTCACACAGCTCCTGGGGTTCAGCTTTGGTTTTGGCCCACCTCTGCATGTACGTTGCTCTCAGGCTTCTGTTCCCGACCAGACTAGATGGGGTTAAAGCAGTGGCTGATTAGGGTGCTCTTGCTCATTCAGGCCAAGGGGAGGGAGGGCAAGCCTGCAGCCGCAGAGGCTGGTGTAACATTGCAACAACCTGAGGCGTGCTGTGTGTTCTCCTGGGGATGTTGTTCCTGGATCACAGGACCCTGGCAGTGGCAGGCTGCATAGGCTCCCGGGGGGGGGTGTGGATAGTGACCTGTGCTTGCACACAGGATTCTTGGTGGCTGCAGCAGCAGTGTTAGCATTTCATGCCCTTCTCTGGTGTCAGAGCTGATAGCCACAGCTTGCACCTGTCTCTGGAGCTCATTTAGGCAGTGCCCTGCCTTCTGTGGGCAGACAGGGAAGGAATCCCTTCTCCTTGTGCACCCCGAAACAATGGTCTCTTGCCCCTTAGGCAGGTCCAGACTTTTTCCCAGACTCCCTCCCGGCTAGCTGTGGCACACTAGCCCCCTTCAGGCTGTGTTCATGCAACCAACCCCAGTCCTCTCCCTGGTGTCTGACCTCCAAAGCCCGAGCCTCAGCTCCCAGCCCCCACCTACCCTGGTGGGTGAGCAGACAAGCATCTCAGGCTGGTGAGTGCTGGTTGGCAGTGATCCTCTGTATAGGACTCTCTCCACTTTGCCCTCTGCACCCCTGTTGCTGCGTTCTCCTCCATGGCTCCGAAGCTTCCCCTCCACCCAACCCCTGTCTCCGCCAGTGAAGGAGCTTCCTAGTGTATGGAGAATTTTCCTCCTTCACAGCTCCCTTCCAGAGGTGCAGGTTCCATCCCTATTCTTTTGTCTCTGTTTTTTCTTTTTTCTTTTGCCTTACCCAGTTATGTGGGGATTCTCTTGCCTTTTGGGAAGCCTGAGGTCTTCTGCCAGCATTCAGTAGGTTTTCTGTAGGAGTTGTTCCACATGTAGATGTATTTATGATGTGTTTGTGGGGAGGAAGGTGATCTCCATGGCTTAGTCTTCCACCATCTTGAAGGTCTCCCCTCTTGCATGTTTCTTTTACCCTGTGTGATCAGATAAGTGAATGGCTGTGTTAATGATGAGGTAAAATATAAACAGCTTCAGTGCTTCCCTAGGGCATCTTTCTTCAGTTCAGCCTGTGAAATCCTTAAAAGTGTTAATGCCAGAGACCACGCAAAGGCATACTTAATTGATAAATTCATTGTTATGAGGGAAGACCAGATACTAGCATCACATAAAACCTTTCCATGATGACACTTTAAGCATAGTTGACTGAGTATAATATTTGTGTAAAATCAGATTAATATGTCCTAAACTATCCATTATAGAGAGATCTCAGGGGGATGACCATCATTTTAACTGCTAAAAATAGAGGGGGAGAAAGGTCAGGTGATAATGGAGCACATCTGAATTCCAGCTATCTTGACAAAAATTTACTATGATTTCTGTAAACTTTCTTTTCTTGTATTTATAACATGCATTCCTCTTTATTTTATGTCTCATGGTTTGCATTCCTCCAAATAACTCAACTATAGTTATTCTTCATTTTGGATTTGACTCTGTAGAAATTCTCTGAGCATTTTTTCACCTCTTGAGTCTTAAGAAGGCGTACACTTTCTTAAGGTTGTATTAGATGATGCCTTCTTAACACTATGTCGAATAGAAAATTCTAAGAACAAAGAACAGATTCTGAAAGGGGCTTAATCAATTGTGCCTCTTCCCTTGGGTGAGGTAGATAGATCACTCTGTGAGAACAGATGCCAACAGCCTGCTCAACCATGCTCAGAATGACATAGTTAGTAATATAGAACTATCCACTGATGAAGTGCAACTAAATTTCATTGTATTGCTCTTTTATTGCAAAATGATGAACATTATTCTAGTGTTAATTAAAATATCAACATTCAAACTTTAAATGACTCAGTGAGCACAAATGTTCACCATGATTACATCAAAGTTTTGGGGCTATAGTTAATATTCTCCACATTTTCTTGACCTTCTGGATGTATGACATAAGTCAATATAGAAAAAAGTCCTAAGCCAGTATGTTTGTTTGTCAGGTTCAGAAAGAAGAGAATTAATGATAACGGATTTTGCCTAAGCATGAGTAATTCCCAGACCTCTTGGGAAGTTCTATTGTACTTGAACTAACTTTTTCATCCATTCCATTATACATTTCATACTTCCTACACTCCAGGATTTTGGAATGTGGAGGTGAAAAAAAGCATATTAATTCAGGGCCCGGACCATCCCTGAGTAAGTTCTATACTTTGATTAGTATGAAATGCTTGTGTGCCTTCATCCAAAAATATTTACTGTGCCTTAACTATACACCTGGAAACAGTTGTTGGGATATGTCAGTGATTTAAATAAAGATTTTTGCCTTTATGAGGTATGTGTTCTGGTGGGGGAAGGCAGAGAATAAAACAATAGACTTAATAAAAGTAAATTTTATGGAGTGCTAGAAAGTGATAATTGTATTTAAAAAAGGAAAGGATCCTGGCAGGGAGAATCAGTAATACAGGCATGAGGGAGCAGTGAAGAAAAATGTACAGGTTGCAATTTTAAATGAGGTGGTTGGGATAAGCCACAACGAGAAGACATTTGAGCAGAGTTGAAGAAGATAAAAGCTTATGTGCATAATTGGGAGAAAGAACATTCAGGGAGGGGGAACAGCCAGATTCGTTTCCCTAAGGCAGGAGAATGTCCGCCTTGTTTGAACAACATGGATGGTTAGTGTGTATGGAGTGAATCAACACCAATGTGAATAAGTGAATGTCTTTTAACGCCCAACCCAAACCTGGATGGAAGGTTTGGGTGCAATTAGCCTACAACATAATGAAAAAGGGACCAGTAAATACTGAGCACGTCATTTTTGCCCAGCACCTTATGCTTTCTTATTTCATCTTTACATTAATCTATCGAGGTCGTTATTATAATCACCATTTTACAAATTGGGATGGTAACACATAGATAGGTTATAAGACCAAGACTACAAAGCTATTAAGGAATGGGGCTGAGAGTTGGTCCCTTCAAATCCTGAACTCTCAAGCTACACATTCCAACCTCACTAGTGTTTATGGATTTGAGTTTCAGTTTCTAAACAAAGCAGCCAAAAATATCTCAGGGTTACTAAAACTCAGCCCCAGGGCTAGCACATAGTGTCATATTGGCTAATGGGGTCAGAAGTGACTGTGACTCCCACTTGTTTTCTCTCACTTGCTTATTTCCGAGCACTCCTTTCCTGGTTTACAGGAAGAGAAGTTGTTGAAGGTGACCTAGGTATGGCTCGTAGACATCAAGAGTTGCAGCCACTATGTAAAACAACCTGTCAAAGAGAGCCATACGACCAGTCTCTAGTTCCCACTTAAGGTCCCCTTTAGGTCACATTCCTGAGCAATCATCTGATAACAGCTGCTTCCTCTTCCCAGCATGGAACTGCTGGAGTATTCTGGGAGCAGTCAGCTGGGCTAAAGTCATCAAGGTCATTAACAACCCTTCCTCCAGGTAGAGATATGAGTTATTTTGGGAGGAAAGCATACCCATTTTGGCATCTCTAGATGACCACAGATCAAGTTCCCCTTTCAAACTCCTGGGCATCTGAAAAACACTGTTTTCAGATCCAGCATCTTTTCTGACCACAACACTATGAGATTAGAAATGAATTACAGGGAAAAAAATGTTAAAAAAAAAACATGGAGACTAAACAATACGTTACTAAACAATCAAGAGATCACTGAAGAAATCAAAGAGGAAATCAAAAAATACCTAGAGACAAATGACAACGAAAACATGACGATCCAAAACCTATGGGATGCAGCAAAAGCAGTTCTAAGAGGGAAGTTTATAGCTATACAAGCCTACCTCAAGAAACAAGAAAAATCTCAAATAAACAATCTAACCTTACACCTAAAGGAACTAGAGAAAAAAGAACAAACAAAACCCATTAGCAGAAGGAAAGAAATCATAAAGATCAGAGCAGAAATAAATGAAATAGAAACAAAGAAAACAATAGCAAAGATCAATAAAACTAAAAGCTGGTTCTTTGAGAAGATAAACAAAATTGATAAACCATTAGCAAGACTCATCAAGAATAACAGGGAGAGGACTCCAATCAATAAAATTAGAATTGAAAAAGGAGAAGTTACAACAGACACCGCAGAAATACAAAGCATCCTAAGAGACTACTACAAGCAACTCTATGCCAATAAAATGGACAACCTGGAAGAAATGGACAAATTCTTAGAAAGGTATAACCTTCCAAGACTGAACCAGGAAGAAATAGAAAATATGAACAGACCAATCAGAAGTAATGAAATTGAAACTGTGATTAAAAATCTTCCAACAAACAAAAGTCCAGGACCAGATGGCTTCACAGGTGAATTCTATCAAACATTTAGAGAAGAGCTAACACCCATCCTTCTCAAACTCTTCCAAAAAATTGCAGAGGAAGGAACACTCCCAAACTCATTCTATGAGGCCACCATCACCCTGATACCAAAACCAAAGATGTCACAAAAAAAGAAAATTACAGGCCAATATCACTGATGAATATAGATGCAAAAATCCTTAACAAAATACTAGCAAACAGAATCCAACAACACATTTAAAGGATCATACACCATGATCAAGTGGGATTTATCCCAGGGATGCAAGAATTCTTCAGTACACGCAAATCAATCAATGTGATACACCATATTAACAAATTGAAGAAGAAAAACCATATGATCCTCTCAAGAGATGCAGAAAAAGCTTATGACAAAATTCAACACCCATTTATGATAAAAACTCCCCAGAAAGTGGGCATAGAGGGAAACTACCTCAACATAATAAAGGCCATATATGACAAACCCACAGCAAACATCATTCTCAATGGTGAAAAACTGAAAGCTTTTCCTCTAAGATCAGGAACAAGACAAGGATGTCCACTCTTGCCACTATTATTCAACATAGTTTTTGAAGTCCTAGCCATAGCAATCAGAGAAAAAAAAAGAAATAAAAGGAATACAAATTGGAAAAGAAGAAGTAAAACTGTCACTGTTTGCAGGTGAGATGATACTAAACATAGAGAATCCTAAATATGCCACCAGAAAACTACTAGAGCTAATCAATGAATTTGGTAAAGTTGCAGGATACAAAATTAGTACACAGAAATCTCTTGCATTCCTATACACTAATGATGAGAAATCTGAAAGAGAAATTAAGGAAACACTCCCATTTACCATTGCAACAAAAAGAATAAAATACCTAGGAATAAACCTACCTACGGAGACAAAAGACCTGTATGCAGAAAACTATAAGACACTGATGAAAGAAATTAAAGATGATACCAACAGATGGAGAGATATACCATGTTCTTGGATTGGAAGAATCAATATTGTGAAAATAACTATACTACCCAAAGCAATCTACAGATTCAGTGCAATCCCTATCAAATTACCCATGGCATTTTTTATGGAACTAGAACAAAAAATCTTAAAATTTGTGTGGAGACACAAAAGACCCCAAGTAGCCAAAGCAATCTTGAGGGAAAAAAATGGAGCTGGAGGAAGGAGACTCCCTGACTTCAGACTATACTATAAAGCTACAGTAATCAAGACAATATGGTACTGGCACAAAAACAGAAACATAGATCAATGGAGCAAGACAGAAAGCCCAGAGATAAACCCACGCAACTATGGTCAACTAATCTATGACAAAGGAGACAAGGATATACAATGGAGAAAAGACAGTCTCTTCAATAAGTGGTACTGGGAAAACTGGACAGCTACATGTAAAAGAATGAAATTAGAACACTCCCTAACATACAATGGAGAAAAGACAGTCTCTTCAATAAGTGGTACTGGGAAAACTGGACAGCTACATGTAAAAGAATGAAATTAGAACACTCCCTAACACCAGACACAAAAATAAACTCAAAATGGATTAGAGACCTAAATGTAAGACTGGACACTATAAAACTCTTAGAGGAAAACATAGGAAGAACACTCTTTGACATAAATCACAGCAAGATCTTTTTTGATCCACCTCCTAGAGTAATGGAAATAAAAACAAAAATAAACAAATGGAACCTAATGAAACGTCAAAGCTTTTGCACAGCAAAGGAAACCATAAACAAGATCAAAAGACAACCCTCAGAATGGGAGAAAATATTTGCAAATGAATGAATGAATCAATCAATCAATGGACAAAGGATTAATCTCCAGAATATATAAACAGCTCATGCAGTTCAATATTAAAAAAATGAACAACCGAATCCAAAAATGGGCAGAAGACCTAAATAGACATTTCTCCAAAGAAGACATACAGATGGCCAAGAAGCACATGAAAAGCTGCTCAACATCACTAATTATTAGAGAAATGCAAATCAAAACTACAATGAGGTATCACCTCACACCAGTTAGAATGGGCATCATCAGAAAATTTACAAACAACAAATGCTGGAGAGGGTATGGAGAAAAGGGAACCCTCTTGAACTGTTGGTGGGAATGTACATTGATACAGCCACTATGGAGAACAGTGTGGAGGTTCCTTAAAAAACTAGAAATAGAATTACCATATGATCCAGCAACCCCTCTACTGGGCATATACCCAGAGAAAACCATAATTTAAAAAGACACATGCACCCCAATGTTCATTGCAGCACTATTTACAATAGCCAGGTCACGGAAGCAACCTAAATGCCCATCGACAGACGAATGGATAAAGAAGATGTTGTACATATATACAATGGAATATTACTCAGCCATAAAAAGGAACGAAATTGGGTCATTTGTTGAGATGTGGTTGGATCTAGAGACTGTCATACAGAGAGAAGTAAGTCAGAAAGAGAAAAACAAATATCGTATATTAACGCATATATTTGGAGCCTAGAAAAATAGTACAGATGAACCAGTTTGCAGGGCAGAAATGGAGACACAGATGTAGAGAACAAACGTATGGACACCAAGCAGGGAAAGCAGCAGGGTGGTGGGTGTGGTGGTGTGATGAATTGGGCAATTGTGATTGACATGTATACACTGGTGTGTATAAAATTGATGACTAATAGGAACCTGCTGTATTAAATAAATAAATAAAATTAAATTTAAAAATTAAAAAAATTAAATATAAAATAAAAAATAAAAACCTCTGCCTCCTAATGAGTCATGATTAGGTTTAATAGGAGGACTTATCATCCAAGGAAAAACAATAAAACCCACTGGGGTTGTTCCAGAGAAATACCTGAGCTATTAAGACCTTGCACATAATTGTGATGAAGATTTGATGTTCCAAATGATTTCTGAAGCTAAGTCAACAGAATCTTTACTAAAGTTCTGCTGCAACATTTCATATTGGTGTGCCATTCCTTACATTAATGACAGCAACAGTGATAATACAATAATAATAGCAAATATTTAAGGATTGCTTACTTTGGGCCAGACACAATCCTAAGCACTTTATAAGAACAAAGGTATTGAATTATGATAGCAAACTCTGAAAAATGCATGTTATTGTTTTTATTTTATAAGATTAGAAAACTGCAGCACTGAGACATCCTTGTCCCAAGTCATGTGGCTGGTAGGCACTAAAAGTTTACAGTATGGGTCCAAGTTAACATTAGCACATAGGAGGAACTAAATAAATATTGATTTCAGTTTTTTTTTTTTTCTGTTTGTGGACCTATTGAGCAGTCTTGACTGGGTTGGGAGGAAACAGAGGTCATCTTATTTTCTTCTCAATAACTTCTAGCTCCCAGAACCTTCCAGAACCTGGGCCCTCCCCAGTATGCAGCCTCCTGCCTATTGGCAGTCACTGGTGTTTGTTCTTGGCACTGCTGTATGTCCTAGAGTCTACTGCAATGTCACAGATTATACACCTTCAGGGATATTGGAAGAGGCACTGTGCTTTCTCATTGAGAATCTGTATGATTTTCACAAGGATAATTGATATGTGTGAAGTACCACAAATATAAAAACTGCCAGTTTTTGTAGTTCTGAGTAGTATGGTGAGACAAAAATGACATTTATTATGACTTTTAATCATTTCTTTAATCCAGGCTTGTTTGAAATAAATTATTAGAATATTTGAGGATAAAAACAGAAGTTCTAAATTTTGTTCATTTAAGGAAGAAAGAATTCAAAACTTGAGTCACAAGTAAATTCTTGCCTACAAGGACTTAATACAAAAATTTATGATCTAGATAGTTAAATGATATTAAGCTCATGGTGCTAAATTAATAGCAAATAAAAGTAGATGAAATTTACTTGGAGATAAAAGCTTTTGGAAAAAGTTTTGGAGCATGAAGCTTGCCAGCCCCTTCTTATATTGAACATTCATGAGAATGATTTCAATTATTTAGTAAATCAGAGATTAAGAATTTGTAGTAAAAGGTACAACCTGAAGTTAGTATAAAAATTACATTTATTGTTAAAATAAACAAAAAACTTTGGGACAGATGAAGCACAAAGCCACCAAGATAATTAATTTCTTTTGAGTGTGATATAGGCTGAACAGAATGAAAAGTAATAATAATTAATTTTTTTCAAGTAAAATTATTAGCCTTTTGCATTGTGCATTGAGAAAAACCCTAATCCAGGGGCACTCACTTTTTGAGCCAAATAAGAGTCTATCAGTTTCCGAAGCAAATCCCCTCATGGTGCAAGTGTAAACTAATGAACACAAGAGTTTATGAGCCTTCCTCCAAGATAATTCTATTAAAATAACTGGGGGGCCTGGAACTCTGAAGAATGTTGGTCGTTTTTCAAATAAAATCACTCACATTTTTGACAATCAAATATTACATTCTAATATTTTTCTGTACAAATCTAACTTATTATTCAGAATCTAAATATTGTTTTTAGATTATAATTCTGCTTTAGATTAAAAAATTATATTGGATACAAACTTGGACTGGATATGTTATATCAAGCCGGTTGTTTCTTCCACAATTATTATTTTAAATAAAGTTCCTTACTGTTCTTTGTCTAATGCATTTGCCTGTGAAAAGAAAATTGTTCTAGATTATGAAATACAGTTACACTTGAATGTTATCATCTTTTTTGGTCCATTATTCTCAAATGTTAAAATATTACTTCTTCAAGAACTTCAGTAAGAAAAGAAAATTAAGAGCTTTATTCATGAAACCAAACAGATGCCTGTGTTTAAAAATAAAATGAAAAATATTGGAAAATTTAAATTGTAATCCAAATAATTAACTCTAAGCATTTACATGTGCCTTTATTTTTCTAGTCTATACTAAGAGAAGAGCCAAAGAGAAAGATAGAAAAGCAAAACAAAACAAAGAAAATCTCTGATCTATATATTTTAATTTAACTAGATGTTAATATTTAAAACAGCATAGCTTCAGACTAACAAACTTATAGAATTTTCCAGAGGCATTTATGCATTATCATCAATTTTGTGTGTGGAGACAATGTGATAATATGATCTGGTATGTCCTAGAAACTTTTCTTTTTTTTCCAAACTCATTATGACATCTACCCATCTCAATAAATTGACACTATCATCTCAACTGTTTCAATTTGCAGTAACATCAAATTCTCATATCAATGCATGGTCTATGTTTATAAAATAATTATAATTTCTTTTTCTTTTTCCTATCATCCATATCAGAATTTATCACACACCTAACATTTTGTTTACTGCACTCACCAGGCTTGCCAGATCCTGATAAAGACATGGAATAGGAAAAGCATGCAGGAAAAAGAAAAAGCACCACTTGACATTCATATACAGAATATGATCCTGACAATCAATTTGTCATAAAGGCAGAACACTTCTACTCTTAACATCTGTTTGCATGAGTGTCAATGCTTCAGAAAGACAGGATGTTCCATTAAGAACTTTGAGTGGTGGTCATGGAGAGGGGTGGTTAGAGATGAAGATCTGGGAAAATGAAAAAGTTAGTATGCTCCCTGTTTCCAAAGATGTTTCCATGGACGAAGTCTGAGCTGCAGGGAGAGAAAAGGTTAATAAGATAAAGATAGAGGTAGAGGTAGTGGCAGAGGTAGAGATACAAAGAAAGAGAGAAGAGAAAGAGAGAGAGAGGATACACAGAAGACTATGATAATCCATTGTGTTTAATAAATACCAAAAAAAGCATTATTATCCAGAACATATTTTAAAAACCTTCACAAACCATTAAGAAATTGACACATAACTCAGGAGAAATTGTCAATTTTATTTCCAGACACCATGGAAGAAAACCAGAGTATCAGTAAGACTTGAAAAGATTCTCAACCTCACATTTCAATCAGGAAAATATAAAATAAATTAACAATGAGATACCATTTCATACCTACAAGGATGTGAAAAGTTAAAACATCACAAACGTTGGTATGGTTACACAAGGGAAGTTCTCATACGTGTGGGCATAGAAGATGCACATGCACTTTGACCCAGCACTTCTACTCCTACGTATTTATCTTACAGGAACTCATGCAGATGTGCACAAGTAAACATGTATACAGATGATTTTTTTTTTTTTTTTACAGTGAAATGAAATAATTTTCCCTTGGCAGGGGACTGACAAACAAATTATATTTTCTTCAAAGTATAGAATACTCCACAGTGGGGCTTCCCTGGTGGCACAGTGGTTGAGAATCTGCCTGCCAGTGCAGGGGACACAGGTTCGAGCCCTGGTCTGGGAAGATCCCACATGCCGCGGAGCAACTAAGCCCGTGAGCCACAATTACTGAGCCTGCGCGTCTGGAGCCTGTGCTCTGCAACAAGAGAGCCCACGATAGTGAGAGGCCCGCGCACCGCGATGAAGAGTGACCCCCACTTGCTGCAACTAGAGGAAGCCCTCGCACAGAAACGAAGACCCAACACAGCCATAAATAAATTAATTAATTAATTAAAAAAAAAAAGAATACTCCACAACAGTTAAAATTAACAATTTAGAGCTTCATATTTCAAAATGGATAAGTCTCAAGAAAATACAACTTTGAGTATAGAAAACCAAGTAGCAAATCATACATATAATATGAAAACATATATATAGATATTGTAAACTCACAGAACAATAGTATACAAATTTAATGGATGCATATACATGTGGTAAAAGTACAAAAACATGCATGGAAACAGGGCATACCAACTTCTGGTTAGGGGCTACCCTTGGAAAGGGTATAGGAGAGAAAGTGAATGGAATGGGTTGGGAGGTGAGGTGTTTTTGTAATATTTTTTTTCTTTAACAAAAAGAAAGTTGAAGAACTTCCAATGATGTGATCTTGACAGCAAGGTTGGTTTTTAATCTCCCAAAAATTCCTCCTGAAAAATAAACAAATCAATTAGGATGGAAAAGGAGAAACCCATTGACGGCATCAAAATAAAACTAGAAGGCAAGACATTTCCATAAACTTCAGATTATGAATACAAATGATAAATCACCTACAGCTGTAGAACAAGAACATGATCAAAGTTGGGTGGCAGGAATAGTGAGAAATGAATGGGGACGACCTAGGTACCCCACAAACCCAGGGTTCAAAAAAATTGTCAATAAATATCCACTTCTGAGGAAAGAGAACATTGCATATTCTGGGTAGAAACCTGGAAGCAGATCTGAGAATGACTAGTGAAATGGAAAAACCCCAGGGTCTGCAATTTGCAAATGAATTTAAACAGTTGCATGCAAGCATAAAAAAATCAAAGTTCTGAGCTAATTTCAATTTATAATTAAATGACCATAAAATTAAGTCACCAGTTAACTTCCATTTATAAGTTAAATGACAGAACAAGGAAGTAAACAGAGAAATCCAGAATGTGAGACATTCTATAGGACAGCTAATCCAATTTCTACAAGTCAGTGTCTGGAGGGAAAAGTGGGGAGGGGAGAAACTTCTCTGAATGAAAAGGAACTTAGAGACATAATCAGATTAAAGTGCGGACCTTGTTTAAATCTTGATTCAAACAAACCAATAAACACATTTTGGAGACAATTTGTACATTTGACTTTGGGCTAGGTATGAGATGATACCAAAGAAATATTGCCAATTTTATTATGAGTGAGAATAATATTCTGATTTTGTTAGAAAATGTCCATAAATTTTAGAGAACCATACTGAATCATGTAGGGATAAAATTTTGCTGTGTGATATTTGCTGTGAAATGCATCAAGAAGGAAAAAGGAAAAGGTGTTTAAAAAAATAAGTCAGTTATACAAAACCACGGTAATCAAAACAGTGTGGTAGTGGCATAAAAACAGGCATATTAAGCTAATGGAATAGAATAGAGAACCCAGAAAGAAACCCTTGTGTATATGGTCAAATGATCTTCAACAAAAGTGGCAAGACCACACAATGGGAGAAAGAACAGTTTTTTCAGCAAATGGTGTTGAGAAGACTGAATATCCACATGCAAAAGAATTAATTTGGACCCTTACCTTACATTATTTACCAAAAATTAACTCGAAATGGATTAAAGTCCTAAAAGTAAGATCTGAAACCATAAAACTACTAGAAAAAAACATAGGGCAGGGCTTCCCTGGTGGCGCAGTGGTTGAGAGTCTGCCTGCTAATGCAGGGGACACGGGTTCGAGCCCTGGTCTGGGAAGATCCCACATGCCACGGAGCAGCTGGGCCCGTGAGCCACAATTGCTGAGCCTGCGCGTCTGGAGCCTGTGCCCCGCGATGGGAGGGGCCGCGATAGAGAAAGGCCCGCGCACCGCGATGAAGAGCGGTCCCCACACCGCGATGAAGAGTGGCCCCCGCTTGCCGCAACTGGAGAAAGCCCTCGCACGAACCGAAGACCCAACACAGCCAAAAATAAATAAATAAAATAAATAAATAAATAAATAAGAAAATCCTTTAAAAAAAAAAAAAAAACATAGGGCAAAAGTTCCATGACACTGGATTTGGCAATGATTTCTTGGTATGACACCAAGAGCACAGGAGCAAAATTAGACAAATGAAACTATATCAAATTTAAAAACTTCTGTGCATGAAAGAAATAGCCAACAGAGTGAAAGGCAACCTTCAGATGGGAGAAAATATTTGCAAATCATATATCTGATAAGGAGTTATATCCAGAATGTATAAAGGACTCTAACAACTCAATGACAACAACAACAAAATTAAAAAATGGGCAAAAGACTTGAACGGACATTTCTCCAAAAAAAGACATACATATGGCTCACAAGTACATGAAAAAATGCTTCAGCATAACTAATTATTAGAAAAATGGAAATCAAAACTTCAATAAAATATTACCTCACATACATTAAGATGGCCACTGTCACAAAAAATACAGAAAATAACAAGGGTTGGTGAGAATGTGGAGATATTAGAAGCCTTGTGCACTGTTAATGGGAGCATAAAATGGTGCAGCCACTATGGAAAACAGTATAGAAGTTCCTAAAAAAAATAAAAATATAATTACCATATGATCCAACAGTCCATTTCTGCACATGTATTCAAAAGAATTGAAAACACAATTTCAAAGAGATATTTGCACACCCACGTTCATTGAAGCAGTACTCATAACAATTAAGAAATGGAAGTAACCCAGATGTCCATCAGCCAATGAATATATAAAGAAAATGTGGTAAATGCATACATTGTACTGTTATTCAGGAAGGAAATCCTGTCACGTGCTACAACATGGATGAAACTTCAGGACATTATGCTAAATGAAATAAGCCAGTCATAAAAAGACAAATACTGTATGGTTCCACCTACATGTGGTATCTATAATAGACAAATTCATAGAAACAGAAAGTTGAATTGTGGTTTCCAGGGATTGGGGGAAGCAAGAAATGAGAAGTTGTTCAAAGAGCATAGAGTTTCAGTTTTTCAAGATGAAAAACTTCTAGAGATTTGTTGCATAATGGAATGAATATAGTTAATGCTACTAAATTGTACACTTAAGAATGGTTAAGATGGGACTTCCCTGGTGGCACAGTGGTTAAGAATCCGCCTGCCAGTGCAGGGGACACGGGATTGAGCCCTGGTCCGGGAATATCCCACATGCCACGGAGCAACTAAGCCCGTGTGCCACAACTACTGAGCCTGCACACCACAACTACTGAAGCCTGCTCTCCACACCTACTGAAGCCCGCGCGCCTAGACCCCGTGCTCTGCAAAGAGAGAAGCCACCACAGTGAGAAGCACGTGCACCACAATGAAGAGCAGCCCCCACTCACCACAACTAGAGAAAGCCCATGTGCAGCAATGAAGACCCAATGCAACCAAAAATAAATAAGTAAATAGATTTATTAAAAAAAAAAAAGAATGCTTAAGATGCTGGTAAATATTATGTTGTGTGTTTTTGCCACAATTAAAAAAAAAACAGATTCAGTGAATGTGACAGAATTTTGGTAATTGTTTTATCTTATGATTGGTATTTCTTGTACTAGACTCTTTAATTTTGTATCTATATCAAATTTTCAGTACTTTTTTAAGAAAAAAATTGAAATAAATATAGTAAAGTATTAACACTTATTCATTCAGGGCAAGGAGTAATTGGGTGGTTTTGTATGTTTGGAATATTTCATAACTGAAAAAATGTAATAGATATAGAAAATTGGCAATATTGGACCTTAAGTTTACCCAATTTGAGTCTATGGGTCCCAATTTCAAATTAGTATAAGAAAGAGACTCCTATACTAGATTAATCTATTGTGACCAGTAGAGAAGACCACATAGTTCAAACAGGGCTACATGGGGAAGATGGGGTCAGATCCAAAGGAGTGATCTGTGCTTTGTAGAAACTCTGAAAATATATGTTATAGGTCAGAAGTGCAGGATGGATTTTCACTGTAGTTAAGAAAATGAGAGACAGATGGGGCATAAGTCCTGGATATATTTGGCTGTCACAGTTAGATGCCACTATCTAGTTGTGCCGGTAATAGATCCTGAGACTCCTAAGCTAGTTCTTTTTCACTTTGCTGAAAGAGAAAAAAGTGCTTGCAGAATTCCAAGGTATCTGCTGCTATGCCCTGATGGCTGAAGATAATGCGTGATTTTTTCTTTAGGAAATGCTAAAAAGGTGTCAGTTATAGTCATGACCCAGCCAAGATGACTCATGAGCTTTTACACAGTTTTATTATTGAAGACATAAAAGAGCAAAAATTGATAATAACATTAACATCAAAACAGAATCGCATTCCCCAAATCAAACAGGTCATAAATAGCTATCAAAAAATAAAACAACAACAACAAAAAAAACCCCTACCAGTTACTGAGGAAATCTGCTCTATATTTTACACCCACTCTATTGTGTGTTTTTAATGTTTTCTCACAGAAGTTTCTGAATATGACCTATTAAAGACATGTTGAAGCTTATTGTTTATTGTTTACTTTGAAATAATTAGAAATTTATAAAAGTTGCAATAATGGAAAATTCACTTCATCCACTTTCTCCTAGTGCTTACATCTTTCATTAACTATGGTACATCAAAACCAGGAAATTTATATTAGTACAATGTTGTATAGAGTTCTATGTTATTTTATTATATGTGTAGATTCCTGTAACCACCACTACAATCAAAATACAGAGTTCTTCCATCACCACAAAAATTTACTGATATCGAAATCAAATATAGAAAACTTGCCTCCCTTTAAGTCTTTTAATTTTCTTTCTTAATTAGTTCCTCTACAAACAGCGAGATTCACATCAGAGAATATTGTACTTTTTGCTTCAACTGTTTAAACAAAATTTAGAACATTCAAGAGAAGGAAACTCTTTTGTATTCACCCATAGTTGTTCTTTCTTCCCTCTTATGTTTTACAATTTCTTCTTTAATAATTTCCTTTCTTTTTTTAAATTTTTATTTATTAATTTATTGGCTGCGCTGGGTCTTCGTTGCTATGCACGGGCTTTCTCTAGTTGCGGTGAGGAGGGGCTACTCTTCGTTGCGGTGCACGGGCTTCTCACTGAGGTGGCTTCTCTTGTTGCAGATCATGGGCTCTGGGTGCATGGGCTTCAGTAATTGTGGCACGTGGGCTCTAGAGCTCAGGCTCAGTAGTTGCGGTGCACAGGCTTAGTTGCTCCACGGCATGTGGGATCTTCCCGGACCAGGGCTCGAACCCCTGTCCTCTGCATTGGCAGGCGGATTCTTAACCACTCTGCCACCAGGGAAGTCCCAATAATTTCCTTTCTTATTCAAAGACTTCCTTTAGCCATTATTTTTTCTGTATTCTGCTGTTGACAAATTCTCTCAGTTTTCATTCATCTGAAAATGTCATTTTCCTTGACATTCCTGAAGAATAAGATACAGAATTTACTTGTGGAGGTGAGATACAGGATTTGGGGTTGATGGTTCTTTTCTTTCAGTACTTGAAAAGTATGGCATTTCTTTCTGACCTCCGTGATGATGAGAAATCCGTTATCATCCAAACTGGTCTTTCCACTGATAGGTCGTGTCATTTCTCTCTTGTTGCTTTCAAATTGTTTTCTTTGTTTTTAGTCTTCTAAAGTTTTATTTTGATGTGCATTGGCATGGATTTCTTTGGGTTTTTCTTGGTGTTTATTCAGTTTTTTGAATCTGTTGCCTTGTGTTTTTGTTTTTGGTTTTGGTTTTTTTCCATGTTGGTTTTATACCAAATTTGAGAAATTTCTTTGAGTACTTTTCAACCCCACTCTCTTTCTTCTCTTTTTGGGACTCCTATGACTCAAATGTTTTGCTACAGTACTACAGATCCCTGAGATTCTATTCCTTTTTTTTTTTCAATCTATTTTCTCTCTGTTGTTCAGATTAGGTAATTTCTAATATTCTATCTTCAAGTTCACTGATTCTTTTTTCTCTGTCCTCTCCATTCTGCTTTTGAAACATCCACTGAGCTTTTTATTTTCAACTACTTTATTTTTCAGCTTTAAAATTTCAACTTGGCCCTTCTTTATATTTTCCATTTCTTAGCTGATATTTTCCACTTTTTCATTTGTTTCAAGTGTATTTATAGTTGCTCATTGAGACATTTTTATAATGGCTCCTTTAAAATCCTTGTCACGTAATTTCAACATCTGGGTAATATTAGTGTTGACATTTGTTGAATGTCTTTTCTCATTCAAGTTGAGATTTTTCTGGTTCTTAGTATAATGTGTGATTTTTAAAATTCTATCCTGGACATTTTGGGTGTTATGTTGTGAGACTCTAGATCTTATCTTGATCTTCTGTTTTAGCTGCCCTCCATAACACTGTGTCAGTGGGGGAGGCAGATACTGTCAGCTGGGGATAAAGATCCAGGTTCCCCACTTGGTCTCTTTTGAGACCAAGGGCTGCCTCATTACTGCTGAATGGAGGTAGGATTTCAGGCTCCCCACTAGGCCTCCATGACATTTCCCTGGTTGGGCGTGGAAGGGGTGCCACTGCTTCCCACATGACCTTCACATGGTTTTGACCTCCACTGACCCTGCAAGAGGGGAACTGTTTTAGTACTGGCTGGTAGTGAAAGTTCCCCAATCAGCCTCCTCTCATACCACCTCATTGCTGCCAGATGGGAATCCCTCAATGGCTTCCAGTGACACTGTGGGGAGAAGCTTGTTACTGCTGAGTGAGGATGAAAGTTCCATCTCCCCACTTGGCTTCTCTGACACCATACTGTCAGTGACTTATTACAGCCTGGCAAGGGTAGAAATCTAGGCTCCCAACTCAGCTTTTGCTGACAGTGATGGAGCTAGAGCTTCATTTTGTTCTATGATGTATTTCTGCAGTAGAGTAGTTATTGTCTAAAGTTCTTTTGTCTTGTCAAGCTGTCCCTTTCTTTGTCCTTTGCTAGAGAAAAAGGGCTTTTGTGAGAGCTCTTTTGTTTTTGTCAATTCCTACTGGCTTTTCTAGGTTATAGCTTCTAGCACTCAGTGAGGATATATGAGTCAAAAAAAAAAAAGTCAAGGAGCTTGCCACCATGGTCTTTCTCGGGTTCCAAGGTCCATAGCTGGTCTTCCCTCTTCTCACTACCCTTCACAGTCTTCTTATGTTTCTTTTATATATAATGTCCAGGACTTTTACCTGTGCTTAGTAGAAGGAAATGCATCTACTTCATCATGGTCTATAACCAGACAACTAGATTTTAGAACTTTATAAAGTTTAACTTTGTTCAGACTTTTTTATTTAAGCATTAAGCAACTTCTATTAAACTTTTAAAATCAGTTAATTATAGTAAATATGTATGTGAGTTACAGTGGAAGAACCACCTCACCCCAACTCTAACAGCTAACGTAATAAATTCAGCACATAGTGGCTAAGATCAGCCATCTGGGAAGTCATCTTTCAAAGAACAACATGATTTCCTTTGGAAACCAATAACAATAAGGCTTAAATGTGGCTCAGATATGTACTAACATAATTAAAGAAAGAAATATGTGAACTGATTATTAATGTGAAATCTTAAAAGGGGAAGTTCTCCAAAGCCAAGTGTAATACTTTTCATTTCAACACCACGAAGTAAGAAAATGCCCTGAGCAGGGAAGTGGATTTTCCAATCCTTTATCCTTAGACATTCCATCTTTAGACAGAAAAATATAAGCAGTGGGCTAGCATAATTTGACTAACTCCTTCCTTTTGTTCTGATTCCACAAAAACAAGTAACTGCACTTATCTGTTGGACTCCATATCAGCTCCTTATAGAGAGAAAATAGCTGAGCAGAAGATTCAACTTTCTGATACCTGTGGCAACTCTTTCTCATTATAGTCCTTTAACCGGCCTTCTCACCAGTGTCTCATGAGTTTGATTGGTGTGTCAGTGCCTCATTTCCAGACCTTCAGAGCTGAGGAGCAGAGAATGGAAAGAGGGGCCCAGAGCAACTTACTGCCTTCTTCTGAGACCCAGCTGACCTCCTTAAGCAATATCTCTAAACTCCTCAAATTATTCCAATTGTTACTTATATGCTTTAAAAACAGGTACTTAGAAACGACACTGCTTTAACATGACCATAAATATTATTACCTAATAGACATTTAACTACAGTGAGCTAAGAACCGTAAAGAAAAAAATATTCTTAAAGGTTCATATCCAAAAGAATAAATGTTTCCTGATGGTAATCTGACAGTCTAATAACAGACATTCTTCCATTCAACAAATATTTATAGAATGTCTTTGGTACTATCCCAGGTGTTTAAGATAGGTCAGGAAAGGCAGCAAACAAACTCATGTCCTGTGGAACTTACATTCTAGAGAGTGGAGACAAGACAGAAAGAAGACATGTAAGTCATACAGACGTTAGAAAGTAACACATGCCACGGAAAAGAAAAAGTAAAGCAAAGTGAAGGGGATCAAGAGTGTGGGAGTGGAGGGGGAGGGTGTAATGGAAAACAGGATGGTACAAGTGGGGAGGTGAGATCCTGCACAGATTCAAAGGAGACGAGGATTCTCTGCATATAACAAGGACATCTGAGGACAAAGCATTGAAAAAGGGAGAGATGGAGAAAATGCTATCAGAGAGGTAATGAGAGTACACGTGATGATGTGGAGACTTTGTAAGAACGTTGGGTCTTATACTGACTGACACAAGAAGCCAATGAGGATATTCTTTTATGTAACCTTTTACTTTGATATAATTTCAAACTGACAGCAATGAGAAAAGTAAAAGGAATACCTCTACTCACATTAACCGGTTGTTTATATTTTCTTCCACTGGCTTTTAGCATTCTCTCTCTCTCTCTCATTACCCTCTCTCTCTTTCTTTCTGTTTTTCTCTCTCTGTCTCTCCCTTTAAATAGATAATTTTTTTCTAAACTATTTGACAGTAAATTGGAGAGATTCATGACTGTTTACCACTAAATATTTCAGTGAATATTTTCTAAAAACAAAGGCATTCTCTTATATAACCACAGTACAATTAATAAAATCAGGAAAATTGATACTGATAAGCACTGTTATCAACTCCACAGTCCATATTCAAATTTTGTCACTTTTGCCAATAATATCCCTTATAGTTTTGCCCTCTGCTACAGCCCTGGAACCATTTCTTCTTTAAAAAGTCTAAGTTCTTTTTAATGCAAAATGGTAAATAGAAATCAAGCTCTGGGTATTAGGTGTGCTCATTGCTAATGCTATGTCATAACTTTAGACAATCTCAGTGAACACATCTAGTATATGTACATGTGTATGTGCACATATACACTATATGCCCATATAAATATAATCATTTCTATATTTATCTAGCTAGATAGGTAGATATTAAAAATTATGAGTTTATAGTAATACTTTCCTTTTCAATCCAATACTAATATTCCTTCTTTCCATATTTATAGCTCCCCCTTAAGATGCTACTCCCATTACCATCAATATATTTACTCATTTGTGTAAGCAAGTTTTAAAATTGCTAACCCATACCATTTCAAAAAGCAAACCTCTTTACTAGAGTTCAATATTTGTTTAAAGTTTTCTTAAAGGTAAATTACATGCAAAGAAATGCATAACTATTGTGTACAATTTGATGATTTTCTGACACATGCATACACTTATGTAACCTGCAACCCCTCAAGTTCTGCTAACCAGTCAGGGAAAAGAAGTCAAGGGTATATGCAAGGAGATGATTGTAAGGATTGACCAGAGAATTTTAGTGAGGCAAGGAGGGAAGTAAGGACATCGGTGGTGGGGGAGGAAGGGGAGGGACAATGAAAAGGAGATAGAATCAGTAGATTTGAGATTCATGTGGGGTTGAAAGATAATATGGGACATTTTCTTATGAACTGTCATATCTCTGTGACAGCATACTTACTGACACAATAGATGTTTATTGTCAAAATATGAAAATACATTGAGAGTTTATTTGATTTGGAATAATCCTAAAGGTTTCTTTTCCTTGGGAAATGCTTTCTTTCTTGAGGCCACTTATAGATTGGTGTATGCATTTATAAATTGCTTCTCACATCTGCTAATCTAAATATAAGAGTGAAAAATAAAAGAAAGAACACAAAACTTGTTTTATAGTTGTTATTATTTAGTTTAGATGGCAATTCAGCAACTCTTCTAGATAGATGCCTTTCAGCTTTACAATTTTAATGAAGAAATGCAATCACCTTCTAATGGGAGACTTTTGGTCCTGAAACGCAACTGAAACATAAGGTCCTTTTTAACCTTTGTATTCTGAAGCAATTTTAGTAAGTTACAAAAATCCCTCCAAGAATGTAGTGTGAAATGTAACTCTACTTTCTTCTTTTTTTTTTTGCTTTTTCCTAAGAAAAACTTGTACTCTAAAGTTTCTTCTCTGCAGGTGTAGTTCTTCTATTATTAGTAAATATGTTCAGACCTGAACTTTAGCAAAGAAAGGAGTTGGACATAGTGAAAGGGGCTGTGGAGTTAGGAAGACAATGTTTACTAGTGACTTTGGTGATGTTTATTTAATCTCTTTGAACCTCAAATTTCTTAACTGTAAACTGGGGGCAACAAAATCTATCCTGAAAAGATTTTAATGAGAATTAGAACTAACATGTAAAGTATTTAGTATTACTGGTGATAAAGAAGAGACATTAAACATCCTTATCACTATGTCTTAGACTCAGGGAGCCTGTGTCTGATCTCTGACTATCTGAGCAGACTTGGCTAATTTTTGCTTTTTCAACAGTAAAAGAAAAATAATACCTGTTCCAGCTACTTTGTAGTATTAATAACACAGAAAGGTAATGAAATTACCTTTATTTATTACAAAATGCTATAGAAATAAATGAAATTAATGTTTACCAAAGTTCTATTGAAGTTTTGAAATTAGTTTATTTGTTTTTCATATTTGAATAGAGGTGATTAGGTTGAAACTGTAATAAATTACTAGGTGTCAAAAATACACAGACCATCAGTCTTTGTGTTTTTCTCCATTGCTATCTCACGTTACTGATAAGGGGAACCACCAGAGTTGGCCAGAGGCAGAGCTGAGAACTAGGCGAAGGTTGTCTTTGCTGCCTCTCACTGTCTCTGGCCTGCCCCAAGATGCCCAGTGGGGGAGGTACTCCTGTTCTCATGCTGACTTTCATCCTCTTGCTCGTAGCTTCCTAAATACTTCTTAGTAAAAGCAAAGAAGAAGTTAAATAATTAATTTTGAGCATTTAAAAACTGTATCACAATACAAAAGAACACCCTTTTAAAACTTTTTGCAGTATGATCATAAATATGGTTGCTTTTTGTGATAAATATGGCAGGGATTTATCTATTTATTCCCATATTCTATTCAGTATCTTTAAGGTGCCTAGTCTGCTATATTTTTATTACTTTTTTCTTCTTCAGTTTATTTGTCCATGGCTTTACCTGGGTATTTTAAAATTATTTGGCTTTATTTTCAGCAATTTCATGAAGCTTTGCATCTGTTGTCAAATTTGCAGTTGTACTTGGCATTGTACTTCCTTGGTACTATATTTGCACTATATTATCAGATGTTTACAATATCTGGCAATCAGCAAGAAATAGATAAAACACTTTACGTAATGGGAGAAAAGAGACTAGTGATTAATTTATGAGTGAACGTGTTTGTGTTGTTAAGACTTTTGTATCCCTACACAGCCTGCAACTGCAGGGAATCATAAGAAATATAGAAGATTACCCATAACTCTATGAAACCAGCACTATTACTATTATTCTCATTTCACACATGAGGAAGCTGAGGCTTAGCCATGCTGAAATTGCCAAGACTATCAAGTTAGTTTTATAAGCGGCAGAGTCAGGGATTAAACCCTGGATCTGTGACTTTCAGAGATCAAATGACATCATAGTAAACCATAAAGAACTTCAATTTGATTATGTGTTTTTAAGAAAAAGCAGAGGAACAGGAAACAAGTTAAGATTAAAAAAAAACAATCTAGACCATTGATTTTGCATGAATTCAGGAAAGGACATTGATTCGTAGACTAAGAGAAGATGGGGAATGTAGAGATTATTTAGTAATGTCCTCATTTTCTAGATGAGGAAACTGAAGCCATGGCAGGTACATTGATTACCCCAAACCACGTAATCTCTTAAAACTACAACTCCTTGCTTTTTCCAAGATAGATTTGTGACTAATTAAAAATAATTTATATCTTAATTGTCAGATCAGAACTTTTTAATAATGTACATCATGAAGTTAGCCAAAACTGGAGAACATGAACTTGGTACTACTATAGTGACACAGGTGGAGAAAAAAATAGGATGATTCAAACATTAAACCTGTCTATATGGAGGCTTTAATGTGTATCAGGCTTTAACGTGTGGGTCCTGTGGGGAACAGAGATATATCAACCAATAAGGATAATATAATGCAATAAGTACAATTTGAAAGGCAAATTGCAAAACGCTGTGGGCACTCAGAGTGGGGAGAATTAATTCAGCCTGAAAGATTTCTGTTGATCCTGTTGTGGTGCTCCACAGGAGAAATGATATTTGAGTTTGACAGGCATCTGGGGCTGGAGGCTATTCCACTCAGAAAGAACAACAAAGGTATCAGGTATCATACATAGAGCAAAGGTATCAGGTATCATACATAGAGCAAAGTGTGTTAAAGGAATAGCAAGGAATTCAACGAGGCTCTAAATATTTATGCAAGAGCCTCAGAGATGCATTTTGAAGAGTTCTTGGCTTATGAAAATTCCAAAATCATTCTGTTCAAAAAAGTCTTGCTCATTTCAAATCTTGCTCAAGTCAAAAATCCTTTAGAATACATTTTAACTCCGCTGGTATCAGCATTAGCAGCCTCACCAATGACATGCTCATTTGAACAATTGTCACAAGCTGTATGTGTTGACTACCTGTGAATAACCACAGACTTTCATAACTTTGGCTGTATTTTGCCTGTATGTCTTTGGAGAAATGTCTGGACTTTGCCAGACTATTTGCTTCTCAGTTATGAATAGAATTCAATAAAAAGGTAACTAATGCAAATAGCACTGACTAAATATCAACTAATGCAATGACAATCTTTACAGTTCCATAAGCAAAAAATCTTCCTCTTATGGTATCTGCTGTTCGTTGTACATTCTTTCCTCAGACTATTTATCGTTCTTAAAGCTTATTTTGTTTTTTCATATATAAAGCAGAAACTTTCTTGTTCCTTAACATTTTTTATACCCTTTTGGAATTCTTTGGTTAAGTTCAAGTTTGCATGAGCTTGGAGGGAATCTATATCATAAGAGTTTAAATGTTTGTTTTCTTCCTTCCTCCTAACCCTGAATAGATTGGGTGTTGAGGCTGTGGGTGGGGAATGACATCTTACTCACCTAGTATTTCTGGTATCTGGCACTTAGTAAGTGTTTAATCAATGAGAAATAGATGAATGAGAATAAGTGAATGGAACTGGTGAAAGCTGCACCCATCTGAGGATCTAGATATTGGCCAGGGTGAGTCTGGTAAGAAGTAAAATTTAATTGTCTAAGAGAAGAGATTATCTGAAATATTGGGATTTTAAGGAGCCAAAAATACCCCCTTTTTACCTTTTCCTAAGTTTCCTAAATTGTGACACATAAAACAGTTGGAAATTTTTTTTAAAGTAAGTTGTATTACTGATAAGCTGTTTGGAGATCATAACTTAAATCTACAGTCAAAATAGTTTTCTGATACTTCATCCCAGTGTTGGATAGACCTCTCTCCCAGGTCATCAGCATAGCTGGGCACTGAGGGCCCTCCCACAGGGGAGTCCCCTTACCATTTGGCAGAGAGCAAATCAGATATTATTTGTTTATTCCAAAAATGTTAATCGTATATTATATGCTAGGTAGTATAGATACGATATTGAATAGAATAATTCCTGTGCTAACACTATTGAACTGAAGAGATGGTTTCAATACAGCATAATGGTGAGCGCCAGGGCACTAAAGAGGACAAGGGCGGAGCCCAAAGCCTGGACTTAGAAGGCTCCAGGAATGATTCCCATGAACTAACCAAGATGTGGCTTGAAGGAAAAGTGAAAGTTCTCCAGTAGAAAGGAGAGTGTTTTAGACAAGGAATGGAGTGTTTGAGGCATAAAGAACATTTTTTAATGATTGGAGGGTAAGATATGAAGGAAAGGAGAGAATGAAAATGAGGCAGGAGAGTCTAGCAGAGGACAGATTAAGAAGGGCTTTGCAAGCAATTTTAGGTACTTTCTATTGGACTCTCTCTTAAAGGGAATAGTAGTTAACTGAATGGCTTCCAGCTGGAGAATAATATATGATAGATTGGCCACTTTGTGAAATGCACTAAGAAACATGGCAAGAGGACCATTTGGGAGGCTTGAACATCAGTAGAGGCAGGGAGGTTGGAGAGAAGTAGACAGATTTGAGAAGCATATAAGATGTAACATCAAGAGGAATTAATGGCAGGTGAGTTGAAAAAAGGGGAGTCAAGCCTGATGCTGGTGTTCCCTGGTTTAAGTGGAGAGATGGTGTGGCCATAGGAGATACAGAAAAATGAAACATAGGAATGTAATCTGGGCTGGAGATAAAGATTTGAAAAACATTAAGAAGATGGTAAGTTGATCCAGGTGTTGACATTGCAAAATCTAAAATGGAAGAAATACTGAAACACTGAAGTATTCCACTGAAACTTCACCCAAGATGTAAAGATATTCTGAAAAACAGATCCTTTGTAGAGTGGTTATTACAAAACATTCAAATATTCCCCTTGGGCAATTATAAAGCAAATCTATCTGCAAAGGTACACTTATTACCTAATATGAGTTACAGTTGAGTGCCATGGATTATTTGCTAGTGGAAGGGTTTTTTCCCCTCAGTTATATCTAGAACAAGTACTTTCCCATGTTCATCTTTGCCCAATATGTGATCTGGAATAGCTCAATACAATTAGCAACTTCAGTTCAGAACATTGCCAGAACTGAAGCAGCAAAGTGTGACAACTCCTACAAATGCAAAAAGATGCATTGCTAAGTATCCTCAAGGTGACTTGACTCTGTATGATTAGCTCCCCCACTGATCATGTGCTCAAGCAGAATTTTGCCATTCTATCTTCAGAGAATACAGATGCCCAATAATCAAGATGTAACTGAATTAGAGGATTCTACTACTTGAAGAAAACTTAGAATCCACCAAAGCCAAGAATCATATATCTTGGAAAAATCTTTAAGGTTATTTGGGGCAACATTTTCAATTATGAGTCAAGATCCATCAGTGGGTTGTACCTCCACAAAAGTGAAATCACTTTTGTAGGTTACAACTTGCTTGTTTTAAAAACTGAAATAGAGTAAAATAGACTAGAATAGAAAATATCAAAGCACATTGTGCATAGAACAAGTAAATATTGTTTTGCAGAACAGCAAGCGTGGACAGGAATAAAGAAAGGCATTTTGGTGACAACAACAACCTGAGTAAATGTGGAAAAGTAAGAAAAAATAAAGAATGTCTGGGGAATATCAAATAGTACATGATGGTTGTTGTTGCGTATAGATGCAGATGATTTGTGGGAGATAAAATTGGACCATTACTGGAGCCTATGTTCACTGGACCATGAAAAACAACTAAGGAGTTAGTATGTCGTTCAGCAAGCAGTAGAGAACCATGGAAGGTTTCTGAACAGGAAATTAACATGATAGAAAATTTAATCTTAGAGCTGTGTGGAGGGTCATCTTGTAAAGAGATTGGGTAGCATTTGTAGCAATAATTCAGACACAGGGAATGCAAAATCTGCATGTGCTAAATTTCATCCTGACTCTGGGCTTTGCACATGCTGTTACCTCTGCCTGGATGCTCTCCACCACAGCTTCTACCACCTTATACTAGTTATTTACTTCTAGTTTTTCACATATCAGTGAAATTTCTTCTCTAGGGGAAACTTCCTGACCTTTAAGACTAGGTAAAATTCCTCTGATTGTATATGTCACATTTATGATCAGATAACGAATATGCTATTATTTAGTGTCTGTGTTATCTGTTAGAATGCAAGGTCCATAATGAAGGGAATTTGTCTTGATCAGAGCAGTATCCTCAGCAGTTAGAGTGGTGCCTTGTACACTGTTGATTATTAATAACTTTTTGTTGAATAAATGAAGGCGTGGTGACAGTTACTACAGAAAGAAAACTAAACGCAGGGGATATTGGAAAGGAAAACCCAGCAGGACTCAGGGATTTACGACATATTGGAGAAGAAACAGGGAAAAGCCAAAGATTGCCATTCCTCCTTTCAACAAATATTTGTTCCACATACAATACTTTCTGTGTCAGGTAGTACTCTGCTGGACCCTGGGAAAATGGAAGTGAATAAGACGTAATTTCCTAACATCAAGATGCTCATAGTTAAAAATCAAAGAAAATTTGTATATAACACTGTTGAAAGCACTTGGTATACATTAACCTGACAACAACTTTATAAGCCAGGTACTATTATCATCCCCATTTTGTAGATGAGGAAACTAAGACAAAGAGAGATTAAAAACCTTGCCTGAGTTCACCCTGATAAGTGGCAGAGCTGGGACTGGGTTCCGTTTTCTTAATTACTCTGCTATACTGCTGCTGCACCCTGGAGCAAGGGACACAGACAGGTCAGCAGATCATCACAAAATGACATAAGAATAGATATACATAAATAGTCCAGAAGTAGCTCAGAGAAGAAATTGATTATCTATCTGAAAGGGAGGGTCAAGGAAGACTCACTGGGGGGAAGTGACATGAAACTGAGTTCTGAGGGATGAATTGGAGTTTGCCATGTGGGAAGAGTGCTGGGGAGAGCATTCTAGGTGACAGCAGTTTAAGGCAAGAAAGTATTAAACAATGTGATGTTTAGGGGATCTACATGAGTTTGGAATTTCTGGAGAATTCCTGGAAGAAGACGACAACACATGTGGCTAGAAGGATTAGAAGGGGAGGTTTGTCTACTACCCTAATTTGCTGAGACCTGATTCTGCAGGTTGTAGGGAGCATGGAAACATTGTAAGAAGGAAGGGTGGGGCGGCTTAACACAGAAGATCAGACTTGCTTATTAGAAACACCACCTTAGCAGACATGAAGCAGGATGGACTGAGGAGGTGAGCTAGAAGCAGAGAGACAGATTAGGAAGCCACTGTAATCAACCAGGCAAGACATTATGAGGGACCAATTTAAGGCAGTAATAGTGGACACAGAAAGAAATGGATTTACAAATGCTGCAGAACTTGGAGAGGCACTGGGTGTTGGGGAGAGAAAAGGAGAAAGTAAGGGTCTTTTCAAGGTTCTTGACTTATAAAATCAGGCTACTAAAGGTTGGTGGGGAAAACCAACCAAGGGAGGGGAGGATTTCAGAGGTTAAAGATGGTGGGTTCTGTTTGGAGCAGGTTTCATTAGGGACAGGTTGACTTTCTGGGTGAAAAGTGATGTACTCGGTAATATGGTGTCTCCGCTAAGTAAAATGTTTGAGGTTTGCAAGTGGAGGCCATGGGTATGAATGAAGTCACTGAGAGGGAATAAAGCAAAGATCTGTGGGCTGAGCATAGAACCTTGGGGGACTGATCACAGCAGGAGTGGGAAGAAGAAAAGGAGCCAGAGGAAGAAAGTAAAACGTGACCAGAGAGGCAGGAAGACATTCAGCCAGCTCTGCATCACACATCACAGAAACAACGGAGACACCCTCCCCCAACTGCTGTAGGGCAAATTCCTACTCATTTGTTAGTCAATGTTCAAGCCTTTCCTACTTTGGAAAGGCTTCCCTGACGGCCCCTTTCAATGTAAATGTTTCTTTTCCTTTGCTGCCAAATGCTACTTGTGTATAACTTGCATTTTATAGAAAGTATTCCTTCACATCTCTGTCTGAACATGTCTTAACACTAAAGCATCTTGAGGGTAGAACATTATTTAATTCCATATCGCATTGTCTACAGAAGATGCGCAATAACTGTTGGTTGAATCGAACACTTTGGGAAACACTTGGTACCATTTAGACTGCCTCAGAAAGGGTCACTACAAAATCTACCTGATTCTGTTCCCACGTAATCTTTCTATAATAGGAATTTACTTCCATTCTCCAAATTAACCCATGTTGATCTCTGTTCCTGGAAAGCTCATCTCCTATTAATTGCCTTGTGAAGTCCTAATCTTCCTTCATAGCCCAGGCACATTTTCCAGAAGGCCTTTTTTACTGCCAGCCCAAACATCAAGCCACCATCAAAGTCCCCATACCCCAAAGTTGATTATCCCTCTTCTATACAAACTGTCTTATGCGTATTCCTGACTGCACATTTTTTTTGCACTGACCACACACTAGTATTCGGATGTGTTCATCTCTGTGTCTCACATCCTAAACTGTGAGCCTGAGTGAAAAATCAATGTCTTAAAGATCTGTGGCTCCAGCAGCTATCACAGAAGCCAGTACATGGCAGGTACTTGGCTGAGGAATTGGATGGTTTTTGTCATCTGGCCATCAAGTGGGCCACCGCTAGAGGGCACTGGCAGCTCGATCTGACTGGAAGTGCTGGAGGTGTTTCCACAGCCTGAGACAAAGGGTCAGGGCTGTTTGTGAAGGCACCAGGACTCAAACCTGGACTTCTGTATTTCACCCAGTCAGGAGGACAGAGGGTCGATGCTCTTATTAGCCCGTATTTCTGCCTCGATTTCTTCGTGCTGAATGCCTCACTAGGTTTCTACCTAGTTTCTCTAACTTGCAGTGTATTCTCCTTACCTCCTCAGGTGTGTCTAAGAAACAGCTCTATTCCAGTCAACTCTTCTTAGCACGTTACAGAAGGCCCTGCACTATTGCCCAAACTGCCCTTGTCGTTGTATGTCTGCCACTGGCCCTGGTCCTCCACCACCCTGGCAGTACCAAACCGTTTTGCTGTTCACTGAATAGACTGTTGACTCTCACACATCACATGCTATTAGCTCAGGCTGTTTCTTCATCTGTAAATATCCTTCCCCACCTCTCAGACTCCCACTCGTCAGGTAAGGATCTTTTATAATCTACTCAATGAAAAGTTTTCCTACCATCAGGTAGATTTTGCTCTTCTTTCTTCTCTATATTTGAAGACTGTACCTTTACTGGCATTTATTATACTATTCATATTTATTTGTTCTCTTTTTCCTCTCTTCCAGTTTATACTTTCTCCTCAAGGGCAGGTATCACAATTCAGAACCTACAGGCTGTTTACTTGTAATGAAAAATGGCTGGAAAGATAAAGGAAACTTCATGGTCACAGGATATGCTCATGACGCCAGGCTAGATCCTAAAGAAGCTTTCCCAACTGGGGTGGCAAGAAAGAAACATTTTTTTATTTTTTAAAATTTATTTATATATTTATTTATTTTTAGGCTGCCTGTGGGATCTTAGTGCCCCGACCAGGGATCAAACCCATGACCCCTGCAGTGGAAGCTCGGAGTCTTAACCACTGGACCACCAGGGAAGTCCCAGAAAGAAACTTTTAGACACATTATTCTCCAAATTAACAACACTCTTCAGTGGCTCAAGATTGTCTATGCTTATACTGCAAATAGGCAGCGTTTGTGTCACAGTCCTCTCCTCCTTGTCTGTAATAGACTTTACTGAATACCACGACAGGCAAGAGCCAGCAGGCCCTCCAGATGAATTCCATTTGCCACTTTGGGCCTGTAAGAGAAAGGTCAAACTCCTATGCAAAACATTTAAATTTCTTGTATCATGGATATACTAGGCCTTTGCATCTTTATAATTGTTTGCTTCTTCTTTGTTTTCCCTTTGAGACTGTGCCCCCCCTGATAATAGGGTTTACTTCCTCCTATCTCCATAGCTCCAGCATCTGACACAGTGTCTGACCCAAGCGTGCACTTATTAGATACTCAATGAATGAATGAATGAATGTTTTATTCCCTTACTCAATGCATACTAGCTGCCTAAGTATCTATCCTTGGGGTTTGGATGGCTTAACGTTTTGTAGCTCAGTTGCCTGGAGTTGGGCACAAGGTAATGGATAAGTGGACTTTAGAAATCCCAAAGGGTGTCCATAGGGAAGTCTGTCTATAGGTCACAGAATCACAGCCCCCAAGGTTGTGTTCTGGATAATAATTTCCATCCCCAGGGAAACAGAACTGTCTGTTTGGCAGACTCCTCCTAAGAACAGTCTAGAGAAACATGAGGACTTCTAGAACAAGAAGTGAAATGGGAGCTAAAGTGCAAGCCTTATTCTGCAAAATAGAATCACTGGAGGAAACTCACGCTTGAGTTTCTTTTTTCTGGAGAAGGCTAATCCTCACGAGTGCAGAAACCTTGAGTCATAACTGCCTTGTAGCCACACAGGAAGGCAAAAACACCAAGCCATACTTGGGGGTGGCTGGAGCTACAGGAAGTGGCTCAGGTGGTGGGCAGGACTAAGTGGCCTTGTTAGAAGCTGGCGGAGGCGGTGCCGTGGTTTTGAGATGGGGCTGCAGGAGGGACTCTGGTCCATCTCCGTGTCCTTGCTACCAGGTTTATAGCAAGGGCTCAAGAAATGTTTGCTGAATTGTTAAATCATGATTTTTTTTCCATCATGGGCCACTGAGCAGCCGACCTGAGACCGGTGATTAGTTCCAAATGATTTGGGCAAGAGAGAGGAAAGCAAGAACGACGAGACCCTAAAATCATGCTAAGGTTTCTAATGAGAAATCTAATGCGAGGGGCTTCCCTGGTGGCACAGTGGTTAACAATCCGCCTGCCAATGCAAGGGACACAGGTTTGAGCCCTAGCCTGGGAAGATCCCACATGCTGCGGAGCAGCTAAGCCCATGCACCACAACTACTGAGCCTGAGCTCTAGAGCCCAGAAGCCACAACTACTGAGCCCACATGCCACAACTACTGAAGCCCGTGCGCCTAGAGCCCGTGCTTCACAACAAGAGAAGCCACGACAATGAGAAGCCCGCGCACCGCAACAAAGACCCAACACAGCCAAAAATAAATAAATTAATTAATTAATTAATTAATTAAAAACAAAAAAAGAAATCTAATGTGAATGTGAACCTGCTTACCTGATAGGCAGGTGGCTTACCTGACCTGAAATTAGCTCTACTGTTAAATGCCTGTGTGGAGTCATCCATTTTTAAGGTGCTATTTTAGCTTATCAAAAATTAAAGTATGCTCTCCCCTCCCACGTTCCATTTGAGCAGTGTATCTGTCATATTGAGATACTTTTATCAAGTTTACCAGCCTGCTTGTCAAAGGTTTGTTACAGTTAGTCACCAGAGAATTATAAATATCTTTAGCCCAGATGTGGTTGTGTTGAAGGAAGGGAGGGGGAAAAAGGAGGATAAGGGCGGCAGTTGACTTGATAAAAGCCATCGCTGTATTAAGTACTTTGAATTGCTTCTCTATTGTTCTTCCCCATGGGTTTGAGGTTTATTAGACATGTTGATCTGAGTGGCCCCATGTTGTGGGAGATGGTTTGTGTTTTTCTTGGCCATATTCTCATATCCTTCCTGCAAGGGATAGTGGTATATCTCTTGAAGAACTATAAATAATTTATTTTTATCTGGCAAACAGTGTGCATAACTGGTGATGTTTCTCTCTGCAATGGTTGTGTCTGTGAATGGCTGAAAGCTTTGTGTGTCACTTCTCATAGATTCATTTTTCCAACTGAACATAAGTAGCAACCGTTATTGAACACTATGTTCCAGGCACTGAACTTTACATCCACTTAATCCTCACTACTTACAGTACCTTATGAATTAAGTTCTACTTTTATCTCCTTTCTGCAGATGGCGAGAATAGAGACTTGGAGAAATTAAGTAAGGTACCCAAGGATTGTTCAGTCCTAGTTCTACGTGATGTCAAAGTTTGTGTGGCAGTTATGACATTCAGACCATGAACACAGGTACATATAAAGTATCTCATTTATTTATTTTTATAAAATCCACTAAAATTGTTCTCTAAGCCTATTTTGTCAGGGTGGTAGAGAATTCAGTTGCAGTCACTATTGGGACTTATCGCACCGTGGCATTGTGCTGAGGTCCTAGAGTCGGTGGCAGGTAGCATCACATCATGTGACAGGCAGTCATTGGCCGTTGGTCCACTGGGTACCACTGAGATTCCCACTGCTCCAGACTCTGTGATCTGATCCTTCTGACGAGGCCACTCTCATGCTCCATCTCACATTCAAGGCGCAGGATCTTTGGTAAAGTTTGGAACTCTGGTGCCCAGGGTGCCACTCTCCTGGCACATGAAGAGGACATTCCCACCATCATGTGCCACCTCCTTAGAGTCCTACTTTTGCTATTGGAGCAACGCATGGGTCCTGACTTTGACCCATTTTTTGGTCTGGGAGACATAGCTCCCTCTTCCTGAGTTCCTCAAAGTTACTCTCTCTACCCTAATCCTCCAGTAGCATAGTTTCTTCAACTTTAATAGTTCTCACTTTTACATGACACAAAGAACCATTTATTTTAAGCATCTTCTGTTTTCCACTCTGCAACAATCCCAGAGGTCTGGCTGTAAGGTAGGAAAGTATAAGAAGAATAAAGGTAAGCTAGTATTCCCATAAATTATTTTGCCACGCATATTCTTTCTTTTGTATTTATCAGATGAGGTGGTTGAACGGGTGTGGATTCCCTGGTGAGGTATAATGAGTTTTGATGATTGCATCCTTCCCTTGCCAGTCTATTTTATAGATCCGCCTGCTAGGAATAGTTGTATTTCTTCTAAACGTCTGGTTTATTTTTGTCTTATGGACACCATGAGTCATATAACAAACTACATTTCCCTTTCTGCAGGTCTTTCAGAGACATTTTGATCAGATATGTGTCTGTGTACTCTGACATTCCTAAGAAATATTTCTTGGCTGAATTTTTTGAAATAAAGAGAGATTTGTTTTAAAAATACTGCACATTATATGTCAGAACATTGTGTGTGTTTGGAGGGGAGCCTAAAGAAAGTGGTCTCTGATTCAGTCTTTTAAAACTTTTTTAAGATTTTTTATTTTTAAATATCTAGATTTCAGATTTTTATGTTTGAGAAATATGGTGTCACTACTAAGTAACACTTGTTTTAGACCTGATATTACAAGTACAAAAAAAAAAAACGTATATAACGCTTTCATCTTTGTCTCTCTATAGATGTTTTTTTTGGGGGGGTTATTTATTTATTATTTTTTTAAACATCTTTATGGGAGTATAATTGCTTTACAGTGTTGTGTTAGTTTCTGCTGTATAACAAAGTGAATCAGCTATATGCATACGTATATCCCCCTATCCCCTCCCTCTGGCGTCTCCCTCCCACACTCCTTATCCCACCCCTACCTCTAGGGGGACACAAAGCACATGGAGTTGAGGGAAGAGCAGGTTGCAGGTCCGCCCTGGAGGCAGGGAATTGCAGGCCAGCCAGCTGGAAGCAGAGCACAGTATGGATCTGCCCGTACTCTCTCCTCAGCCCCAGGTGGCTCCACAGACTTGAACTTGCCCACCCTTCAGAACAGGGGAGAATTAAATTCATTTCCACTTTAGTTCCAGGAGGTTGCCATGTTCCCCATGGGCATACAATAAGTATTGACCTATTTATTGAATGTTGCCCTGTGGTATCTTCCTCTCTCTTTTGTCTCCCCTGGTCCTCTGGCTGCTTCCTTGGATCCTTGAAAATTATATATTGATGAAATAAAAATTCGTATTCTAAGTAAGGCAAGTCAAAGAAAATTTGAACATAAAAAAATTTTCTCTGCCCTTTGGCCTCCTCTCTCCCCTCTACTGTGCATTGTGTATCTCCATCATGCATCGACCAAACCTCCCCATAGGCAGAAATACCTGCTCAACCATAAAGAGCACTATTCTCCTAGCATCACAAGATAACTCCTGAGGAGATAACCTTCCTTCTTGATCTTGTAAGGGGCCACTGTGACCCATGACCCACTCACTACTCACATTGTACGTGGAGACCTGGATTGTGTCAACTGTCAATAATATGTCAGTTAACGTATAGTCCTCTGTTTCAAAACATTGTATGACTCTGCTTTGACATCTAATGGGCAGAACAGTTCTCAGAGTTTTCTGAGAGTCTGTTCCTGGGTTATAATCTTCAACTTGGCTTGCACAAAATTTTCCATTTTTTCGATCTACGACTGATTAATTTTTGTTGACAAAATATCTTTTCTTCAGAGTCTCGCCTTATTGTCCCTTTAGTTTTCAGTGTTAGGTCTCTCTGTGTTTCAATATCACCTCTTCTTGTTTGTTTTCTCTGTGTCTGGGTCTTATCTCACAGCTTCTCTGGGAATCTGTCCCTCTGTTTTCTTTCTCCGAGACTCTCTATTTCTCCATTCCTCCTTTCCATTTCTGTCTCTGTCTCTGTCTTTCACACACACTTTTCTATATTTGAGTTTGCTCCCCTCCAGAATTACCATCAAAATTCATTGCAGTTTTTCAAAAAGTTAGACACATTTAAAGATTTGTATAAGTGCTCAGAATAATTCATTTTACACTTTTTTTCTTGGAAACCACATTTCCATTTTCCAAATATAAGCACTCGGGAAAAGTGGATTGATCTATATTAACCACAATACACTCTTAAGTCTTGTGGAATGATTGGGTCTGCTCTCCTCTGGGTTTTCTGTGTGCACTCAGCCCAGACAGGAATGCATTCCTCTGCTCCTTCTGACACAAATACAGTGACATTTCACCAGGCGACTATTAGCCTAGAGGGAATACTAACTTCTCCCTTCCCCTAGTGTTTTAAATCCCATTCCAGTAATTTGGCCCCGATATTGGCACAGAAACGCTGGTTGCATAAAGTCCTTGGAACCTGATGCTTATTCTGTGTCCTCTGTGCCTCGAGTGTTAAGGACTGAAATGGGACATTGGTTTGCTGCTGCTTTCCTGCAGCCGCTTTCTGGGGAGGATCTAATGGGTGTGGTCAGCCTCCCCTGTGGTTTGACACAAGCAACTATACTGCCTCTGGCATTAAAATTAATCTTTTAAGCATCATTTGTGCCTGGAAACGTAACAAACTAATTGTTATCTAAGAGGGTTTTGGAGGATTGAACTTCAAAGTGAAGGTGGCCTGGATGGACGATAAACAAAGCCTCTGCCCTTATGTTTAGGAAAAGAACTGGATTTTTTTTTTTCTTTAAGTTCTCATTATTGAGATCCTAAATGTGTCAAGCACTTTGTGAAAAATATCTCTTTTACTCTTTAGGACCACCCTGCAAGTTAATGTGCTGACCCCATGTTGCAAATGAGAAAGTGAAGCTAAGAGAAGTTAAGTGACTTGACAAAGGTCATACAAAATAGCAGGGTTGAAACTTGTTACAAATGAGTATTTTTATGTTCTTGAGGACAATTTTTATGCCTAGAAAAGAACTATTCAAGGTTATTTTGGTGCAAAATTAGTATTCAATTCACTTGAAACCCTTGTTTTTCTTAAGCTTGTATGTTTATAATTTTATGAATCCATTCATAAATCTAACAAATTTTATAATTATTATTTTTTTTTTTTTTTTTTTTTTAAAGGATTTTCTTATTTATTTATTTATTTATTTATTTATTTTTGGCTGTGTTGGGTCTTCGGTTCGTGCGAGGGCTTTCTCCAGTTGCGGCAAGCGGGGGCCACTCTTCATCGCGGTGCGGGGACCGCTCTTCATCGCGGTGCGCGGGCCTTTCTCTATCGCGGCCCCTCCCGTCGCGGGGCACAGGCTCCAGACGCGCAGGCTCAGCAATTGTGGCTCACGGGCCCAGCTGCTCCGTGGCATGTGGGATCTTCCCAGACCAGGGCTCGAACCCGTGTCCCCTGCATTAGCAGGCAGATTCTCAACCACTGCGCCACCAGGGAAGCCCTATAATTATTTTGAAGGAAGATTTCACAACCTAATTAAATTTCTTGAATATTTAGCCACATTTATTAAGGTAATGTATCTCTATTTCCTTTTTTTTTAAGTACATTAATCACATGACTTAACAAACTTCCCAAGAACTTAAGTAATTCTTATAAATCTAATAATTAAATTTATAGATCTGGTGAACTTTTAATCCTCTTAAATGTTCCAAGTAAGATTTCAGCCTGAAATTTCAGGTCTAAAGCAATGACTCAATTACTCATTTTAATTTGAAATTGCAAGGTTGACTTGTTCCTCTAATAGGCCTAAATTTTGTAAACAGTACAAATAATTAAAATTCAAAATAAGCACAGATTCTTAGATTCGGATATTTTACCACTGATTTTTATATTTTGGGGTTTTTTTATACATAATACTAAATTATGCCATTATTAAAAGATAAGGACACAATTCTATCATCCCCAATAATTTTGATGTTACTTTCCTAAGTAATTCTTGGGGTTGCCTTCTAGTTTGCTGAGGTTTCTTAAAAAAACAGAATTACTAACTGGACATGACTGGACCCTTATCAGCAATGTCGTTGGGACACACCGAGTCCCATTTCCCTCAGTCACTGTTCTCTGTGGTAGGTAGACAGCCTTCTGAGATGGGCTCCAAGATTTCAGCCCCCTGATGTAAAAGACCTATATAGTCCTCTCTCCTTGAGTGTGGGTAGAACATGTGAATATGATGGGCTATCACTTCTGTGATTGTTATGTTATATGGCAAAAGGAATTTCCCAGATGTAATAAGTTTCCTGATGTAATGAATTTGAGTTAATCAAATGGGAAAAAATTTCCTGAGTGGGCCTGACCTTTCCAGGTGAGCCTCAAAAGAGACAAGAAGCAGTGAGGGTACCCTCCTGCTGTCCTTGGAAGAGGCCAAGCCTCAGTGTGCTCAAGCCTCAGATGAGATCACTGCCCTGGATAACATCGTGATTTCAGTCTGAGGAGACCCTGGGCAGAGGATCCAGCTACCATACCCAGATTCCCCCCCAGGAACGGTGAGGTAATAAATTTGTGTTGTTTTAAGGTGCTAAGTTTGCAGTGATTAAAAAACTAATACACTCTCCAACTGGAATGGTCTCACCACCTGTGTCCTTCAGGTTCAAGCTCTACATACCTGATTCTTCTGTCCAGTCACAGAGATTTGGTGCCCAACCCCCTCAAGCTGCTACATCCCTTGATAGAATTTTGCACAGAATTTGCCAGCTGAGGTACTTATACGTCTTACTACCTACAGAAACTCCATCAAGTTTCTAAGTTCCTGTAGATAGGAACTTGAGGAGGATCCCCTCTTATTTGTTATATTCTTACTGTTCTTGTTATATTCTTACACAACTCTTCTAGATATTACAATGACATTCCATTGAATTCTGTGTATCTTTCATTATTTTGTCTAACTGTTTCAACATCATTTTCCTTCTGAAAACACCAGAGCCCAAATCTATCTGATTCTAGAGTCAGACTCTTTCTATTGGTGCCTTTAATAACCAGGAAAAAGCTTAAGTTTTTATGAAAAGTCTTGAGCGCTGAAATGTCCCTCTATTTTCCCTGTGATTCTGAAAGCATTCTAAAATTTCTCTGGCTTGTGCTTCTGGGGTAAACTCTGGTTTCTCTGAACCAATAATAGTTATATTCTAACAACATCACTCACTCAGTGCATCAAAAATATGTTAATACCCTTTCTATCAAATCATTCTTAAGTCAATCTGTGTCTTTACTTACTAAGCTTTTCTTTTAACAATACAATAATAATTGATCCATGAATGTACATAGTACCCTGAGACATACAAAGAATAAAAGATACAATTCCTGTTCGATAAGTCTTTATGATTTAGTTGGAATCAAGGTATAAATGCAAAATATTTAATAATTTTGTGTACAAAATAATATAGGTTAAGTGATACATGTTAAGTGATATGACTGGTCCAAATAATAAGTGGAGGTACAGGTGAGGGTAAGTTAAAAAAACTTCATGGAACAGGTAGGATTTAAACTCACTCATTCAACAATCTTGTATTTAGAAACTTTGCTGTGTTAGACTCTGAGGGCCCAGGAATAAGGCATAGTCACCCTCTTCCTCAAGCTCACATTCTAGCTGAGAAAGCAAAAGCATAAATACAGGGGTACATGCTATGATAAATACTCTTGCAATGGTGTGTACAATATGCAGGGCAAACCAAGAGAAGGATTGTACTGGCAATGAGGGTGGGTGGAAGTAAGTAGTGAGGGAGCCTTCAAAGAGGTGACATTTCTGCTGAGCCTGATAGTAAAAATAACACTGTCTTTTTGTTAACCGTTTCCTATGTGCCAAGAACTGCCCTAAGCACTTTACACTAATGAACCTCATATAATCGTCACAGCAACTTCATTTGATCGGGGATATGACAGTGACGAGTAATTGCCGAAGAGGATACTGGCGTCATCCTACCATAGAACATCACTTCCACTTCCACTATTCCAATCAAAGCCCTTCTCATCTCTCTCTTTCTCAAACTCTTGCAGAAGTCTTTTAACCAGTCTGTCTGCTTCTGCCATTGCTTTATACCCAGTCTTTCTGTGATCTTTTAAAAACACGAATCAGCTAATGTCAGTGCTCTGAACAAACTTTCCAACAACTTCCCACCTCACTTGCATTAAAACACAAGGTTCTTAGCACGGCTTTCAAGATCCTACATTATTTTGCCCTCACTCCTCTGTGACATCATTTCCTACCACTGTCTCCTGGATCCACCCCCCGACAGCCATCTTTCCCCCTCTTTGCTACTCTGCAAATACAGTAGGAATGCTCCTTGCTCATCCCTCTGCCTGGAACACTGTCTTCCAGATATCCGCAAGCCTCACTTCCTCCTTCATTCAGGTTTCTGTTCAAAGGTCATCTTATCAGAAAAGCCTTCCTTGACCAGCCTGTGGACAACACAAGCCTCTCTCCTCTCCACACCCATCCTGACCCAGCTTTGTTTTTCATCACGACATGTATCAGACATTTTCTGTCTCTCCCAACTAGAACAAAGACCTCGTGAGGACAGGGATTGTGCACTGGTTTTTTACTCTATCCCCAGTGTGGAGCGCAAAGCCTGGTGCACACTAGAGGCTCAATAAATATTGCTGAATTTATGAATTCATTAATGACTGAAGTGACTTCCACAGTCGTACTCTGGGCGTATGGCAGAGCTGGCCCTTGGATCCTGCTTTGTCCAACCCCAGAATCCAATTTCTTAAATACTTCTTGCTACTGAAGAGGAAGAGGAAGAGGAAGAATACATTAACAAGGGGGAAAGCTGGAGCATAAGGGTGTGAGAATGAGGGTCCTGAAGATGAAACTAGGAAGATAGTTTGGGACAGATAATGAGGAATCTGAAAGTCGTGGAAAAATAGCTTCCTACTTTCCCTGTGGGCACGAAGAGAAGGCTTGCAACATGGTGTTAAGAGCCCCTCTAAAATGCTAATAGTGAGAGCTCAAGACCACCTGAAATGGGGAAAGGGCATTTATATAAACTCTAATAACCTTCAGATCTTTCTTCATTTCCGTTAGAATTCTACAGAGCACTGCAATCTAAAAGTGGAGAATTTAGTAAATATATTCCTTCCTGGTTTGTCACACATGACTTGATGTAGATGTTTAATTGCTAAAGCTTCAGGTTGTGGTTGGCTTTGATCTCCAAGCCCTTTTGCTGATCATTCTGTGTGTAGTGTATCATAATTATTATAATTCTTTTAACCCAAATATATATTTTGTCATTGTTAAGCAGCATCTTTCCCCCCCCCCTTTGGTGGTGGGGTAGATGAGGGGGAAGGTGAGTCTTACATTTTTAAATCCATACTTCTTGATATTTCTTATGCTGTGGAAGTAACAGAAGTTGGCTTCCTTTCGGTTCAGTTCTAGGTTCTCTATATGAGATTTTGCTTATTGAAACTTGATACTTATTTTCCAATGAAGCCTCTAAATAATTTCTCTCTGTTTTAAAATTTCCAAATTCTTGGTATCTTCTCTACGGTGCATTAGAGAAAGTAAAGCATATTTTAAAAATCTGTTTTACATATGAGCTGCCTGATTTACATCAGCTATTATTTTCTAGTTGGGTGGTTATGCTGAGTTTCATAATACACCAAAACTTATATTCAAATGAGAGCTATAGACGATTATGTAAACAAGAGCAAAGAAATATTTTCTTTCTTCCATTATGTTTGGATATAAGAGTCTATTTAGAACTCTCTGAGGAACTCAAAATAAGGGTGGGAACAGACAGTTTCATGGGGGTTTAATCCTGGTTGGAAAGCAATGAAGCAACAACACTGTCTCCGTCTCTCTTTCGTTCTGGTGGTAATCAAAGCATGCAAAGCTGCGGGTGTTGACGCTTTGAAAATCAGCAGAGCTGTACCATGTACGCTGGCAAGCAGTACCCTGGCCTTTCTCCAAACTGAGTTTCTGGGAGACAGAGAACAGTCCCAACAAGCCCACCGACCGAGCAGAAAAAGCAGCAGGGATGGTCATATTGCGGCAGACATCTGACGGGCATGAAAGGCACCAAGGAGATAGACTTTTACAGTCTCAGGCAGATCTAAAGCCTCTGAAAATCCACTATTTAAGGATAAATAATATATGCTAGAGAGAACCACAGAGAGGGGCAGGGAGGCTCCAGAACACCAAATGTACCTACATCGATCCTCATTTTCCAGTCATCCGACCGGAGAGGCTTTTAAACTCATCTGAGAGGCTTTTAAATTCATCATAGAGTGTGTGCCATTCTATAGTGAGACACGAGGCCTTGACTTGTGTACTTGGGGATTTTTTTTTTTTTTTTAATAGAAAGACAACGTGGAGCATGAGATATAGCCAGGCTGTTATTTACCCATGCATTTGTGCAAAGAAGGAAAAGATCCTTCTTCCTTAGGGATCCCTTCCCTCTCTTCTGCCTGGCACCCTTGTGCTGTGAACAGTGTGCATACAGTTTGCAGCTGCCCTGGGTTAGAGTGGGTGGTCATGCACTGCAAGAGTTTGGGAGGTTTGTTAGAAGAGAAAGCGTTTGAAGGTGCTGAATTTATCTGGTGTTAAAGAAGTTTTCCCCCTTTTTCATGTCACCTTGTCTTAGATTTACATGCTGCTGACCTATCATAGCTAGATCTATGCTAAATCGCCCCCCTGCAACATGCACCTTAACCCCCCAAATCTAAATCCAGGCGCCAAGAGAATTTCCACTTAACGTTGTGCTCCACATTGTTGGTTTATACTTTATTTATGTTCTGTTAATAATAAATATAATTATTTTATTTCTCTGCTGGACAAGTTTAACTTGAAGATGCAAAAGCAATTATTTTAATTTTTTTATTTATATATAAAGTTTACAATGGCTCACATTCAGAAAAGATTAAATTACTAAAAGAAAAATAAAACAAGAATCATGATGCCAACTGAACAATATATCAGCGTTCAGAATAGGTTTCTGTTCTAGGCTGGCATATGATTCTGTTTATAAGGTTTATGCCCTATGGTTTTCTTCTAGAAGTAATATGTTATATGATTTCTGATGCGATGTCTTGGTAGATCCTTGAGCTGAGAAAGAAAAACTTCAGGTCGCTAACTCCTCTTGAAAGTCCCGTGTGTCTGGGAGGACTCCTTCTGAGGCCCCTTCCCTTGGGTCAGTTTGCTTTCTTTACTGTTAGGAGGCATCTTCCATTTCACTTCATTAATACCATTGCTCTTTTCCTGTCCTTCATCCCCAAATGCCACTCTGGACCTTTACTGTGTGACACTGACCTGAATTTGTTGTGCATTAAACACGCATGAATCCTTCTCCGTCTCTTTCAGAAACTTCATTTGGTGCTTCCATCTTCCACCATTTCAATTCAGCTCAATTCAGCAATTATTTCCTGATGGACAATTACATACAGACCACTGGAGAAGGCACCTGGGGGGCACAGAGTCAAAGGAAACAAATGTAGACCCTGCATTCAGTGAACATTCAATGGACAGTAAATAGCAAGAGTAGTAATAATTACTGGCATTATTATTCTTCAACACTCACTCGAAGGCACTCTGTGTGAATTTGCTCTTTTAACCGTTACTTATGACATCCCTGTGACATAAGTATTCTTATCATCATTTTACCAATGAGAACACTGAGGCTTACAGACGGTAAGTGGTCTTCTTAGGATCAGAAAGCCAGTAAGTGGTAGGTTTGAGATCTGAAATGATCCCCCAAATCATGCTTCTAACCTCTACAAAATAGTTAAGGATGAAAGAAGTAGACATAACAACTGTAACACAAATATTGGCCTATTAATTCATGCTGTAATCCATCTTGAGTGCCATCCCTTGCAAACTCCCTCTTATACATGGTATCTTGGTAAGTGGCACTATCATCTACTTAGCTGTCAGGTCTATCTAATCATTTCCCAGACATTTATGCCATTTTACCAATTGCATCACTTAAATATCCATCCTCCCTGACAAATATTTTTTTCTTACTGTAACTGCCGGCTCCCCTTCTCACACATAGCCTTCCCTGACCTAATCTCCATGTTGCTACAAGAGAAACTGGTTTTATCATGTTCCTAGTAATAATCTTTCAATCATTCTTCTTAAAACAAAGTTCAAACGTAAAGCCCTCTTACTTTCTTCAAACACATCTGCAAGCTATCCTCTCTGGAACCTTCTTCTTTGCCACGGTGACTTCTCATCTTGCAAAATTCCCCTTTATCTTCTCCGGGAGGGGCTTCCCTGACACACTTCCTACCAGGTAGGATTAGGTGACACTCTGCAATTCACGTACAACCGGCAATGCCACTATCATATCCCACTTACCCCACTCCATCTTTGTCTACTTCTAACCCTAGACCATGAGTTTCTAGCAGGCAGGGACTATCATTCATCACACAGGCACTCAATAATGATTGCTTAATGAAAGAGTAAAGGAACAATAATCCCAAATTATTTCTATTTACTTTGCATTTCCTGTATTCCCATTTGATATAAACACACTCAGCCATGACTGGAGATGTCGACCTCAGATGGACAGTTAAATATTGATAAAACAGCCAGAAACATTTCAATGAATTTTAAAGGCTTAACACTTCTAGCACTGCTCCCTCCCTCCCTCCTTGCTACCCTTTGTAGAGATTCTCTTTTTCTCTCTCGCTTATTCTAACTGATAAAAGTGAATCTTCCCTGGCGGTCCAGTGGTTAGGACTCCATGCTTCCAGTGCAGGGGACCCAGGTTCGATCCCTGGTCGGGGAACTAAGATCCTGCATGCCGAGCAGTACAGCCATAAAATAAAATATAAAATAAAATACATTGAAAAAAAAGAAAGAAAAAAGCCCCTCCAGTTTTAAAATATGGTGACATCGAATGATGTCTGCAACTGCTCGAGGAAAGCAAGTCAATGCCACGTTACATCCATTTGTGGTTTTAGATCAGATGCCCTTAAGGGCTGGAACTGTGTTCTTGATCCATTTGGCTTGGTTTATTTTGTTTCTTTCTTTTTAAATAAATTTATTTACTTATTTATTTTTTGGCTGTGATGGGTCTTCGTTGCTGCGCGCAGGCTTTCTCTAGTTGTGGCAAGCAGGAGCTACTCTTCGTTGTGGTGCACGGGCTTCTCTTGTTGCAGAGCACGGGCTCTAGGTGCACGGGTTTCAGTAGTTGTGGCTCTTGCGGGCTCTAGAGCGCAGGCTCAGTAGTTGTGGTGCGTGGGCTTAGTTGCTCCACGGCATGTGGGATCTTCCTGGACCAGGGCTCAAACCCGTGTCCCCTGCATTGGCAGACGGATTCTTAACCACTGTGCCACCAGGGACATTTGGCTTTTAGAGCTTGCAGACTTGCATAACATTCTTTTTCTCTAACAACAACAATCATAAAAATAGCATGGTCTTTCTTGCAACCTTACTCATAGCCTAAGGAAGGGAAGATTGCAAAATTATGCCAATGTCAGATCATCAGAGGAGATCCCAGAAGGTCCTAACAAGATTAGCAAATGCTTTATATAGTATGGAGAATCGGGTAAAAGGGCCATGTTCTGTGAGTCTTAAAGAAATTTGAAGCTGCGTTTAAAAGTGGGAATGCAGCAAATCAACAAAATCTTCGCTATGAAATCCCAGCTAACTGGGTAAAGGAAATCCAAAATAGGCCTGAGTCGGTTTTGAAAGGGCTTCCTTTAGGCCAGCAATTTATTTCTTTATACTCAGTCACGAATAAATATTTCGTAGCACTTACTCTATGGCCTCTAGTGTGAAGTACATAAAGGTGAGATAGTAGAACACGGAGTTTCAGGAGAAAAAAGACTGGAAGCAGACAGATCTGCACTTCAATCTCATTTCTGTCACTTATTAGCTGTAGTGTTGAGGCATATCAGTGAACTGCTCTAAGCCTGTGTTTCCTCATCTGTAAAACGCTGATAATAACCCTACCTCACAGGTTTGTTCTGAGGTTCAAACAAGATAGTGTATTCATAGTGCCTGGCACAGAGTGGGAGCTTAGTAAACGGTGGCCGTTATCTGCTGACATCTATTTAATGAGGCTGGTACCGAGTACCATTCATCTCAAATGAGAAGTACGCAGAGAAAAACTGCTACAAGAGAAAGTACGTCTATAATGTGCACGTACTCATAGAAATTACACGAGGCCCTCCAAAGATAAACATAACCCTGCCTTCTGTCTTCCTCCACCACTAATTACAACCTCCATTGAAGCAAGAACATTCAGATAACTTAATACCATACCCACAGCAGATCTTAAAATATATATTAAATAATATTTCATCTATGTGCTGTCTGTGGTTAGGTGATTGGCTCCTGGAAAGCACAAACAAGGTCCACTGTTTGTTTGTTTGTTTTTATGCTTGATGACTACAACCTTGAATTAAACTAAAAACAAAACAGCTCAGATTGGATCTAGTGTATTAGCTCCAAATCCGCAGCTTCTCAGATCATCGTCTTCTTCACGTAGTTTGAACGTAGGTACTCTTTTATGTGCCAGGCGCCTTATACTTGTCACCAAACTTAATTTTAGAATAATCCTTGTGAGGTAGATACTGGTTTCCCCACAGTATAGAGGAGGCTGAGGCTGAGAGCAGTGCAGATCTTTCTGAAGTCCTGCAGCTGAATAAGTGGCAGCGCTGTGGTTTAAATCTAGAACAGGCTGATGATGCCTTCTCCCTCAGCCACTGCCTCTTGTTTCAGCTGTGGGACAGTGGTGTGGAGAAAGATATCAGGACAGGAACATCTGGGAATTGTAGTGTAGTGTCTTGATTGCTCTGTTAAGTGTACATCTTTCCCTGTGATACTGTGATTTCCTGATGAGGTTACCTCACCAGGACTTTTTGCCAACATCTGGCTTACCCAGTTAGGTGACAAGATCATAGAGAGAAACCAGTATTTTAATTAGAACCCAGTTCTCTGAGCTCATATGTCAGTGTTCATGAAGGAACGTGAAATGCTTTTACATGACTAAGAACTCTTCCATGAAGAGTCAGGACTTTTCTGTGAATGGATAAGATTTTATTATACAACTTTTTCAAATAAGTCAGGAAAAATTCCTTTGAAAACTGCTGCCAAGGTGAAATTCTCCAAATGTTCTAGTCAAAAGTGCATTTGGTGCTAGGAATAAAAGCAACAGAGAAAGTTCATTTGTTGGTAGCTTCCCTGATTTTTTTAAATTTAATTTTATTTATTTATTTATTTTTGGCTGTGTTGGGTCTTCGTTTCTGTGCGAGGGCTTTCTCCAGTTGCGGAGAGCGGGGGCCACTCTTCATCACGGTGCGCGGGCCTCTCACTATTGTGGCCTCTCCTGTTGCGGAGCACAGGCTCCAGACGCGCAGGCTCAGTAACTGTGGCTCACGGGCCCAGCCGCATGTGGGAATTTCCCGGACCAGGGCTCGAACCCGCGTCCCCTGCATTGGCAGGCAGACTCTCAACCACTGTGCCACCAAGGAAGCCCCTTCCCTGATTATATTTTAATTATATCTTCTACATTCTCCAAATCCTATTTAACAATTTCTTCAATCCAACAATTTTATTCTTCAAATAAAAAATTTTAATTCACTTGTAACAGTAAAACCAATGCACATCTTTTGCCCTATTCAAAAAGAAACTACAAATGCCAAGAAGGGCATTTTGCTTCTGGTTAGAATGGAAAGTAACCTTTTGAAGGGCCTGATAAATTTTATTTCTTATGTAGTTTTGCGATAATCATCAGCTTAACTCTGTTAAATACCAAATGGCATTTTGATCCTGTAAGTCTGCCAGAAAACTACCTTTAATTCCCAGTTTCTTATGTGACCTTGAATAACTAGATGCATTACAGTATCCATCTGGTTGTTTGATATGAAGAATATTTGATTATTTTCTACTCCTGTTGAAGGCAAACTCATCATTTCTTTCAAAAAACCTGTTCCATAATTGCTCGATTCATAGAAAAAAATTAGATTTTTTTGGAGTGCTATCATGAATCACAATTTCTGGCATTTGGATCAGTCAAGCCTCACCTTTAGGCAAAAGTACATTAAACTTACTCTTTGCTTCTTGAAAGCCCTCCCTGTATCCCAGTCCCCTCCCCAACAGAGATACATTAATCTTTACAACAGCCTTAAGAAGTAGATGTTATTAATTCCATTTTATAACTGATGAAACTGAGACTCAAGGAGAGTAAATATTGTGCCCTATATTATGCAGCTATAAAGTGGCAGAGACAGGGGTCAAAACGCCTAGTGCAGTCTTTTCACCTACAGCATGACTCTTAACATTTCCTTATTTTTCCTCTCTTTAAAGGTTTTCTCTTCACACTTCAAATTTGAATATTTGTACAGCACTAAGAGTGAGGGGATAGAATCCTGAAAAAGAAATGATCAAAAAATATAAGCCATGATCTTTACCCATCCTCTTCTTTTTTTCTGCAAACTACTTGAGAGTCCATAGTCTACCCTCTGTGTATGTGTAGGGCTTTCTGAGCAGGTCAATTGCTGGTCATGAATAGCAGCTCTAACAATCCAAGGTTAATGTGGTTAGTATTCTGAAGGTTCAAGCAAGTTTGTCACTGCTCACAAATAAGAGAAGGGCGGTCCCAGAATTCAAGTGGTTGCTTTTGATCAGTCATTACCTTTGAATAGTGGATACTGCTCCTCCTATAAAACTTCAAAATCATTCACCCAAAATCCAATGAAAAGGCTGATTAAATCAACATCACTTTGTAAACCAGGCAGGGAGACTCAAAGCTGAAATTTGGATTCCAGACGCTACAGAGATGTTTTAGAATGCTCTGCAGGGGCAGTGAGATTTCACAAAAACAAATTTCTGTTTCAGAGAAACAGACCATAGCATACTTGTGGGAGAAAATACAGAGAACAGGAAAGGAACCAGGTCTCATATAATCTCAGGTACAGAAGTGTGAGCAGTGTACATTTTGATAGTCTGTTTCATTTGCATGTGAGAACTATAGTTTCAAAACTCAGGCTAAGGTGGTTGCAGGGCAGTTTCAGCAGTGGTCAAGCAGTTGTACTAGACCAAATGCACCAAAGAAACCCTTTCCACACATCTCTGCTGACCTGTGTCAAAGTCCCCATTAACCCAGGGAACGATTAGGAAGTAGGAGCTACGCAGTCCTTGCACTCTTGTTGGTTGATGTAAGGTTGCAGCTGCTCTTTCTGGGAAAGGCTGCCCTTCGCAGTGAGACGATAACATTCCTAAAATTTTTGGTGTTAAATTATCTTCTTTTTGAAATAATGAAGATAGTAGACTGCAGGGTTTTTTCCGAATGTCCTTAGTTAACTAAATTATGAGTTGGCCATTGTTGTGGGTTGAATTTAGTCCCTGCAAAAGATGTTGAAGTCCTAATCCCCAGCACCTGTGAATGGGATCTTATTTGTACATAGAGGCTTTGCAGATGACTGAGTTAAAATGAAGGCATGGGGGGGGGGGCGGTGTCATCCAAATGACTGTGTCCTTATAAAAGGGGGAAATTTGGACACAGAGACAGACACATACAAAGGGAAGATGAGGTGAAGACACTAAGAGAATGTCACCTATAAGCCAATGAGTGCCAAAGATTGCCATCAAACCACCAGAAGCTAAGAGAGAGACATGGAACAGATTCTGTCTCACAGACCTCGTAAGGAACCAAATGTGCTGACTTCTTGATCTCAGACTTTTAGCTTCCAGAACTGTGAGACAATAAATTTCTGTTGTTTAAAGCTCCTAGTTTGTGGTAATTTGTTACAGTAGCCCTAGCAAACTAATACAGCCACCCTAGGTCAATTCCCTATTTTTGTTTCTATTTTGTTTTGCTTTATGAAATTTTGCTAGGTCTTAAAAGTCCCAAGTCTTAGAACCCTTAAACTAGATGAAATTATGTCCTGTCCTACCCTGAGATTTTTATGATATTTTATACTGTGAAATCTCTTTTCCAAGTTTTCTGGTTAGTCATCAGGGTACCTATAGGATTGGGGCCTTCCAGATAACAGGAGCAATATTTAGGTGTTTCAGAGCAAACCTGAGAAAATATCTCACTGCATGGCTTGAAATTCTACACATGGATTCTGGATTTCTTTCCCTGTAGTTGGAGTAGAAGTAAAACTCTAGGTGCTCCTGGTATAGAATATAAGGATCAAATGCTCTTCCATCCACGGATCTGGTATTTCTCAGAAGGTTAAGGATCGGTGCCCAAAGTCTGTGGAACACTTCTTCCTTTTTCTGTTTTGTTCATCAGACAGTCCTCATCCCTCATGGGTCTTGGGAACTCTTTCTCTTTTCCTTTCTCCTCCTAGGCAAGGTACACAAGAGGAGATTAGGGACAGTGAGTTATCTTTTAGCAGATCATGCTTGAATCCACTGGTGAGTGCCACGTTTCCATTCCTTAGATGGACTTGAAACAAATCTCACCTGGAATTCACCCACTCATTTATTCATTCATGAATTTATTCAATGAATAGTAAAAAAAAAAAAAAAAAAAAAAAAAAGAGGAGACCCAGGGACCCATTGTCACAAAATGACTCTATAAATTATAGTAACTATTATGTGTCAAGAACTTCTAGCCTCATTTTATAGATGAGGACACTTGGACTCAAATAATGGAACTTGTCCATGTTCCCATAGCTGATGAATCTACCTGCTTGACCTTCTATATGACTCTCATGTCTCTGCTCTTTCCTCCATATTAAGCTGCCTGCCCATAAAACCCACCAAATGGGTATATACACACCATAGTATGACAAGACATTCCCCCATTCAGAAACTCATTTCTCCCAGTCCCTCTTTGTCTCCAGCCAAAGTCCATCACCTCACCAAAACCTGCTTAAAAACTAACCTGATCCAGGAGATGTCCAGACTTCCTTGTTCCCATCTTTACTCAGTCAACCCTTCAACCCTTAGATTTTAAATTGTGTAACTTCTGTTTGTTTGTCTGTTTTTTGATATCAGTATGTTTCTGTACTTGATTTTTATCTCCCTGCAAGATCAGCAGCTCTTCAAATAAAGATACTGTATCTCTTAGTTTCTCGTCTTAACCCTGCTGCTAAGGAGCTGTACAACCTTGGTTATGTCATTTAATCTATTTGGACCCCCATTGTCCTCATTGATATAAAAAGGGCACAGTGGGAAAATGCTGTCTATGAACATTTCTTACCCTAATAGTTCATATTTAGTGTCTCCCAAGCACCCCAAGCTCTGGGAAGTGCCCAGATGAGGCTTACTCATGTGAAGGCTACTCTGGTCTTATCAAAGCAGACTCTCCCCATATTCCTGCTGGGCAACCTAGGCCAACACCACTGAGTGTAGACTCAGGCAACCCACACTGCTGCCCAACTTGGTCTTCCTATTTCTCTCCTCTCCCTTTCACTTGATATATAGCCGTAAATATGGTTCCATACCAAGAGGGTAGAGTCTTCTCCACATCCTCCTCACTTTTACAGATGCCATTCTCTCTTTATAAAATACCTTTACACTTCCTGCCCCCTTGGTCAATTCCTGCTCTTCTAAGACTTGGTCATTCCTCACCTCCTCGGTGATGACTTCCCTGACTACTAATCTGCCATCAGAGTCTGTGCAACTGCTATAGCTTGCTCAAATATTTGTCCTTCTACATATGAACTGCATCATGTAAAAAGAACACAGTATAGTGGTTATGAACATGGTGTCTTGGTTTCAGGCTGCCTTGGTTTATAATTATCACTGTGCCATTTACTAGCTAGGTGCCTTAGACAAATTATTTCTCTGTGCCTCTGTTTCCTCATCTGTCAAATGAGGATAGTGATAGTAGTGATCTCCTCGAGAGTTTTTGAGGATGGAATGAGTTAATGCATGAAAACATGTAGAATAGTAAACATATTATAGGGTTAACACTATACAGTAATGCCATATCATGTTTCTTTTTTTCCTCTAGGATGTCAAATAAGGAGAGAACTATGTCGTTATGACATGAGAGTAGTAAAGTCTTAAGAGCTCCCTTTTTTTCTGTCTCTTAACTATCTCCCACTTTCCATCTCAGCTTACTCTCTCTCCTTGAATTGTCTGATGTAATAATGTTCACCTATACCTCAGCCTTATACTTGAAGAATGCTCCAAGAATTGGACAAATCCTGTGTGAAAGAACAGGGTTAAATTTGTTACTGGAAAAATTAAAAGACATGAAATATGTGAAAATTCCCAAGGAAGAACTTGGCCCAGTAAGAGCATGTGGAATCATTCAAGGAATATTTATTAAACACCTGCTCTATACCTAGCATGTGCTTCCAGATGCTGGGGATATAGTCCTTGCCTTCACATGTTTACTGTTTAGGGGCGGATACAGACAATTATATTTACAGTTGAGATGCAATGTGATTAGTTGTGATAAAGGGAGGGAACCAGATGCCATGGCAACACACAGTACATATAACTCACTCCAAATGTAGGAGAAGGCTTCCTAAAGGAAATGGCACCCAGGCTGAGTCTCAGGAGAAGAGTCTCCCAGGCTAAAGAATAATCACATGGGAAAAGACACAGAGGCCTGGAGCAATTGTGCTTGGAGCAACTACAAATTCTGAGAGGTTGAGGGGTGGCAAGAGATAAACACAGGCCAGATTATGAAGGGTTTTTATGCTCCGGCCTGGATTTTATCCTGCAGGTAATGGGGAGCTCTTTGAGAATTTTAGGCAGGAAACTAACAGGGCCAGATCTGGGTTTATACTAGTACTAGTGTGAAGGATAAGTTGGACTGCAGCAGAAACAGAAAGCATTTTACAGGGTTATTGCAATAACCACTGTAAAAAAAATATGCTAAAAACTTGAACTAAGGGATGAAGATGAAAAGACTCAAAAAGAGAAGACAAGTTGAAAAAATAAGCTAGGAGAGGAAATACATAAAGTTCCCACCAGTTGTTTTGGGGGTATAATTGTACCATGTCTTTCAGTGATTCGATATTAGACTTCTCAACATTCAACAGAATTTCTAGATGCTGTGACTGTGATGGTAGGAATTTTGAGTACATCTGAAGTGATCTTTGAGTAGGAAGGACTGTGAGGACACCTCACCCGTGTCTCAGTGGCTGCAGCCTTACCCACGGAGGTACAGCCTTACCCACGGAGGTGCAGCCTTACCCACGGAGGTACAGCCTTACCCACGGAGGTACAGCCTTACCCACGGAGGTGCAGCCTTACCCACGGAGGTGCAGCCCTGTGTTGCAAAAAAACCCCTTAAGCTACCGATTTTCTCCTTAATTTTCTTTAGCATGTTTTTTTTTTAGATACGAAGCCTGTTTCAGATTAACTTTAATTTTATTTTTTATCTTACAGACCTCTGTCCCTATTTTTCTGCTGGATCACTGCCAAACCCCAGGCTCCTATCACGGACAGTAAACATTTCCTTCTCTGTGGGTGAACAAGTTGCTAGAGTGGAGGGGGAAAGGCCATGTTCTCTGCTGTATATCTAACATGGCTGGACCTTAAAGGATGGCTGCTTTGTAGTCTCATTCTGCGTGTCAGCCTCATTTACTGTGCAGGAACCAATGACTCTAACTGGCCAACAGTTCTGAGTGATGGGAAATATAGACTGAACCACCAGAGACTGCTTGAATATACTCATATCTTTTTTGTTGACAATTTTATATTGTAATTGTAGATAAGTGATGAACTGGGGGGGAGAAAGAGACTGTGAATGCAACGTGTTAAGCATTTCCTTTAAGATCCTATTTGTTTCGTGTCTGAAGTGAGACATGAAATGTGATGCATTCGGTTTGGTGCATACCTTAACATGGGAATTGCCTTTCAGCTCTGTATTTCCTATTTAAGGCAGTAGAGGAGGAGTGAGAGATGAAAGCACAGCCTTGTGTAGGGACCACTGCCTTATGGAACTTTGTGCACTCTATGAAGAATGTCCAGCTCGTACTAGGAGGTGAACATAATGCATGAAGCAATTTATCTTGGATAAACTTCTCCAAGCCCAAGTGACAAAGTAGTGATGGTCTGGACTTGATTATGTTGATATCTGACTATTTATTGCAAGTATATATGTTAGACGAGTGGGAGGAAACAGGTAGGAGAGCTTAGACACACGATAAGGGTATATGCCGGGAATTAATAGTCTAGTGAAACTCGAATGGACTCCTCTTGGGAGAAGCACTGACATGTGTCATGAGACTGATGCCCAAGCCCCTGTTTCTCTCCGTTTACAAACAAAACAGAGAGAAAAGACCCTGTAATCTCTTGGGCAATCCTTGGACATCTCACCCTGAGCTTAGAGGCTTAAGTGATAGAGTTGAAACTTGGGACACTGACAGATGTTGACTTTTGGAGAAGACTGCTTTTACAGTGTGGTAGGTAGCCTTCTGTTTTGGTACTCAAATCTCCATAGACCTAAGCGGACTTGAAATTCCCAAAGCAGGACTGGGAGAGCTTAAGAAAATGCATAATCATCAGCATTGCTAACATATGGAGGCATGTCATGCAGAACAAGAATTGTGAAATGCATTGGTTTCAACCAAGAGTTTGCTTGGGCTGCTCTAGATGTTTTGTTGAAAAAAGGACAGATTATTTCAGTTAAATACCATCACAAAATTGAGTAGGTATTATAGTAGGAAGGAGAAATCAGAAGCATCCATTGTCTACTGATGTTTTGCCAGCTCCCAAGACAAGCATTTGCATTCACTGATTTATCAAACTTTTTTGACTACCTATTATGTGCCAGACACTGTGCTGGCATCTAGATTATAGATATGGGCAACAGACAGTTTAATCTTCAAAGAATTTACAGTCCAGTACTTATGTGAGTATGGCTATTCCATCTAGGAGGAGCTGAGTAGTGTTCACTTAAAAAAAATATTTTAAGAAATCCTGAAGGCAAGGGTGTACCCACAACATACAGCATTGGCAATATCAGGAAATGGGACAACATCCAATCTTCTGTTTACTTTTTCCCAAGCTTAATTTTGGATTTTGAATATAAGACTGAAAAGGGATGAGGGAAAATAAACAGAAAAACAAATATGTTGAACATCAAAAAGACAGAACCTAAATCAAAGCACAGAGTTAAGATCTGAGAAGAGAAGGGAGACTCACACAGTCTCTATATGTGGTTTCCCCTCCCTCGTGCAGTGTTTACTAAAGTAAGATGATATAAGAAATATCAGTTACCACTAATAGTAAAGCTATAGACTCTCCATCAAATAAAAATACTTTCATAGAAGAAAACCCAGAATGGAAAGAAGTTATTTACCACAAAATAAACTACCAAGTGAGAAAAAGAAGTAAAGGAGCCCATGAGTCAACTTTTCTAAATAATAATAATATTTTTCAATGTCCAAATAAAGAGAATAAGACAAATGTGGCAGTAGAATTTGCACCACTGAAAAGAGAATGAGACTCCAGTGTCCTTATTGCAGTGGCTCCACATGGAGTAGACTGGAGGAACCTGGGAGAAGTGCTGTCAATCGTTCCCTGTGGTCACCGAGCTCTGCTGAGAACCTACCAGGTGCCTGGTTCTGGGCCTCATGCAGAGGGGAGTACAAAGATGAATGAGTCACCATCTGTATCCTGAGGACGTAATAAAACCGAAGCTCAGTCTAGTGGGAAAGCCAGTAAGTGCTCAACTACAACAGTAAAGGTCAGCCTGCAGTACATGCTAGAATCAAAGGTAGGAAGCCAAGAATCTAGAAGCTTTGGAAAGAGAAGAAGGAACAGTCATCTTTGATGATCAGTAAAGACTTCACAAAAGAGGATGAAAAGTAGTGATGAGGTCCAGAAAGAGAGGGAAGGTACGCCACACAAATGGCACACGTAAGAGGCACAGAAGTAGCAACGTGTGAGGATATTTGGGAAACGGCAGAAAGTTCTGTGTAGTTATTTGGGGAATGAGGCAGGGCTGACATGTGGACCATAAAAAGAACTTGGAACTTATATTTATTGGCAAGTGGCAGTTAATGAATCAGAGAGTGGAATATTGAGTTTAAAGAAAGAGAAGTACTTATAATATCTACAGTGGTTTGAACGGTTCCCCCGCCCCCGCCAAAAAAAGAGTCCGTGGCATAATTCCTGAAACCTATGAATGTTACCTTATTTGGGAAAAGGTTATTTGCAGATGTCATTGTTAAGAATTTTGGGATGAGAAGATCATCCTGGATTATCAGTGTGGGTCCTAAATCCAATGACAAATATCTTTCTAAGAGAAAGGGAGAGATATATTTGAGAAAGACACAGAGGAGAAGGGGATGGAAAGACACAGGCAGAGACTGGAGTAATGTGGCTACAAGCTGGAGAACACCAAGCGACACCAACAGCCACTAGTAGCTGGAAGAGGATTCTTTCCTAGAGCCTTCAGAGGAGGGTTGGCCCTGCTGACACCTTAATTTCAGACTTCTAGTCTCCAGAACTGAGAGTGAATAATTTTCTGTAGTTTTAAGTCACCAAGATTGTGATAATTTGTTATACTAGCCCTGGGACACTAATACAACACTTCAAAACTAATCATTACAAATGAAATAATAATTACTAGAATAAGAATAATGCCTTTCAATTTACAAATCCCTATTATATACATTATCTTTTCTTATTTTCATGATGAAACCGTGAGGTGGTACTATAATTTTCCCCATTTTATTGTTGAGTGTGAGCTTCAAAGAAATAAAACCACTTTCTTAAGGTGTCAAACTTCTACCCCTAACTCTGTTTTTACTACTAACCTATGTTGCTTCAGTAATAAATCACCATCCTCACAGCCACCACTCCCTCCCATCCACACAGAGCTGAGAGCTTCCAATGGCATCCAAGGAGCTCTTGCAATCCTGGGCTGGGGAGCAGACTGTAGCAGGAGAGAAAGAAAAGAAGGGATCCAAAAGGAAGCAAGATTCGGAGATTCTAAATAAGAATAAAAACATTAGGGTGGTCCTCTTCAAATTTTATTGGATTTCAGGTACTGATAATAATATTGAGTAAGATTTAAATTTTTTTTTGCCTCTTTGCTTCCTATTCTATAAAATGGGCATGGTAATCCCTAACTGGTTTGGTTTAATGATTAAATGAATTATGCATTTTAAAAAAACTTTGAAAACTGTAAAGACACTGCATGATGTTAGATATAGTTATGAAAGTGAAAGCAGGATAGTGCTCTGGTTCAGACCAGATTGCACATTTGTATCTCCTGGGGAACTTTTAAGACTTGCTGATGTCTAGATTCTTCCACAGAATTATTAAATCAGAATCTCTTAGAGTAGGCCTCAAGCATCATTATATTTAAAAATCATCTTAAATTATTCTTATACATGCTGCCAGTTTTGAGAACCCCTGCTGGAGTGGGAAAAGGTGAGCTCTAGGACCAGATTGTTCTGGGCTTAAATTTTATAGGATTACTTTATAAGTTGCTACTTTATAAATTGTGTGATCTTGAACAAGTTACTTAACCTCTCTAAATCTCTGTTTCTTCAACTTTAAAATAGGTACAATAATACTTAGTTCTTAATGCTGTTGTAAGAATTGAATTAACTGTATGTACAAATGCCTTTAATATGTACAGTCTGTTCAGCTTTGATTTCCCCCTTCCCTTTTACATCAATAAAGTCAATGGAAAACAAAGAAAGGAGGGAAGGAGAGAGTTGCATTGAGCACATGACATGTATTTCCAAAAATTAGTGTTATGTTTGCACATCACTAAATGCAAACAGCATACAGAACAGGTTTATTATAAAACAAATAGTTTCCCAGGCGTTATGATAGTTCACATTAATTGTGAAACCAAGTGTTTCCTCATTAATCAATGCCCTAGGAAAGTGCCAAGCGTTTCCTGTGCTTAGCAAATCAGATTAAATTAGAGTCACAAGACAGCACTTTTACTGTCAAGGACATTTATGGTCATTGAATATTAGGTCACCTTTAATGACCAAATGTCACTCTGCTCACCAATAGTAGGGTTGTTCAAAAATTGGTAACAAGATGGGGTGATAGTCACAGCTTTTGTTGTTATTTTAGTTATGGAAAAGCTTCTCCACACTGCAAGGCATTTCAGGGTCCAAACTGACATTGTTATCCTTATTTTCTAGTCTGAAAGAACTAGAGCAGCTGAATCTCAGAAAGGTGCTTCTTTTCTCTTAGAAATGTACAGTCTGTTTCTGCACACACTTATAAAGTTCTATACCATGTACATAATTGGACATGCTGTAACAACCTTAGGAATATGCTTTAAATTTGTAATTGTAGCTAAAAGAGAATACTTGAATTTATGTAAAAATCATTCAAGAAATATTGATTGTCAGAGGTTATTTCTGTTCTAAACTCATAATTCAAGCACAAGTCAACATATTGTGAATTACTATAGGAACTAGTTTATTAAATAAACCATATTGTATTGGTTTACCAAGTCAAAGCCCAGTAGTAACAGGCATATTGGGAGCCCAGATCTTGGTTTCTTATACTGTTCTCCAATAAAGGGAACAAGGCCTCCCCAGAGAAATAGCTAATTCTAGGACTAGGGCAGAAAATATACAAGATAAGCCTAGAAAATCTTGGAGTGTTAGAAAGTAAAGAAGTGTAAAAAACAAAACAAAACACACAATCATGGGGATAGGTCAAAGGAACACAGAAGCCAGCTGAAAGAACTCCCGCTGGCCAAGGAAGAAACATTTTGAGCAACAAAATAAAGTCATTTTAGATTATAATCCAAAGTATAAAATATATATCTGTGAGTCCATACTGATGTAAATAAGTGATTGAATAAATAAATAAATGGGGAAGAACAGACAAATTTCTCAGCAGAAGAATTCCAAATAATTTATGTATTTCATACACATGTATATGGAGAGAGAAAGAGATTTATTATATGAATTGGCTCATGTGGCTATGGAGGTTGGGAAGTCCCATGATCTGCCGTCTGCAATGCAAGCTGGAGAACTAGGAAAGCCAGTGGAATAATCAATCCAAGGCTGGAGGCCTAAGAAGCAAGAGAGCTAATGGTATAATTCCCAGTCTAAGGCCAGAAGCCTGAGAACCAAGGGGCTGCTGGTGTAAATCTTGAAGTCCAAAGGCTTGATAACCAGAAGGTGTGATGCCCGAGGTCAAGAGAAGATGAATGTCCCAGCTCAAGAAGAGAGAGAGTAAATTCACATTTCCTCTGCCTTTTTGTTCTATTTGGTCTTTCAACAGATTGGAGGCTATCCACCCACATTGGTGAGGGTGGATCTTTACTCAGTCTTCTTATTCAAATGATTATCTCTTCCACAAACACCCGCATAGACACACCACAAATAATGTTTACCAGCTATCTGGGCATCCCTTAGCCCAGTCAAGTTGATACATATAATTAACCACCACAAAGAGTAACTTTACAGTGGAGAAGTTTGACAAATGCAATCCAGCTGATCTAGGCCAACATCAACAGTGACAAATCATGTTGATAATATGTGCTCTTGATATGATGCAATGAAAATGGTATTTTACATCTGTGATTCTTCTCCCAGAAACCCATAATCCCAGTCAAAGCATGAGAAAAATATCAGACAGTCCCCAATACAGGGACATTCTACAAAATGCCTGACCAGGAACATCTGAGAAACTGTCACAGTCAAAAGGAGCTTAAAAGGATGCATGATAGCTAAATATAAAGTGGTATCCTGGATGGGACCCTAGAACAAAAAAAGGGCATTAGATTAAAAACTAAGGAAATCTGAATAAAGTATGAACTTCAATTAGTATAATATATCAATATTGATTCATTAATTGCAACAAATGAACCATACTGCAGTATTGTGATTTATAAGAAATATATATATATATATATATATATATATATATATATATATTTGGTCATTCTGTTGACCAAAGTATATTTTTCATATATATTTGATCTTCATCCACATTTCTTGGCTCACAGCTCCCCAAACCCTTGGACTCTGCTGAGAGATAAGAGCAATGGGAGCATCTTTTGTTGTAATATTTGGTCTCTTGTCCTCAGTTCCTGAAAATACTTCAGAGCCAGAAAGCTGAAATGGGTATCTTGTTATTTATAACAAACCCCTTTCAACCACAGCTGGGTTTATGTTAATGAGGTGACTTTTGGAAAGTACCTAAGAGTGGGGGCTGGGTGCCAGGGAAACCAACCAGAATCGTGGAGTGGAACTTTCAGTCACACTCCCTGACTTCTGAGGAGAGGAGAGGGTCTGGAGTCTGAATCAATCACCAATGGTCAATGATTTAATCAACCATGTCTATGTAATGATGCCTTCATAAAAACCCAAAAGGAGAGGGTTCAGAGAGCTTCCAGGCTGGGAAACCAGAATGCTTCCACAAGCTGGGTCCCAATCTCCTTGAAGACAGAAGCTCCTTTGTTGAGACCTCACCCTATGTATCTCTTCATCTGGCTGTTGATTCATACTCTTTAATATTCTTTGTAATAAACTGGTAATCTGGTGAGTAAATGGGTTTCCTGAGTTCTATAAGTCACTCTAGCAAATTAATCAAACCCAAAGATGGGGTCATGGGAACCTCTAATTTATAGCCGGTCGGTCAGAAGCACAGATAACAACCTGGGCTTGTAATGGGCATCTGAAGTGGAGGGTGATCTTGTGGGAGTGAGTATTTTACCTGTGGAATCAGATATTATCTCTGGGTAGGTAGTGTCAGAATTGAGTTGAATTGTAGGACAACTAGATGGTTTTGGAGAATTGCTTGTTGGTATGGAACCCGCCCCCCAAACCCCACATTGTAATTGGGTGATCAGGGCCCAAGTACATACTAACTGAAGATATTAATAACAGGGGGAAATGAATTTGAGGTATACGGAAACTGTACTATCTTCACAATTTTTTGGTAAATCTAAAACTGTTCTAAAAAATAAAATTTATTAAAATATAAAAAAGTCTATGTCATTTGTTCATTCTTGGAGTAAGCAAGAATTGATTGACAACTCAATACACCACAAGAACAAATTGAAGAATAAAAATCATATGATCATCTCAATAGATGCAGAAAAAACTGACAAAATTCAACATCCATTTTTGATAAAAGAAAACCTCTCAGCAAAGTGGGTATAGAGGAAACATACCTCAACATAGTAAAATACATTTATGGCAAACTCACATTCAACATTACACTCAATGGTGAAAAGCTGCCAGCATTTCCTCTAGGATCAGGAACAAGACAAGGATGCCCACTCTTGCCACTTTTACTCAATATAGTATCGGAAGGCCTAGCCACAACAATCAGAAAAGGAAAAGAAACAAAAGGAAGCCAAATTGAAAAGGAAGAAGTTAAACTGTCACTATTTACAGATGACATGATACTATATGTAGAAAATCCTAAATACGCCACCAAAAAACTGTTAGAACTAATAAATGAATTCACTAAAGTTGCAGGATACCAAATTAATGTACAAAAATCTGTTGTGTTTCTATACACGGATAATAAGCTATCAGAAAGAGAAATTAAGAAAAACAATCCCATTTACAGTCATTTCAAAAAGAATAAAATACCTAGGAATAAATTTAACCAAGGAGGTAAAAGACTTGTACTCAGAAAACTATAAGACATTGATGAAAGAAATTGAAGATCAGATTGGTTCAAGATGGCGGAGTAGAAGAATGTGTGCACTCACTCCCTCTTGTGAGAGCACCGGAATCATAACTAACTGCTGAACAATCATCAACAGGAAGACCCTGGAACTCACCAAAAAAGATGCCCCACAGCCAGAGACAAAGGAGAAGCCACAATGAGATGGTAAGAGGGGTGCAATCACAATAAAATCAAATCCCATAACCACTGGGTGGGTGACTCACAAACTGGAGAACACTTAAACCACAGAAGTTCACCCACTGGAGTGAAGGTTCTGAGCCCCACGTCAGGCTTCCCAACCTGGGGGTCCAGCAACAGGAGGAGGAATTCCTAGAGAATCAGACTTTGAAGCCTAGTGGGATTTGATTGCAAGACTTCAACAGGACTGGGGGAAACAGAGACTCCACTCTTGGAGGGCACACACAAAGTAGTGTGTGCATTGGGACCCAAGGGAAGGAGCAGTGACCCCATAGGAGACTGAACCAGACCTACCTGCTAGTGTTGGAGGGTCTCCTGCAGAGGCAGGATGTGGCTGTGGCTCACCGCAGGGACAAGGACACTGGCAGCAAAAGTTCTGGGAAGTACTCCTTGGCATGAGCCCTCTAAGAGTCCACCATTAGCCACACCACAGAGCTGGGTACGCTCCAGTGCTGGGTCGTCTTAGGCCAAACAACCAACAGGGAGGGAACCCAGCCCAATCCATCAGCAGACAAGCAGATTAAAGTTTTACTGAGCTATGCCTACCAGAGCAACACACTACATAATGATCAAGGGATCAATCCAAGAAGAAGATATAACAATTATAAATATATATGCACTCAACATAGGAGCACCTCAGTACATAAGGCAAATGCTAAGAGCTATAAAAGAGGAAATCTACAGTAACACAATAATAGTGGGCGGCTTTAGCACCTCACTTACAGCAATGAACAGATCATCCAGACAGAAAATTAATAAGGAAACACAAGCTTTAAATGACACAATAGACCAGATAGATTTAATTGATATTTATAGGACATTCCATCTGAAAACAGCAGATTACACTTTCTTCTCAAGTGCACACAGAACATTCTCCAGGATATATCACATCTTAGGTCACAAATCAAGCCTCGGGAATTTAAGAAAACTGAAATCATACCAAATATCTTTTCCGACCACAGCACTATGAGATTAGAAATCAACTACAGCGAAAAAACTCAAAAAACACAAACACATGGGAGCTAAACAATACGTTACTAAATAACCAAGAGATCACTGAAGAAATCAAAGAGGAAATCAAAATATACCTAGAGACAAATTACAACAAAAACACGACGATCGAAAACCTATGGAATGCAGCAAAAGCAGTTCTAAGAGGGAAGTTTATAGCTATACAAGCCTGCCTCAAGAAACAAGAAACATCTCAAATAAACAGTCTAACACATAAAGCATTTAGAGGAAGAGGGGAAAAAAAGCCCAAAGTTAGCAGAAGGAAAGAATAATAAAGATCAGATCAGAAATAAATGAAAAAGAAAAGAAGGAAACAATAGCAAAGATCAATAAAACTAAAAGCTGGTTCTTTGAGAAGATAAACAAAATTGATAAACCACTAGCCAGACTCATCAGGAAAAAGAGGGAGAGGACTCAAATCAGTAAAATTAGAAATGGAAAAGGAGAAGTTACAATGGACACCATAGAAATACAAAGCATCATAAGAGACTACAAGAAACTCTGTGCCAATAAAATGGACAACCTGGAAGAAATGTACGAATTCTTAGAAAAGATTAACCTTCCAAGACTGAACCAGGAAGAAGTAGAAAATGTGAACAGACCAACTACAAGTAATGAAATTGAAACTGTGATTAAGAATCTTCCAAAAAACAAAAGTCCAGGACCAGATGGCTTCACAGGTGAATTCTATCAAACATTTAGAGAAGAGCTAACACCCAAACTTCTGAAACTCTTCTAAAAAATTGCAGAGGAAGGAACACTCCTAAACTCATTTTACGAGACAACTATAACCCTGATATCAAAACCAGACAAAGATACTTAAAAAAAGAAAATTACAGACCAATATCACTGATGAATATAGATGCAAAAATCCTCAACAAAATACTAGCAAACAGAATCCAACAACACATTAAAAGAATCATACACCATGATCAAGTGAGATTTATCCCAAGGGTGCAAGGATTCTTCAATATATACAAATCAATCAGTGTGATACACCATATTAACAAACTGAAGAATGAAAACCATATGATCATCTCAATAGATGCAGAAAAAGTTTTTGACAAAATTCAACACCCATTTATGATAAAAACTCCCAAAAAGTGGACATAGAGGGTACCTACCTCACCATAATAAAGGCCATATACAACAAAACCACAGCAAACATAATTCTCATAGTGAAAAACTGAAAGCATTTCCTCTAAGATCAGGAACAAGAAAAGGATGTCCACTCTCGCCACTATTATTCAACATAGTTTTGGAAGTCCTAGCCCCAGCAATCAGAGAAGCAAAAGAAATAAAAGGAATACAAATTGGAAAAGAAGAAGTAAAACTGTCACTGCTTGCAGATGACATAATTCTGTACATAGAGAATCCTAAAGATGCCACCAGAAGACTACTAGGTTAATCAATGAATTTGGTAAATTTTCAGGATACAAAATTAATGCACAGAAATCTCATGCATTCCTAGACACTAACAATGAAAGATCAGAAAGAGAAATTAAGGAAACAATCCCATTCACCATTGCAACAAAAAAATAAAATACCTAGGAATAAACATACCTAAGGAGGTAAAAGACCTGTATTCAGAAAACTATAAGACACTGACAAAAAATCAAAGATGACACAAACAGATGGAGAGATATACCATGTTCTTGGATTGGAAGAATCAATATTGTGAAAATGACTATACTACCCAAAGCAATCTACAGATTCAATGCACTCCCTGTCAAATTACCAATGGCATTTTTTACAGAACTAGAACAAAAAATCTTAAAATTTGTATGGAGACACAAAAGACACAGAATAGCTAAAGCAATCTGGAGGGAAAAAAACAGAGCTGGAGGAATCACACTCCCTGACTTGAGACTATACTATAAAGCTACAGTAATCAAGACAATATGATATTGGCACAAAAACAGAAATATAGATCAATGGAACAGGATAGAAAGCCCAGAGATGAACACACACACCTATGGTCAACTAATCTATGACAAAGGAGGCAAGGATATACAATGGAGAAAAGACAGCCTCTTCAGTAAGTGGTGCTGGGAAAACTGGACAGCTACATATAAAAGAATGAAATTAGAGCACTACCTAACACCAGACACTAAAATAAACTCGAAATGGATTAAAGGCCTAAATATAAGACCGGACACTATAAAAATCTTAGAGGAAAACGTAGGCAGAACACTCTATGACATAAATCACAGCAAGATCCTTTTTGACTCACCTCCTAGAGAAATGGAAATAAAAACAAAAATAAACAAATGGGATCTAATGAAACTTAAAAGTTTTTGCACAGCAAAGGAAACTATAAACAACAACAAAAAGACAACCCTCAGAATGGGAGAAAATATTTGCAAATGAATCAACGGACAAAGGATTAATCTCCAAAATATATAAACAGCTCATGCAGTTCAATATTAAAAAAACATACAACTCCATCAAAAAATGGGCAGAAGACCTAAATAGACATCTCTCCAAAGATGACATACAGATGGCCAAGAAGCACATGAAAAGCTGCTCAACATCACTAATCATTAGAGAAATGCTAATCAAACTACAAGGAGGTATCACCTCACACTGGTTAGAATGAGCATCATCAGAAAATCTACAAACAACAAATGCTGGAGAGGGTGTGGAGGAAAGGTAACCCTCTTGAACTGTTGGTGGGAATGTAAATTGATACAACCACTATGGAGAACAGTATGGAGGTTCCTTAAGAAACTAAAACTAGAACTACCATTTGACCCAGCAATCCCACTACTGGACATATACCCTGAGAAAACCATAATTCAAAAAGAGTCATGTACCGCAATGTTCATTGCAGCTCTATTTACAATAGCCAGGGCATGGAAGCAACCTAAGTGTCCATCAACAGATGAATGCATAAAGAAGATGTGGCACATATATACAATGGAATATTACTCAGCCATAAAAGGAAACGAAATTGAGTTATTTGTAGTAAGGTGGATGGACATTGAGCCTGTCATACAGACTGAAGTAAGTCAGAAAGAGAAAAACAAATATCATATGCTAACACGTATATATGGAATCTAAAAAAAATAAAAGGTTCTGAAGAACCTAGGGGCAGAACAGGAATAAAGACACAGATGTTGAGAATGGACTTGAGGACATGGGGAGGGAGAAGGTAAGGTGGGGCGAAGTGAGAGAGTGGCATGGACATATATACACTACCAAATGTAAAATAGATAGCTAGTGGGAAGCAGCTGCATAACACAGGGAGATCAGCTCGGTGCTTTGTGACCACCTAGAAGGGTGGGATAGGGAGGGTGGGAGGGAGATGCAAGAGGGAGGAGATATGGGGATATATGTATATGTATAGCTGATTCCCTTTGTTATAAAGCAGAAAGTAACACAACATTGTAAAGCAATTATACTCCAATAAAGATGTTAAAAAAAGACACATGCACCCCAATGTTCATTGCAGCACTATTTACAATAGCCAGGTCATGCAAGCAACCTAAATGCCCATCGACAGATGAATGGATAAAGAGGATGTGGTACATATATACAATGGAATATTACTCAGCCATATAAATGAATGAAATTGGGTCATTTGTAGAGATGTGGATGGACCTAGAGACTGTCATACAAAGTGAAATAAGTCAGAAAGAGAAAAACAAATATCATATATTAACGCATATATGCAGAATCTAGAAAAATGATACAGATCAACTGGTTTGCAAGGCTGAAATCGAGACACAGATGTAGAGAACAAACGTATGGACACCAAGGGGGGAAGTGGCGGGGAGGGGGGTGGTGCTAGGATGAATTGGGAGATTGGGATTTACATATGTACACTAATATGTATAAAATACATAGCTAATAAGAATCTGCTGTATAAAAAATAAATAAAGCAAAATTCAGAAAAAACAAAAAGAAATTTGAGATGGTACAAACAAATGGAAAGATATACCATGCTCATGGATTGGAAGAATTAATATTGTTAAAATGACCATACTCCCCAAGACAATCTACAGATTCAATGCAATTCCTATCAAAATACCATGACGTTTTTCACAGAAGTAGAACAAGTAATTCTAAAATTTGTGTGGAAGTACAAAAGATCCTGAGTAGCCCAAGCAATCTTGAGAAAGAAGAATAAGGCTGGAGGTATCATGCTCCCTCATTTCAAACTATACTACAAAGTATAGTAATCAAAACAGTATGGTACTGGCACAAAAAACAGACACATGGATCTATGGAACAGAATAGAGAGCCCATAAATAAACCCACACCTTTATGGTTAATTAACCTATGACAAAGGAAGCAAGAATATACAATGAGGAAAAAAACATTCTCTTCAATAAATGGTGTTGAAATACTGGACAACTACATGCAAAAGAATCAAACTGGACTACTTTCTCATATGCACAAAAATAAACTCAAAATGGATTAAAGTCTTGAATGTAAGACCTGAAACCATTAAACTCCTAGAAGAAAACACAGGCAGTGTCCTCTTTGACTTTGGTCTTATCAATATTTTTTTTGATCTGTCCCCTCAGGCAAGGAGAACAAAAGCAAAAATAAAAAATGGGACTATATAAAACTAAAAAGTATTTACATAGAGAAGGAAACTATCAACAAAATAAAAAGGCTTTCTAATGAATGGGAGAAGATATTTGCAAATGATATTGAGGTTAACATCCCAAATATACTAAAGAACTCATACAACTCAATATCATAAAAACAAACAACTTGATTTTAAAAATGTGCAGAGGACCTTAATAGAGGCTTTTTCAAAGAAGACATATAGATGGCCAACAGACACATAAAAAAATGCTCAACATCCCTAGTCATCAGGGATATGCAAATCAAAACCACAATGAAATACCACCTCACAGCCGTCAGAATGGCTGTCATCAAAAAGATAATAAATAACAAGTGATGGCGAGGATGTGGAGAATAGGGAACTTTCAAACATTGTTGGTGGGATTGTCAATTGGTGCAGTCGCTATGGAAAACAGAGTGGAGGTTCCTCAAAAAATTAACAATAGAAGTACCATGTAACCTAGCAATTTTACTTCTATGTATTGTATTCACCTGAAAAAAACAAAAACATTAATTCAAAAAGATACGTGCACTCAATGTTCATTGCAGCATTATTTACAATAGCAAAGATATGGAAGCAACCCAAGCGTTAAATGATAGATGAATGGATAAAGAAGATGTGGTGTATATGTATAATGAAATATTTTAGTCATAAAAAAAGTATCAAGAGGAGCTTCAAGATGGCAGACGATGCCTGCTAATGCAAGGGACACGGGTTTGAGCCCTGGTCTGGGAAGATCCCACATGCCACGGAGTAACTAGGCCCGTGAGCCACAACTACTGAGCCTGCACGTCTGGAGCCTGTGCTCCGCAACAAGAGAGGCCGCGATTGTGAGAGGCCTGCGCACCGCGATGAAGAGTGGCCCCCACTTGCCACAACTAGAGAAAGCCCTCGCACAGAAACGAAGACCCAACACAGCCAAAAATAAAAATAAATTAATAAAAAAAAAAAAAAGATGGCAGACGAGTAAGACGTGGAGATCACCTTCCTCCCCACAAATACATCAGAAATACATCTACATGAGGAACAACTCCTACAGAACACATACTGAACGCTGGCAGAAGACCTCAGACCTCCCAAAAGGCAAGAAACTCCCCACGTACCTGGGTAGGGCAAAAGAAAAAAGAAAAAACAGAGACAAAAGAATAGGGATGGGACCTGCACCAGTGGGAAGGAGCTGTGAAGGAGGAAAGGTTTCCACACACTAGGAAGCACCTTCACGGGCAGAGACTGCGTGGGGGGGGGAGCGGAGGGGTCAGCTTCGGAGCCACGGAGGAGAGCGCAGCAACCGGGGTGCGGAGGGAAAAGCGGAGAGATTCCCGCACAGAGGATCGGTGCCAGGCAGCACTCACCAGCCCGAGAGGCTTGTCTGCTTGCCCCCCCGGGATGGGCAGGGGCTGGGAGCTGAGGCTCGGGCTTCAGTCGGATCCCAGGGAGAGGACGGCGGTTGGCAGTGTGAACACAGCCTGAAGGGGCTAGTGCACCACAGCTAGCCGGGAGGGAGTCCGGAAAAAATGTCTGGAGCTGCCGAAGAGACAAGAGACTTTTTCCTACCTCTTTGTTTCCTGGTACGCGAGGAGAGAGGATTAAGAGCGCTGCTTAAAGGAGCTCCAGAGACGGGCGTGAGCCGCGGCTATCAGCGCGAACCCCAGAAACGGGCATGACACGCTAAGGCACTACTGCAGCCACCAAGAAGCCTGTGTGCAAGCACAGGTCACTATCCACACCTTCCCCTCCGCCCGCCCACCACCCCCCCCGGGAGCCTGTGCAGCCCGCCACTGCCAGGGTCCGGTGATCCAGGGACAACTTCCCTGGGAGAACACACGGCATGCCTCAGGCTGGTGCAACGTCACAGCAGCCTCTGCCTCTGCAGTCTCGCCCCGCATCTGTACCCTCCCTCCCCCTGGCCTTAGTGAGCCAGAGCCCCCTAATCAGCTGCTCCTTTAACCCCGTCTTGTCTGAGCAAAGAACAGACACCCTCAGGCGACCTACACGCAGAGGCAGGGCCGAATCCAAAGCTGAATCCAAGGAGCTGTGCAAACAGAGAAGAGAAAGGGAAATCTCTCCCAGCAGCCTCAGGCACAGAGGATTAAATCTCCACAGTCAACTTGATGTACCCTGCATCTGTGGGTACCTGAAGAGACAACGAATCATCCCAAATTGAGGAGATGGACTTTGGGAGAAACTATATATATATATATATATATATATATATATATATATATATATATATATATATTTTATTTTCCCCCCTTTTTCTCCTTTTGTGAGTGTGTATGTGTATGCTTCTGTGTGTGATTTTGTCTGTATAGCTTTGCTTTTACCATTTGTCCTAGGGTTCTGTCCGTTTTTTCCCTTTTTTTTTTTTTTTTTTTACTATAGTTTTCAGCACTTGTTATCATTGGTGGATTTGTTTCTTGGTTTGGCTGTTCTCTTCTTTCTTTCTTTCTTTTTTTAAAACTACTTAAAAAATTTTTTTCATAATTATTTTTTGGTTTTTATTTTAATAACTTATTTTATTTTATTTTATCTTTTTCTTTCTTTCTTTTTTTCTCCCTTCTATTCTGAGCCATGTGGATGACAGGCTCTTGGTGCTCCAGCTAGGCATCAGGGCTGTGCCTCTGAATGGGAGACCCAAGTTCAGGACATTGGTCCACCAGAGACCTCCCAGCTCCACGTAATATCAAACAGTGAAAATCTCCCAGAGATCTCCATCTCAATGCCAAGACCCAACTCCACTCACCGACCAGCAAGTTAGAGTGCTGGACACCCTATGCCAAACAACTAGCTAGACAGGAACACAACCCCACCCATTAGAAGAGAGGCTGCCTAAAATCATAATAAGGCCCAGACACCCCAAAACACACCACCAGATGTGGGCCTGCCCACCAGAAAGACAAGATCCAGCCTCATCAACCAGAACACAGGCAATAGTCCCCTCCACCAGGAAGCCTACACAACCCACTGAATCAACTTTAGCAACTGGGGGCAGACACCAAACACATTGGGAACTATAAACCTGCAGCCTGTGAAAAGGAGACCCCAAACACAGTAAGTTAAGCAAAATGAGAAGACAAAGAAACACACAGCAGATGAAGGAGCAAGGTAAAAACCCACCAGACCTAGCATATGAAGAGGAAATAGGCAGTCGACCTGAAAAAGAAATCAGAATAATAATAGTAAAGATGATCCAATATCTTGGAAATACAATGGAGAAAATAGAAAAAACGTTTAACAAGGACCTAGAAGAACTAAAGAGCAAACAAACAATGATGAACAACACAATAAATGAAATTAAAAATTCTCTAGAAGGGATCAATAGCAGAATTACCGAGGCAGAAGAATGGATAAGTGACCTGGAAGATAAAATAGTGGAAATAACTACTGCAGAGCAGAGTAAAGAAAAAAGAATGAAAAGAATTGAGGACAGTCTCAGAGACTTCTGGGACAATAATAAATGCACCAACATTCGAATTATAGGGGTCCCAGAAGAAGAAGAGAAAAAGAAAGGGACTGAGAAAATATTTGAGGAGATTATAGTTGAAAACTTCCCTAATATTGGAAAAGAAATAGTGAATCAAGTCCAGGAAGCACAGAGTCCCATACAGGATAAATCCAAGGAAAAACACGTCACGACACATATTAATCAAACTAACGAAAATTAAATGCAAAGAAAAAACATTAAAAGCAGCAAGGGAAAAACAACAAATAACAGACAAGGGAATCCCCATAAGGTTACCAGCTGATGTTTCAGCAGAAACTCTGCAAGCCAGAAGGGAGTGGCAGGACATATTTAAAGTGGTGAAAGGGAAAAATCTACAACCAAGATTACTCTATCCAGCAAGGTTCTCATTCAGATTTCATGGAGAAATTAAAACCTTTACAGACAAGCAAAAGCTAAGAGAATTCAGCACAACAAAATCACCTTTACAACAAATGCTAAAGGAACTTCTCTAGGCAGGAAACACAAGAGAAGGAAAAGACCTACAGTAACAAACACAAAACAATTAAGAGTACAGTAATAGGAACATACATATCGAAAACTACCTTAAATGTAAATGGATTAAAAGCTCCCACCAAAAGACATAGACTGGCTGAATGGATACAAAAACAAGATCCATATATATGTTCTCTACAAAAGACCCACTTCAGACCTAGGGACACACACAGACTGAAAGTGAGGGGATGGAAAAAGGTATTCCATGCAAATGGAAATGAAAAGAAAGCTGGAGTAGCAATTCTCATATCAGATAAAATAGACTTTAAAACAAAGACTATTACAAGAGACAAAGAAGGACACTACATAATGATAAAGGGATCAATCCAAGAAGAAGATATTACAATTGTAATTATTTATGCACCCAACATAGGAGCACTGCAATGCATAAGGCAAATGCTAACAGCCATAAAAGGGGAAATCGACAGTAACACAATCATAGTAGGGGACTTTAACACCCCACATCCACCAATGGACAGATCATCCAAAATGAAAATAAATACGGAAGCACAAGCTTTAAATGATACATTAAACAAGATGGACTTAATTGATATTTATAGGACATTCCATCCAAAAACAACAGAATACACTTTCTTCTCAAGTGCTCATGGAACATTCTCCAGGACAGATCATATCTTGGGTCACAAATCAAGCCTTGCTAAATTTAAGAAAATTGAAATTGTATCAAGTATCATAGTGAAAGACATATCAATGGTTTTCATACATGTGAAAATAGATGTAACTTCATAACAAAGAAATGCACATAAAAGAATGAAGTACTATTTTTAAAAGCTTATCAGATTAGGCTTTGATATTTGATAATATATTGAGATGGTAAGGATGCATAAAAACAGCCATCTTGCATTTTGTTAGTGGAAATGTAAAATGAATGCCTTCTCTGGAAGATAATTTAGTAATATCGTAGCGGAAGCTGTTGGCTCCCTGCCTGTATCCCCTAAGTTTCAGCATTTGCAGGCCTGATTTCCAAATTCCATCATCACCTGCTGAAATAGGTTGGGATATGGGATGAAGGGTGCACACTGGCTTGTGCAATATTTCTAGAGTATAAGAGATAAGGGGATAATGGGAATTGTAAGGACAGTGGAATTGGCTGGCTGCTGTTAGTGTCATAGGTATGCTGAGGAAAAAAAGTGAGAGACTCATCTGTCAATCAGGATACAATATGAAAGCCAGAAGTCTTCAAAAGAACTGTTTAACATTCAGAAAACAGCTCTTCGTCTGCTACTGGACCTAGTAGAAACTGGGCCTCATTATGGGACATCAAGTGATTGACTGGAGCCGGTTATTGTCAGATTCTCCAACTCATTAGGTTGGGCAGGCACAGCAGTAACCCATCATACAAGAGTACATTTACGATCAGACATGAGCATGTCCGGAGGAAACAGCTAAATCACATGAGCTGGCAGTCCAGCCCCCCCCCCCCCTATTTCTTAACTTGTTAAATGAATTTCTCTCCCTCAGGTCACACCTATGACTTCACAGAGAGATCCTAAAACCAGTTGTCAGAGGACAATAAAACCCAGGTCTGATTCATAGTGGTGTTAGCTCAGTATATCATGTGAGCTGAAAATAGACTGCTTATACAACACAGTTCTACTCAGGGGTGGTCAGGAAAGACAGTAGTGAGGAAAAATTATCACTACTATGGACAAAACTTCAAGCAGTAGAGATGGTCATGAACTTGTGTAGATGGTCAGTGCAGGACAGGTTCAACTGTGGTGGATGCTATTGGTATTCTGGCCTTATCATCTATCCCTTCCCCTTCAGTTCATGCTGGTCAGGCTTCCAACTGCCAGCACCTGCATTTCTTTCCTTCTCTGGTCAATAAAACCCACTTCACCTGCCTGTGATATAGGCCAAAATTGTTATCTTCCAGGCAGTGGAATACAGGGAATCAAGGTGGGGAGTGCCCCTGAGGGGAGGAGTAATTTATAATTAAGGTTATAGAGAATTCCCAGCATATCATGATGATAAAAATCAGAATAATTTTTAGTCAATTTTGTTACTCTTTCAAAATTATCTCCAGATGATCCCATTATTACCAGAACCAAGGCAGAGCCCTCCCATCACTGTGCTTTTGGAAGCCACTGCTCCGCGGATCATGCAATGGCCTTCGGACAATGACTGACCTGACAGGACAAAATTTAGTGTGCCAAGAACCCAGCTCCCTCAAGATAACTCTGAGGCTTGTGTCAATACTGGTTCTGAGTTTCCTCAGCAGAACTGAGCTCCAAGTACCCAAAGTGGTGATTGGCTTGATAGTACACCCTTTATTAGCTACCTTTTCTTCCTGTTTCACCTTCCCACCCTTCTTGGATTTTCCTTCAGTATCAAAATAAGCTATATTTGTATTTAGATCCTTGTCTTAGGGTCTGCTTCTAAAGGAACCCAATTAAGATGGGTAGCTATAAAAATTATAAATGTCTGTACCCAAGAATTCCACTCCCAGGAATTTATCCTAAAGACATACTCACACAAGCGCCCAAAGACGTATGACCTTTGTATTAATAGCAATAAACATCATCAAGTGCTTACTATATACTGGACATTAAAGCTCTTTCCATGAAGTAACTCACTTAATTCTCAGAAAAATCCTATGAAATTACTATTAAATCCCCATTTACATAAGAGGAAATTGGAGCATACAGAGGTTAAATAACTTGATTAAAAGAGCTACTAGTACAGATCCAGGGTTCAAACCCTGGAAATCTGACTTCAAGTCCCATTCTTGTATCCATTTGGTTTCTTTATAAACATACAAGCAAGGGTACTTATTGCAGCATTGTTTGTAAGAGCTAAAAACAGTTCAAATGTCCATCATAAAAAGATGGGTAAGTAAAGTACGGTATGCCATATTAAAATATTTAGAGCTATTAAAAATAATAAGGCTTATGTACTAATATAGAAAGAAGTCTAAGATATTGTCAAGAAAGAAAGCAAGATTCAGAACACTGTGCTTCTTAGACAGGCTTCCAATCTTAAAAAACCCAGAGCTATGTGTGCATATATGTTTCTAGCTATCACGGGAATAATTGCTGCCTTAAGAGAGGCCTGCCCGTATGTCAAGCGTGAGAGGGAGACATACTTTACATTGTAAACCATTTTTTACTGTTTTAATTACTTAACATAAGTATATATTACTCTTTCAAAAAGCTATACTGAAAATATTGTATAATCAAGATTTACATGAATTGACTTGGGATCAGAGGCAGGAGCAATTCATTCTGCCTGGAGGAGTCTCAGAAGGCCCCACGGAAGAGCCTCATGGATGGTTAAACGCAGAAGAGGGTCACTCCTGGCAGAAGCATATTTGAAGGTCCAGAAGTATGAGAGCTCACAGGATGTGGGGTAACTGCACACAGTTTGACGTGTGGAGTTGGCAGGAAATGAAGCTAGGAAGAGGTTGAGATCAGATGATCTGTAGAAACATTAACTCACAAGTGAAGTAAAATATTCAGGCCTATCAATAGCTACTTGACAAGGATGTTTTTATTGTAGGTTTAAAAAAATATCCTTGAATGTGCGTCATATAGGGTATTACAAGGAAGGAAAAGGAATATATCTCAAGTTAATGATGGGTGCCTATAAGGAACATTCGTTTTCTTCATTCTCTCTTATTGCAGGGAGTGTGATGAGGAAATGTATCCATTAAGAATCAGAGGACTGAACTGCTGTGTGCACTTCACCACTTACCAACTGTGGGCTCAATGTCCCTATCTGTAAACACACATTACAGTAGTACAAGCTTCATAGAATTAATGTGAGGATGATTTGAGATATTTCACGCAAAGAAATTGGTATATTGCCTGGCACTTTAGCAGGCACTCAATAATTGTTACCTATTACTGTTATCAATAAGCGTTAATAAGTAACAATTTCAACATGATCACAACTTTATTGAAATTGCAAGGAACAGTGAAAGGAAAGCACTTCTCTAGAAAACTGCTGGTCTGCAGTTTTAGTCCAAAAGAATATCCCCATGCTCAAAATGAACTCATTTGCCTTTTCTGCTGCCAAACCGTAAATGACACTTGTGTTCTACATAAAGCCACATTGCTGGTTGACAGGGTCACACCTGTGGGATCTGTCAGCTCATCCCCAATACATGTCCTCCTGCCCAACCAGTTACACCCAGGAGGCTGAATGACGGCAGGAAGTGTTTTACTGACTTTAAACAAATACCTTAAAAAATCAGAACGTTTGTTTTGTCCAGGGAAAAACAATGATCTAAAAACCATGAGACCTAATTTTCTGTTTAAAAAAATACTTCAACCTTCCCTTCTGCTGAGAATGCCCACAAAGAGGTGACATTTACAAAACAGAAGAAACAAATCAAACAAGCACTGGTTTTAAAAAATGTCATGAACAGTGTACTGGCAGTAGGATCCTAATTAGCTATCACAAAAGCCACGAAAACAAGGATGTCAAAGGTGTAAAATTTATCATTCTAGATTGAAACTCAAATGTGCTTAACCTGAACAAAATATCAGACTGGTAGAACTATAGAGAGACAGTTAAAAAAGCTAGATTAGAGACACTTGTATCTAACTTTTCCTAACTCACTATACTCCCTTTTTAATATCTGTTTTCTGGCATTTATGCTCAGTCATATTCATCTATAAATTTCCCTCTCCATAATTACAGTGACGATTCTTGTTTTCCAAACCAAAAATTAGGGCACATGTTTTGCTAACATCAGATGCTCTGACAGGACCAAGGGAGAGGGTTATCTTCAAAGAATGTTCTTCCCCTAAGTTCTGGAAATCTGGTAGTTCCCATGT